>NC_066583.1:110194745-110794745 GCF_024323335.1 Lathyrus oleraceus
TGATCAGTTCATGGGCCGTAACTCAGTGCAACAATGATTAGATGACTTGGAGGATGGCACAGTGCATGCATTCACGCATCAGCATCATCCACATTTTGCATTTATCGGCATCTAACTCACGTCTATCCATACTCAGGGTACATATCTCGATTGAGATTCTGGTTGAGAGACATCCGGATGTCAGAATGTTATGTGATGAAATATTGGCCGTCACGATGAACCAAATCAAAGGACGGAATCTTCCTCGCATGGATAGACGTTGCATTCATGCATATTAACCTATTTGTTGTTTTGTAGGTGTCAGTATCTAACCGGTGCACACACTTTTCCGCCCAGATACCCTCCCAGACTCAGCAAATCCGAACTGAGGGATCCACCCAACACCGGCATTCTCGAACTAAAAGAGATGATGAGGGAGTTGTTCAGTGTTGTGCAAGGGCTTGCCTTGGGACGAAAAGCATGGTGGAGAGATTGGAAAGGATTGAAGGCTGGATGATCAGGAGAAAGTTCAGGGAAAGGTTCCGTCATCCGAAGTAAACAACCCCTCTGGCGCCGTGGTAAAAAGCCCCCTGACAATGGTCAGCGCAAGAAGGAGATTGAACCAGGTGGTGTGCAAGCAAAAAGAGAACGCGGTAAGGATCGTTACCACCCATATGCTGATACGACAACGATCCCTACTAGTAATCAATCTGCACAACAGCAGCAACCACCACCTCAATTGAGAGCACAAAGAGCTGGGGGCCAAGTGAGAAGAAGGACGACAGACCGTCATTTCAATAGGCCGCCTGTGACTTACGCCTCACTGTTTAAAAGGTTGAAGGATATTGGGTTGGTGCAGCCGAGGATATTGGTTCCAGGGAACCGGATCAGAGGGTGCCAGTTACGATGAAATGTCAAGTGTGAGTTCCATGCTGGGGCACCCGGACATCACATTGAGGATTGCAAAGCTTTAAGCATGTGGTCCAAGACTTGGTGGATTCTAAGGCAATCAACTTTGCACCGACGACAGACGATAGTGCTAACCCCGCGACAAGGCATGGTCCTGTAAAAGTGAAACTGATGTCGACGGACAGGAAAGGGATAGAGGTGACTGAGAAGGATCAGTTAAAAATGCTGATGTCCATGGTCCCAAAACCCCTGAGGAAGGGTGGAGCTTGCCCTGGTGTTGATGATTTTGTGTGCGGCTGTCGCCACAAAGGGGTGTGTAGTGATGGGAAAAACAATCCAGAGAATGATGAAAGTAGAAATGGGCGATGTGAGATGTAAAGCACCCAGTCTGGCAGTTGAAACCGTCAAGGTGGAAAATGCCATTGGTGTTAAGAAAGAGAAAAAGTCGTCCATTTCTTCTTACAAGCAGGCAGTGGAGTGGTGAGAAATGGAGGGATCCTAGGCTGGGGAAAGATCATAGGCATTATGGTGAAGGCGGATATGTTCGGGTTGGCTATCAACCAGATCGAAATCGTCTAGACAAAACAGAGGACGCCGTCCACCGTTCACATTTGTCAGTGCTGGAATGCTAGATCTAGGTCACGCCTATACAGGGGTGAAGAGATTGACAGTGACCGCGAGCTGGAGTCGTGGATAAATCGTGCGTACCAGGAGCTGGAAGGCCTAACAGATCAGCACCGTCATCATTCGGAGAGTAATATTTCTTGTTTTCAGTTTTTTTGCATGAAAGCCATACGTGTTGCCCGACACGTAATGGTTCATTGTAAGGGCCATCTCATATGTTAAATTTTGCAACATTTTGCATCATTAATAAATGGATGTTTTCACATTAAAAGCGGTGTTCCCTGTTTTTCATTTATTTTTACAGTTTAAAAACAAATAAAAATGGCAATGTTTGTTTTCATTTTTTCCCTTTTTGATTTGTCTCGTTCCGACTTCGAAAAATAATTCTCCGGATCTCATTGATAACAAATCGGTTACACCTCTGTATGACTTCGACAATCCGATCTATCATGCCGAAGAAGAAGGCGAAGAAGATTGTGATCTGCTGGAAGATTAACCAGGTTGTTGAAACAAGAGGAGAAGGTGATTCAGCCGCACGAGGAGCGATGCGAGATTGTTATTCCAGGCACCGCCGAGGTCAGAAAGGAAATGAAAATTGGGGCCGCTTCAGAGGCAAGTCGAAAGTAGAGTGGTAGCCTTGTTGAAAGAGCATGTGGATACCTTCGCCTGGGTGTGTCAGGATATGCCAGGGTCGGATATCGGTGTCGTTGTGCACAAGCTACCATGGAGAGAAGACTGTCCTCTAGAGAAGCAGAATGCCGGTGCTACTTATCAGAGAGCCATGGTGACTTTGTTTCATGATATGATTCATCATGAATTGAATGCTATGTTGATGACATGTTAGCAAAGTCCCAAACAGAAGAGGGCATCTGGCAGATCTGGCCAAGCTGAGTAGACCAGTTGAGACAATTCGAACTGAGGTTGAATTCATATAAGTGCACTTTCAGGGTGCGGTCCGGTAAATGTTGGGGTTCATTGTAAAAGAGGAATCGAGGTTGGTCCTGCTAAAAAAAAAAAAAAAAAAAAAAAAACAAGAAACGCCTGAACCGAGAACAGGAAAGAGGTTCGTGGTATTAGGTAAATTGAACTACATGTCATGGTTCACATCTCCTCTAACAGCCACGTGTGAACCCATATTCAAGCTGAGAAAAGAAATCAAACGGTCAGGTGGAATAGTGATTGCCAAGGGGCATTGGAAAATAAAAGAATAAGTTGCAGGAACCTCCGATTCTGTTGCCTCCCTATGGAGGGAGACTGTTAATCTGGTACTTGACAGCCCTCGAGGGGTCTATGAGGTGCATATTGTGTCAGCATGACGAGTCTTGTCGAAAAGAGCATGCAATTTACCTTAGCAAAAAGTTTACCGACTGTGAAACAATACATTCACTGCTCGAGAAAACTTGATGTACTTTGGCATAGGCTGCTCGCCGACTGAGACAGTATATGCTAGTTCATACCACTTTGTGGATTTCAAGATGGATCTGATCAGGTACATTTCTGAGAAGCCAGCAGTGACCGGACGGGTTGCAAGAGGGCAAATGATTTTGATTGAATGCGATATTCAGTACAGTACACAGCTCAGAAAGCAATCAATGGGAGTGTATTGTCTGATTACCTCGCCCAACAACCCGTAGAGGATTATCAACCGATGAGGTTTGAGTTCCCTGATGAGGACATCTCGAGGTGCTCCAATCGAAAGATTGAGAGTAACCGATCCCGGAGGAGGGGCCTGACCCTGAATCCGAACGGATTCTAATGTCTGATGGGGTTAATGTGGACGAGTTAATGCTTTGGTTACGCCGAAGGGATCCCATGTTCCCTTCGTTTCCAGGTTAGCATTCGAATGCACCGACAGTATGGGCAAGTGTGAAGCTTGTATCCTGGGTATTGTACCTCGGTGCGCCTGCTGGGGCAACGCCTTCTCACACGTATAAGAAGGAATCGATGCTGCCACCGTTGAGGTCCAGATTCCCTCTTTGAGAGTCCTGATGGACGTGAAGTTGCAAGAGGCTGAATGGGTAAGGACCCGGTATGAAGAGTTGAGCCTGATTGAGGAAAAGAGGCTGGCAGCCATCTGTCATGGGCAGTTGTATCAGCACAGCGGATGAAACGTGCTTTTGACAGAAAGGTACGACCTCGGGTATATCACGTAGGTGATATGGTGCTGAAAAGGATCCTTCCTCCTCAAAACGATCGTAGGGGCAAATGGACACCCAATCATGAATCCCCAGCATGGTCAAGAAGGTTTTCTCCGACAGAGCCTTGTTGCTGATGACCATGAGTGGCGAGGATTTTCCATCCCCTGCAAATGCGGACGCAGTTAAAAAATACTTCGTATAAAAAGACCCGCTGGACGAAAAGACAAAATAGTCCAGGCAAAAAGGGGCATCCCGGCGAACCAAAAAACAGAAAGAAAAGGTTCGGGCAAAAATTAGGATAAAATGAAAACTGTACACCCGGCAAGTCGAAAACCTGAAAAGGCGACTTGGGCAAAAAAGGGTATCCCGGTGGACTGAAAACCGAAAGGGCGGTCCAGGCAAAAGAGGGATTGAAACGAACAACTGCGTCTGGCATGATCGTTTGCTTTGGTTAAGGCACATGGATAATACCCGGTAGGGATCAATCAGAATCGTCTTGTTCAGAAGGCAGAAAGCACGGAGAGTCTGAGGACATATGGGGTGTAACTGAGTTGGGACTCGATGAGATTACGGGTTTCACATTGCCATTAGGATAGATTTTTCCTTTTGTGCGCAATTACCTCTTTTCAGGAATTTCTTCCTTTGTATTGCTCAATTGAGCCACACACTTTTCAATTAATAAAATGCAGATTCAGTCAAATAATTTTTGTTTTTGTTTTTCATTACCGCTTTGATTGCAAAAACATCAGATTATTTTGATAAAGAATCTTGCATTGTAAGACATACAGGTCCCTTCCAATGCATGCTTATAAGATTGAAAAACTTGAAATCTTATTCGGAAGGTTGAGTGACCCAAGTGTTGAAATCTTGACACGCCTGGGGCACGGTTTTATCTAACGATCTCTTTTGCAGGAACTGTTAGATATTTTCACTCACTTGCAGGTTGTGATGTGGAAGCTTTTGACAAAACAAATCCCCACGGAGTCCAATCAGGGACGAAGGAACAGAGGGATGGTGAAAAGACGACGAGACGTACGACGATCCTTGAGATTAATCAAGAAGACTCTTCAAAGTCTGAAGATTGAAAAGTATGTGTAAATCCCAGGAGTTCGCTCTCCGTCGAGTGCGGAGCGGTTTGGAATACAAGATGATGGAGCAGAAAAGTTCCAGACGAGTCTGGGAGTTCTCAAAATTGGAAAGCTGACAATGGATTTGGATGGTGAATGCCAGGGTTCGACGAGTCGACGGGTGTTCAGTACCAGAATTTCCTTATCTCTCCAAGCAGAGTCGTGAGGACTAATTCCCCAGCAGATCCAAGGTCTGTGGCTTCCCTAGCAGGGTCAGGATGGTTATCCCCAGCAGGTTTCAGATTGATGCTGCCCCAGTCGCCAGGTCTGGAGGTTGCTCTTTCCCAGCGGAGGTATCTGTGAGGGTTTCCCAAGCAGAGTCGGGATTGTTGCATCCCCAGCAAGTCAAAGACCGTTGTTTCCCACAGAGTGCGTGGTGATTCTTTCCCCGGTGAAGTCCCCAAACGGATCGGGTGCAGAGGGGATTATTCAGCAAGGGTTGCCTATTTCCCAGCAGCGAGGCTATTCCCCAGATAGGGTGGAGATTGGAGTGTCGTCGAGTTCCTCAGAAGAGTGTCTCGAGCTCCCCAGAAGAGTCCCTTGAGGGAATGCTTTTTTATGCATGCATCATTTAGGAGATCATAGCATATTGCATAATAAACTGCGTAACATTTCCATAATTATGGAGCATTGCGCTAAAAATCATCATGCATCATCATTGCAAGCATCAGCTAGTCTCAAGCCGGGGTCGGCGTTTGAGATTTATGTTTCGCCAGTGGGTGAAGGTGTTACTCAAGCTGTGGTTACCGTTTGAGAGGTGGTTTCGCTGGTTGGAAGATCAACATCAGCATTGCAAGCATAAGTTAACCCCAAGCCGTGGTTACCATCCAAGAATGGGTTTTGCCGGTCAGTGAAGATGATACTCTGAGGAGTTTGGTACTGTATCAACAATATTCCCCAGTAGTGCGATACTGGAGGAGATTTCTGTCGTGCGAGACAGAAGTTGGAAGATGTTACTCTGAGGAGTTTAACATCATGACGTCAATGTACCCCAGTAGTGCGATACTGGAGGAAGCTTTTCCGTCGGATAGAGATGGAAATGAAGATCGCGATCAGCGCGACTCGAGCCGTGGTTACCGCTTGAGATTTGGTTTCGCTGGATGGTGAAGGTGTCACTCCGAGGAGTTCAGCATCGTGATTTTGGAGCAACGGTATTTCCCAGTTAATCCCCGGCAAGCGTCTGCCTGGTTCTGACATATGTGGATGTCGTTCCTGCGATACCAGTAAGTGTCGTGTCGATCCCCGTCTGGTCGAGTTTTCTTTGGTGTCAAGTAAACATCATTGTTCCATGTCCAGTAAACGTCGAATTCCTCCCAATCATCAGTTAATGTCTGGTCGAGCTTTCTTTGGTGTCAAGTAAACATCATTGTTCGATGTCTATTAAACGTCGAGTTCCCTCCCAGTCATCAGTTAATGTCTGGTCGAGTTTTCTTTGGTGTCAGTAAACATCATTGTTCGATGTCTAGTAAACGTCGAGTTTCCTCCCAGTCATCAGTAAGTGTCTGGTCGAGTTTTCTTTGGTGTCAAGTAAACATCATTGTTCGATGTCCAGTAAACGTCGAGTTTCCTCCCAGTCATCAGTAAATGTCTGGTCGAGTTTTCTTTGGTGTCAGTAAACATCATTGTTCGATGTCCAGTAAACGTCGAGTTTCTTCCCAGTCATTAGTCAGTGTCTGGTTGAAGGTGTTACTCTGAGGAGTTTAGCATCATGACGTCAGATCAGCAATGTTCCCCAGTAGTGCGATACTGGAGGAAATTTTTCCGTCAGACGGAGATGGGAATAAAATCAAAGGACGTTACGCGATCAGCGCGACAATCGGGGTTCAAATGGAGAAAGGAAATGTTGAGGCATTTTCTGGAGATCGGGGTTCAATTGGAGAAAAGGAAGTGTTGAGGCATTTTCTGGAGAGCGGGGTCCAATGGAGATTGGAGTTGAAGATTATATCCGGGATGAGGTCCTCGGGATTATCTTCTGTTCATGTGTCACCTTAAGACTTTGGCTGAGGCCAATGGAGGTCGTTATGGGTGTCTTCTGAGGAAGAGATGCACATGTTACCTTCCTTTTGTGAAGGTGTACCCTCTGATATGTCGCCATCAGAGTGGTGTTTGTGTTATTTCCGACATTGCCAGCGGAATTATCACAAGAAAGCGGAGAACGGGGTTCAAATGGAGAAAGGGAAATGTTGAGGCATTTTCTGGAGAGCGGGGTTCAAATGGAGAACGGGAAATGTTGAGGCATTTTCTGGAGAACGGGGTTCAAATGGAGAAAAGGAAATGTTGCGGCATTTCTGGAGAACGGGGTTCACAATGGCGATCACAAGTTATCGTCAGGCGACTGGGGTTCAAAATGGAGCGAATGGGGTTCATTATTTTGGCAAACAAGATGTTGGGGTTCAACTGCGGTGATCCGGGATCATTTGCGCGAAGGAAAATTTCGGGGTTCAAGAAAGCGAAAAAAGAGAAAATTTCAGGGTTCAAGAAAACGAAAAGAGAAAATTTTCGGGGTTCAAGAAACGGTAAAAAAAATAGATAATCCCCAGCGGATATGTGGTGTTCGTGCCATGGTTATCCCTGCGTTACCATTTATTTTGGTATACAGGTCGACATTTCTGTTTCGGTATTCCGGCCGACTTTTTCCGTACCAGACGGGTTTTTCTTTCAAGATTGTGTTCTTTGCCGATTCTGACAGGCATTGTTAATTATTTCCCATCAGAGTGCAAATTGTTCGTCTGTTCTTGGTATTCAATCACTCTTCATCCTGATCATCTGAAAGCCGAGGCTATTCATATCGACAAGTTCACAGTGGATTGAATAGGGGCAGCTGTAACACCTCAAATTTGCCCTCCTCTCTTGGGACTAGCTTGAGCATTGCATATCATTTTGTAGGTCATTAGGCATTGCATAATTGCATATCATGTGGCTACATTGAGCAAGTCATCCTCCTAAGTCTTGATCAGAAGATAAAAGAGGTTGAGATGTAAGCTGAGGGTTTCATTGACTGAATTGATCATTAATCATCTGAGGGTGTGTGATTCAAATTAGGGTTTCTTGATTCTCAAGGGGGTTGAGCTTCATCTTGGTTGCAATGATACATCATCATCATCATGGTCTTGATATCATCCAAGAGATTGATCAGATACCTTGGGATTAGGGTTTTGACCACTGGTCAACCCTAATCAGTTGAATCATCTGCATTGGGCCAGTCAGGGCTTGGCAAGGAGATGAGGGTTTTAATGGATATGGGGATCATTTCATGATTATACGGAGCTTATGGAAGCTAGGGTTACATCATTGAGCCATGTCATCAGGAGTTTGAGGCTCAACTTGATCAGTCCATAGCCAAATTCATCTATCAGTCAAAAAAGTCAATTGTGGTCAACTGTGCCTGAAATGATGGATTTGGAGGTAGGAGAGGGTTAGATACTTCATTCATGTCTAAACAAGTTTCATTTGACATTTCAAACATCAAGAATGAAGAAAATAAAGTCAGATGAAAACTTTCCAAAAATAGAAAGTGACTTGTAATTGAAAATTGCCAAAAATGGAAAGTTTTTCTCCTCAAAATTACGTGTCCAAAAATGTTTCAAATGAAATTTTGTTCAACATGAAAGTTGTAGATCTTGCTCTCACCTTTCCAAAAAGTCCAAGAACATGAATTTCTCATGTGTGGTTGGCAAGATATGGATTGATCATTGTCCAAAAATGTTGATTTTCAAAGTAGCATAACTTTTGATTCACAAGGCCAAATTGAGTGAGGTTTCTTTGAGAAAACTCCATTTGACATGTACTATCATGATCCATCATCACATTTCATCAAAACTCATCACATAAAAAGTCCATTTTTCAAGTGGACTTAATTTGAAAAAGTGGAGGGAAAAAGTGATTTTGAGAAATAAACGTGGTTTTCACATAATTCCAATGCAATAGCTCACAAATACCATTTGTAACTTGCTGCAACAAAGAATTTTCACTGTTACATTGGTTTGGCATAAGTGAGGTGAAATTACCAATTGTCCATTTAGCATAAAAGTGCATTTTCACTAATCCATTTCATTAGCACTAATTAGGATTAGAATCATCATTAACATAACATATAAAAGCCTAATCATAACTGTTTTCATGATAATCATAACAGAATTTCATTCTAGATCTGAAAATCTCAAAACCTCTTCACTTTCTCTCTCACTTTTTTTTCCAAAAATTTGCATAAACCTTGCATAGATCTTCATCCATTCATCATCTATATGCATTATTGAAGCTAATTGGAGCAAGGATTCATCATTTCCAAGCCAAATTTTGGACTGTTAAAGTGAGGTGCAACAATGGCAATTCAAGATTTGAGCAAGATCGTGCATAATTGAGCAACAAACTTTGTTTCATTCACCTTCCACGTCATCATAGAAGTTCTGTTTTCATGTTACAAGGCCTAAAACGCACGAATTCACAACTGCACATCATTGAAGGTGATTTTCGACCTTAATAATTCTTGAATTTGTTTGATGCTTTAGATAGATCTTTGAATGTAGAGAATTCTGCAATTTGAACCACTAAATTTGGTTGAGAAACGAGGAAGTTATGATGATTTGAAGTTTTGTGCACAAACATGTTTTGCTTCGATTGTTTTTATTTAGGAGGAATTAGGCTAAAATAATTATAGATTCATGATGTACGTTGAAAGACCTTTCCGTTGATATAAAGTTTGTCCAATTTGGTGAACATTTGTTCTTGAGCCTATGAACACATGAAGAACATGAAGAACACTTGAAAAATTGCAAAAAACCATATGCTAGATCCAAATTAGCGTTATTGTTCATGTTGCCTTGTGTTTGAGCGCGCCAGGCTGTCAAATAACGGACACGCTTCGATCCCCGCGCCAACACTTTCATTTTGGCTTTTGCAATTTATTTCCTTGCCTTCACATGCCTTATTTCACATTTTTTTTTTTTTCATGACATTCAAAAATTCATATCTCCATAACCATAAATCCAATTGATGTGAAATTTTTTGCACCATGATCCTTGCCCTGTCTAGTATGTTTTGGTGATTTTTGTGGAAATTTTGCACGTGTAAATTTTGGCATGGCCTAGGGTTTGTATGAACATATGTTTGCTTGCACCTTGCTCACTCTTTTGCTCATAAAATGATTATGCTTCATTAGAAATTCATCAAATTTTTTTGCTTAAACTAGACTCATTCCTGGTCATTTTGGTATGTGGTTTGTAATTTTTGAGTTCCCGGATTGAGAGTTATGACATGATCTTTGGAGGTGTGACATTTTTTGTATCACACCATGTCTTGTGCATCTTCTTGATTTTATTTTCTATGCTTATTGAACTTGAATTGAGCTGGATTTTTGTATGAGGATACTTGTGAATGTTGAGAATGCATGTGAATTTTTCTGGAATTTTTGAATCCATTTCCTATTTGATTGGGATTTTATTTGCTGTTTAGCCATTTGTGAACTTTTTGTGAGACATGTTTTTAATTGATTTATGAAATTCTGGATATGTATTGGATGGACTTGAAATTTGTGGAGTGATTTTAGACACATTGAAGCGTATCATGGTTTTGGTTTGGTGCATTTATCATGTTCCTACACACTTTTATGCTTGCTTGAAGTTGATACATGAAATTGTGCCTTGTTTGGACTTGTATAAGCATGACTTGACTTAGTGAATTTAATTTCCATACTTCCTCTTGTCCAAATAGCCTGAAATTTGATATGTTGCTCATTAAATGTGTTCTGTTTAAGCTTGAAATTTCTTGGAATTTATTGAGCTATTTTGGTATTGGTTTGATTGTGATCATTCTGTTTGCTCCAATGTGATTCCAAAGTGCATAGTTTGACATGTTTTGTGTATGAAATGGATTTGGTGCATAGTTTTGATGTGAGACCAATTGGACCTTATTCTTGATTGATTAATCTTGGTTTTGGTTATTTTCACTTACTGTTTTGAATTTTTCACCTCCTTTTGACCCTAGGCTTGTCCTAGTGGTCTTGCTTCTCATGTTTGAGTTTGCTTTTCAGGTTAGGAAGCAAATGCTTTAAGGAGATTAATGCAAGTTGATTGAGTTTGGTTGATTGTTATGAACTAACTTGTTCTACTTTGTAGGATGCTTAGCTCACTTGCTTTGGACTTGTGCTTTGCACATGTGATTGATTGTGTGACTGTTGGCTCTTATCTTGTCTGTTTTGACTTTGTGATTGGTATACTGACTGTATTTGATTGATTTCAGGTACATTAGTTGCTAATAGTTCTTTGAGAACTTGTTGTGGTGCTGCTTGGTTGTATAAACCAATTGAGGTAGAATTTCTTTTCTCCATGTAGTCTGGAAGACCTGGCCTGTTACTTGGCCAGGCACCTGTCTGAAGTCCTCCTTAAGAGGCAAGATGATGCTTGTTTATATTTGTCCCCAAGCAGGAAAAGACCTTTGTTAAGGCAATTGGCAGACACAGAGGTGTGTAGTCCACCTCCTGCTATTCTTGTTGAGTCGTCCCTTGGCTCACATCACATGTTGATGCCTTGTGGACATTAACCCAAGATCAGTTGAGTCAGTGTCGTAAGTGTAGAAGGGTTCCCACTTTCTGGACCCACACTTCTTTGTCTGAAGCTCTCCCTGGCCAGGGATAAGAGCTGTGAGGCACACCCCTCACTCCCATTTCATCTGGCTTCACCCTGACTCTCAATGTCAGGGTTAAGAGCTAACATCACCTGAACAGTTGTGTTGCTTTTGCAACTTAACCCTTGATTAAGCCCACCTTGTCTGGATATAGTGTGTGCTAATTGCGAATGTTTGCTTTTTTTTTTTATATGCTTGCATGCTTTGCTTTGCCTGTTTAGGATTAGCTTGCTGCCTGTGCAAGTTAGGATAGAAACCATAACATAGGGCAATGATGCATGATAACATCTAGGCTCGAGTCCAGCTCCCTAGTAGTGTGTCTCCCTTTGTATCTGGTTAGAATTTCTTTCCCGTTCAGGGGAACTACGTCGCCCTGATCCTCATACCAGATGAGGTACGTCGGCAGGAGACCGTGCGAGGCCTCTCCGGGCACTTTTTTTTCTTTTGTGTGTGTTTGCTTGACAGTTGCTAGGCTCGAGTGCCTGACTCCTTAGTAACTTGTTGCTTGTTTGTTCTTGTGTGTCAGGATATGGATGTAAGACCAGCGATTGGCTGTCCGTATCCTGATTGTGTTTGTTTGGTTCGGAAGCCGATGTAAGTCCAGCGATTGGCGTTCGGGTCCCATGTTTGCCCGTGTTTGTGTGTGTCTTGTTTGGCGTGCGTGAGCCGAACTACGGCAGCTCTGATTCTCGTTCCAGAAAAGATACGTAGGCATAGGATGCGATATCCTAGCGAGCCCTCTCTCTCTTCCCCACCTGTATTGTCTTCAGTTGTGTGTGTGTGTGGTGTTTGTTTTAGCAACCTTAACCTATCTTTTAGAGCGTGGATCCCGTCGAGTACGACGGATGCGTAGGGGTGCTAATACCTTCCCTACGCATAACCGACTCCCGTCCCATTCTCTTTGGTCGCGAGACCATGCTTTTCCCAGGTTTACTTCGAGCGTTTCCTTTCCCTCTTTTGGGATAAATAACGCACGGTGGCGGCTCTGTGTTGTTTTTGTTTCAGCCCGCCGTTGTTTTTTTCGCGGATGCGCCAGCTGGCGACTCTGCTGGGGACTACAGAAGTTGACCTATTGCTGGTCCATCTTCCCTAAGCGAGTCTCTCCTAGCGTTCTAGGATAGTTTAGGTTGCTTGTGCTGCTTTATTTATTGCATTTATTATTCTGTTGTGTATATATTTGCATAAATGTTTGCATGCATCATACTATCATGTTGTCGTCCTCTGTGCAGGTGGTTCCTTGTTTGGGGTGGGTGTTCTGAGTGGGGCTAAAACCCAGGCCCGAGTATACACCTAGGATTAGTGTGGTCTCACGTTCCTCATTTGCTTTATCAGCATATTGTTGCAACGTGACATACCACAAGCCGGACGAGGTTCATTTGATAGTGCCCTTCCTTTGTGGAGTATCCACTTTGGTTGTGTCACTTCATCTGAACTATTGACTTCGGTGATCGTTCTTTCCCGGATCTTTGGTTTAGACGATCTCAGGAGAGCTACAATGGCACACCCAAAGGGCAAAACCGTTGAGTATCTTTGCCCGATTGTCGAAACTATTATCCGCCTTAGGATGACCTGATTAGAATTTACCTGTGAGGGGAGGGTGATTCTTTCAGATGCATGTTCTGTTGGTGACTTTGATGGTGACTATTGGTTCCGTTGATCAGAGTCATATTTATAAGTCGGATTTATGGGCCTTTGTTTCAGACACGCCGGAGTGATGTCCGTGTTATTTATCAGTGGGGATCCGTTTATTTCAGGATTCCCGGGCCGATTCAGAGTTTGTTGTGGTTATCTGCTCAGAGTTTGTCTGGTGATGATGGTGATGTATCTTTCAGTTCCGTTTATTTCGGAACCCTTGAGTTGGATTTGTGATGGCTCAGTACCCTCAGATGGTTGTGATCAGTTCATGGGCGTAACTCAGTGCAACAGATGATTAGATGACTTGGAGGATGGCACAGTGCATTGCATTCACGCATCAGCATCATCCACATTTTGCATTTATCGCATCTAACTCACGTCTATCCATACTCAAGGTACATTCTCGATTGAGATTCTGGTTGAGAGACATCGGATGTCAGAATGTTATTGATGAAATATTGTCCGTCTCGATGAAACCAGAATCAAAGGACGGAATCTTCCTCGCATGGATAGATGTTGCATTCATGCATATTAACCTGTTTGTTGTTTTGTAGGTGTCAGTATCTAACCGGTGCGCACAACTTTTTCGCCCAGATACCCTCCCAGACTCAGCAAATCCGAACTGATGGATCCACCCAACACCGGCATTCTCGAACTAAAAGAGATGATGAGGGGTATTGAGTGTTGTGCAAGGGCTTGCCTTGGGACAGAAAGCCATGGTGGCAGAGATTGGAAAGGATTAAGGCTGGATGATCAAGGAGAAAGTTCAGGCAAAGGTCCGTCATCCGAAGTCAAACAAAGCACGGAGAGTCTGAGGACATGGGGTAACTGAGTTGGGACTCTGAGATTACGGGTCACATTGCCATTAGGATATTTTTCCAGGTGTGCGCAATTAAAAAGAGAACTTCCTTTGTATTGCTCAATTTGAGCCACCCATTTGCTGATAATAAAACGATTCAGTCTAATAATTTTTCTTTTTGCACAACCGCAGCAAAAACCAGATTATTTGATAAAGAACAAATTGTAAGACTACAGGTCCAATGCAGAAGAAGGATTGACAGACTTGTCTTATTCGGAAGGTAGTGCCAAGTGTTGACTTACGCCTGGGGCACGGTTTAATCTAACGTTCTTTTGAAGGATGTTAGGTTGTGTCATCCGAGGTTGTGATTGGAGCCTTGGAAAACAAATCAGAGGGTTGCCAGGGACGAAGAGAATGTGAAAAGACGACGAGTTCGACATCCTTGAGATTAATCAAGACATCACATTGAAGATTGAAAAGTTGTGTAAATCCCAGGAGTTCGCTCTCCGTCGAGTGCGGAGCGGTTTGGAATACAAGATGATGGAACAGAAAAGTTCCAGACGAGTCTGGGAGTTCTAAAATTGGAAAGGACATGGATTTGGAAAAGTGAATGCCAGGGTTCGACGTCGACGGGTGTTCAGTGTAAACCCGATAAAATAACTGATAAGGATTGAGTTAATAAATATTTATTAATTTAATTAAATAATTGAATTATTATTATTATTGGAATTACTATTATTGGGTTATTTTTGGAATGCGGAATTTAGCCAAAAAAAAGGTTCATTTACGTGAAAAGGAAAAAGAAGAAAAGTGAAAAGAAAGAAAGCCAGAGAACAAGGGTCGAAGGAGAAAGCTAAAGCTTAAGATTCGCCGGATTAACTCAGGTAAGGGGGGTTTATCATCGTTTAATGGGTATTATGGTAATATGTACTGGTAGTCCATTGATTCTTACTTCTGAATTGGATGATTATGATGAAATTGTGAACTCTTTGGATGAACGAAAGATTACAATAGAGGAAATTCGTAGGTTAATGCAATAGTGTTAGGAGTTGTGAGATCGAATAGGTTATAATTCGTGTTAGATGATAAACGATTGGATTGGACTGTAGAAGGTTGAATTGGATAGATCTCGTAGTAGAGAAAGCCATAGCAGATCTGGAAATCTGGGGTCATACGCGTATGGCACTAGGCAATACGCGTATGAGATGGTCCGGTACGCGTATGGCACTAGGCAATACGCGTATGGATGAGGAAGATGATGTTTTGAACGTAGATTGGTCTCTGTTGGTATGCGTATGGGGAAGTGGTACGCGTAGCATACGCGTATGAGATGGTGTTACGCGTATGGGATTTTGTCAGGAGATGGGCCATACGCGTATGGGGTTAGGCAATACGCGTATGGGCAGGATTGTGATTTTCCTGAGCTGTTGTTGTGCAGTTTTTAACTGTTCAGCTGAGTAACGTAATGCAGATGATGTATGATATATTAGGGATCATTTCCCGTTGTTTTGAGTAGTATAGGTATTAGTAGAGTGTGCTAATACTGTGGTTGTTATTTGGCATGATATGATATGCTTATGTGATAAAATACTGCTGATGTGTGATAGTATGCGTGATGCTGTGAATGTATCAGTTATGTGTGCATTGGTGAATAGACTGTTTTATGGCTTAGAGTGTGAGCATATATCTATTCTTGAATTGTTGTTGATGATGTAGCATTGCTAGGTGATTAGCATGCATGTTGTGGCCTTTATGGTGGTAGCTAATTCCCATGGTGAGGAATTAGTGATGAGTTATTGTGGATTGTTGTTGATGTTTGCATGCTAGGTGATTTAGCGTGCATAGCATAACCCTTGGGGTGGTAGCTAATTCCCATGGTGAGGAATTAGTGATGTGAGTCACTAGGTCTCAAATGGGTGGGACTAGTGAGCTTGGTAGCCGTACCTGGATTTGGTCGGTGAGGTTGAACTATATGTTCACGAATAGTCGGTACCGCATGCATGGAGTCTCATTGCATAACGTATGTATATATGGCGTATAATATGAATGGATGTATTCCAATATTATACGTGTGTTTTATGGTTGTTTTGAGTTTGAGTATGATGATGGTGATGATTATGAGTTGATATTGCCGTTGCTGAATATGTGTAATCTGATTAGGGTAATGATATGTGTTATATTACTTAGCATTACATGATATTTTATAATGCTTATTATATCGATTGAAGGACTCACCCTTACAACTATGTTTTCAGGTAACGAGCAGTGATTGAATAGAAGCTAGTCCTGGGAGTCTAGTGTAGTCCTTAGTGGGTCATGCTCTGGTAGATGTAACATCGGGATGGGATGTTTTACTATGTTTTCTTTTAGTTGTTGAACAACTTTACATGTAATGTAGTACATGATTTGAATGTTGTTATTTCGTATCCGCTGTGAATTATGCAAAACTGTCTTATTTTAATTAAATAAATGAGCATGACAGGATATTTTGATGATTGGTGTGAAATGATTGTGTGACACCCTTCAGGGCATAATTACTCTGATTGATATTTTATTATTTTAATTAAATATTTGGGGTATTTTAGAAGGGTGTTACATTAGTGGTATCAGAGCATAGTCGGTCGAGTCGAGTCGTAATTATTCTGTTTCCCCTGTACGGGATAGGTGTTGTGTAACCCTATCAGTACTTATTGTTTTAGCTTGTTGGGTTTTCAGAATAGAGATGGCTGGAAGAGGTAGAGATGATGCTGCAATTGCTGAGGCTCTGGGTATGCTAGCTGGAGTACTTGGAGGAAATCCGAATGTTGTGGGAATGGGAGCTGCTCGTCAACTGAGTGAGTTCCAGAAGAACAATCCTCCAATGTTCAAGGGAGCATACGATCCAGATGGTGCTCAGAAGTGGTTGAAGGAGATCGAGAGGATCTTCCGAGTGACTGAGTGTGCCGATAACCAGAAGGTCAGGTTCGGTACGCATATGCTGTCAGAAGAAGCAGATGACTGGTGGGTTGCTACCCGTACTGAGTTGGAATCTGCTGGGAATGCTGAGATCACTTGGGCTGTATTCAGAGAGAGATTTCTGAGGAAGTACTTTCCAGAGGATGTCAGAGGAAAGAAAGAGATAGAATTCTTGGAATTGAAACAGGGTAACAGGTCTGTTACTGAGTATGCTGCTAAGTTCACAGAGCTGTCAAAGTATTATACTCCCTATAACGAGGCTACTGGGGAATTTTCAAAATGTGTGAAGTTTGAGAACGGGTTGCGTCCCGAGATTAAGCAGGCTATTGGGTATCAGCGGATTAGAGTGTTTTCTGATTTGGTTGACTGTTGCAGGATTTTTGAACAGGATTCCAAGGCTAGAGCAGAGAGCTATCAGCAAAGGGTTGATAGGAAAGGCAAGAATCAGAATGATCGTGGGAAACCGTATGCAGCTGGCAAAGGTTTCCAGAGACAGAGTGGGATGAAGAGGCCTAGTGGGGGAGACTCCAGTGCCCCTGCTAAGTGTTACAGATGTGGTCAGGCTGGACATCATTTCCATGAGTGTACCAGTGCTGAGAAGAAGTGTTTCAAGTGTGGCAAAGGTGGTCACTTGGCTGCAGAGTGCCGGTTGAAGACTATGACTTGTTTCAACTGTGGAGAGGTGGGTCATATTAGCCCACAGTGTCCTAAGCCGAAGAAAGAGAACCAGTCGGGAGGCAAGGTCTTTGCTTTATCGGGTTCCGAGACTTTTGCAGACGATCGTTTGATCCGAGGTACGTGTTATATTAATGGCTTTCCTCTTGTAGCTATTATTGACACAGGTGCGACTCATTGCTTTATATCTTTGGATTGTGCTGTGAAACTTAAGTTAGAAATATCTGAGATGCTTGGAAGTATGGTGATTGATACTCCTGCGAAGGGTTCAGTGACTACTACTTCAGTTTGTTTAAATTGTCCTTTGAGTATTTTTGGTAGAGACTTTGGGATGGACCTAGTGTGTCTTCCACTAGTGCAGATCGATGTTATCTTGGGTATGAACTGGTTGGTGTTTAACCGAGTTTCTATCAACTGTTTTGATAAGACTGTGATCTTTTCTGAGAGTGAGGAAGGAAAGAGTTTGTTTCTATCAGCGAGGCAGGTGAATGAGGCAGTAGCAGATGGGGCAGAGTTGTTTATGCTGTTAGCGACTTTGGAGGCTAAAGATAAACTGGTGATTTGCGATCTAGCTGTGGTGTGTGATTTTCCTGATGTGTTTCCTGAAGAAGTGAATGAATTACCGCCAGAGCGTGAGGTTGAGTTCTCGATTGATTTGGTACCTGGTACTAGGCCGATATCGATGGCTCCGTACCGTATGTCTGCTGTTGAGTTAACTGAATTGAAGAGTCAGTTAGAAGATCTGTTGGATAAGAAATTTATTCGTCCGAGTGTGTCACCGTGGGGTGCACCAGTGTTATTGGTTAAGAAGAAAGAAGGTACTATGAGGTTGTGTGTGGACTACAGACAACTGAATAAAGTAACGATCAAGAATCGGTATCCTTTGCCGAGGATTGATGATTTAATGGATCAGTTGGTTGGTGCGAGTGTGTTCAGCAAAATAGATTTGAGATCGGGTTATCATCAGATACGTGTGAAAACTGAGGATATTCAGAAGACTGCTTTCAGAACAAGGTATGGACATTATGAGTATTCTGTAATGCCTTTTGGTGTGACTAATGCGCCTGGAGTATTTATGGAGTATATGAATAGGATTTTCCATCCGTACCTAGACAAGTTTGTTGTGGTGTTTATTGATGACATTTTGGTGTATTCGAAATCTGAAGAAGAGCATGCTGAGCATTTGAGAGTGGTGTTAGGAGTTCTACGAGAAAAGAAGTTATTTGCTAAACTATCCAAGTGTGAATTTTGGTTAGAAGAGGTTAGTTTTCTTGGACATGTGATTTCAAGAGGTGGTGTTGTTGTTGATCCTTCTAAGATAGAAGCGGTATCTAAGTGGGAAGCTCCGAAGTCGGTTTCTGAGATAACAAGGTTTTTTTGGACTTGCAGGTTATTATAGGAAGTTCATTGAAGGATTTTCTAAGTTGGCGTTACCGTTGACGATGTTGACTAGAAAGGGGCAAGCGTTTGTTTGGGACTCGAAATGTGAAGAAGGTTTCCAAGAGTTAAAGAGAAGGTTAACTACTGCTCCTATTTTGATATTACCAAGTCCGTCAGAACTATTTGAGGTTTTCTGTGATGCTTCATTGTTGGGTTTGGGTGGTGTGTTGATGCAGAATAAGCAGGTTATAGCTTATGCTTCGAGACAACTGAGGGTTCATGAGAGGAACTATCCGACGCACGATTTAGAGTTGGCAGCCGTGGTATTTGTTCTGAAGTTATGGAGACATTACTTGTACGGGTCAAGATTTGAGGTTTTCAGCGACCATAAGAGTTTAAAGTATTTGTTTGATCAGAAAGAGCTGAATATGAAACAGAGAAGATGGTTAGAGTTTCTGAAGGATTATGACTTTGGTTTGAATTACCATCCGGGTAAAGCAAACGTAGTGGCTGATGCATTGAGTCGGAAATCATTGCATATGTCTATGTTAATGGTTAAGGAATTGGATTTAATTGAGCAGTTTAGAGACTTGAGTTTGGTGTGTGAGAGTACTCACAATAGTGTTAAATTGGGAATGTTGAAGTTAACAAGTAGTATTCTGGATGAGATTAGAGAAGGTCAGAAATCCGATGTGTTTTTGGTTGATAAGTTGACTCTAGTGAATCAAGGTCAAGGTGGTGAATTCAGAGTGGATGAGAATGGTGTTTTGAAATTTGGTAATCGGGTGTGTATTCCGGATGTTACCGAACTTAAGAAGAATATCCTGGAGGAAGGACATCGTAGTGGCTTAAGTATTCATCCTGGAGCTACGAAGATGTATCATGATTTGAAAAAGTTATTTTGGTGGCCGGGAATGAAAAGAGAAATTGCGAGTTTTGTTTATTCTTGTTTGACTTGTCAGAAGTCGAAGATTGAGCATCAGAAGCCGTCTGGGCTAATGCAACCGTTGGTTATTCCAGAGTGGAAGTGGGATAGTATCAGTATGGATTTTGTTTCTGGGTTACCGAGGACAAATAAGAATTTTGAAGCCATTTGGGTGATTGTTGATAGATTGACGAAATCGGCTCATTTCATTCCGATCAGAATGGATTATCCGTTAGAGAGATTAGCCGAGTTGTATATTGAGAAGATTGTAAGTTTGCATGGTATTCCGTCGAGTATTGTTTCGGACAGAGATCCTAGATTTACATCGAAGTTCTGGGAAGGTTTGCAGAGGGCTTTGGGAACTAAGCTGAGATTGAGTTCTGCATATCATCCGCAGACTGATGGTCAGACTGAGAGGACGATTCAGTCACTAGAGGATCTTTTGAGAGCTTGTGTTTTGGAAAAAGGAGGTGCTTGGGATTGTTACTTACCTTTGATTGAGTTTACCTACAACAATAGTTTTCATTCGAGCATTGGTATGGCACCGTTTGAAGCTTTGTATGGTAGGAGATGTCGGACACCTTTATGTTGGTATGAATCCGGTGAGAGTGTTGTGGTTGGACCGGAGATTGTTCAACAAACTACGGAAAAGATTAAGATGATTCAGGAGAAGATGAGAATTGCTCAGAGTCGTCAGAAGAGTTATCACGACAAGAGGAGGAAGTCACTTGAGTTCCAAGAGGGAGATCATGTGTTTCTTCGTGTTACTCCGATAACTGGGGTTGGTCGAGCTTTGAAGTCGAGGAAGTTGACACCTCGATTTATTGGTCCTTATCAGATTTTGGAGAGGATAGGAGAGGTAGCCTATCGTATCGCTTTACCGCTGTCACTTGCAAATTTACATGAGGTTTTTCATGTGTCTCAGTTGAGGAGGTACATTCCTGATCCGTCGCATGTGGTCCAAGTAGATGATGTACAGGTGAGAGATAACCTGACTGTTGAAACATCACCTATGAGGATTGAGGATCGAGAGTTGAAGCAGTTGCGGGGTAAAGAGATTGCTTTGGTAAAGGTAGCTTGGGGCGGACCAGCAGGTGGCAATGTGACTTGGGAACTTGAGAGTCAGATGAAAAAGTCTTATCCTGAGTTATTCACTTGAGGTATGTTTTCGAGGACGAAAACTCTTTTAGTGGGGGAGAGTTGTAACACCCCGATAAAATAAGATAATTATTTAAATTGAGTTAATAACATATTTATTAATTTAATTAAATAATTGGAATTATTATTATTATTGCAATTACTATTATTGGGTTATTATTTTATTGGAATAAAAGTTGGAATTTAAAAAAGGTCCCATTTAGTAAAAAGGTTCATTTTCACGTGAAAAGGGAAAAGAGACAGAAAAGTGGAAAAGGGCAAAGAAAGCCAGAGAACAAGGGTCGAAGGAAGGAAAAGCTTGAAGCTTAAAGATTCGCCGGATTAACTCAGGTAAGGGGGGTTTATCATCGTTTAATGGGTATTATGGGATAATATGTACTGGGTAGTGATAAACCATTGATTTACTTCTGAATTGGATGATTATGATGAAATTGTGAACTCTTTGGATGAACGAAATTGGGTTACAATTGAGAGGAAATTCGTAGGAATTAGATGCAATAGTGATAGGAGTTGTGAGATCGAATAGGTTATAATTCGTGTTAGATGATATGAACGATTATTGTGTAAAATTGGACTGTAGAAGGTTGAATTGGATAGATCTCGTAGCAGAGAAAGCCATAGCAGATCTGGAAATCTGGTTTCTAGTCATACGCGTATGGCACTAGGCAATACGCGTATGAGATGGTCCGGTACGCGTATGGCACTAGGCAATACGCGTATGGATGAGGAAGATGATGTTTTGAACGTAGATTGGTCTCTGTTGGTACGCGTATGGGGAAGTGGTACGCGTAGCATACGCGTATGAGATGGTGTTACGCGTATGGGATTTTGTCAGGAGATGGGCCATACGCATATGGGGTTAGGCAATACGCGTATGGGCAGGATTGTGATTTTCCTGAGCTGTTGTTGTGCAGTTTTTAACTGTTCAGCTGAGTAACGTAATGCAGATGATGTATGATATATTAGGGATCATTTCCTGTTGTTTTGAGTAGTATAGGTATTAGTAGAGTGTGCTAATACTGTGGTTGTTATTTGGCATGATATGATATGCTTATGTGATAAAATACTGCTGATGTGTGATAGTATGCGTGATGCTGTGAATGTATCAGTTATGTGTGCATTGGTGAATAGACTGTTTTATGGCTTAGAGTGTGAGCATATATCTATTCTTGAATTGTTGTTGATGATGTAGCATTGCTAGGTGATTAGCATGCATGTTGTGGCCTTTATGGTGGTAGCTAATTCCCATGGTGAGGAATTAGTGATGAGTTATTGTGGATTGTTGTTGATGTTTGCATGCTAGGTGATTTAGCGTGCATAGCATAACCCTTGGGGTGGTAGCTAATTCCCATGGTGAGGAATTAGTGATGTGAGTCACTAGGTCTCAAATGGGTGGGACTAGTGAGCTTGGTAGCCGTACCTGGATTTGGTCGGTGAGGTTGAACTATATGTTCACGAATAGTCGGTACCGCATGCATGGAGTCTCATTGCATAACGTATGTATATATGGCGTATAATATGAATGGATGTATTCCAATATTATACGTGTGTTTTATGGTTGTTTTGAGTTTGAGTATGATGATGGTGATGATTATGAGTTGATATTGCCGTTGCTGAATATGTGTAATCTGATTAGGGTAATGATATGTGTTATATTACTTAGCATTACATGATATTTTATAATGCTTATTATATCGATTGAAGGACTCACCCTTACAACTATGTTTTCAGGTAACGAGCAGTGATTGAATAGAAGCTAGTCCTGGGAGTCTAGTGTAGTCCTTAGTGGGTCATGCTCTGGTAGATGTAACATCGGGATGGGATGTTTTACTATGTTTTCTTTTGGTTGTTGAACAACTTTACATGTAATGTAGTACATGATTTGAATGTTGTTATTTCGTATCCGCTGTGAATTATGCAAAACTGTCTTATTTTAATTAAATAAATGAGCATGACAGGATATTTTGATGATTGGTGTGAAATGATTGTGTGACACCCTTCAGGGCATAATTACTCTGATTGATATTTTATTATTTTAATTAAATATTTGGGGTATTTTAGAAGGGTGTTACATTCAGTACCAGAATTTCCTTATCTCTCCAAGCAGAGTCGTGAGGACTAATTCCCCAGCAGATCCAAGGTCTGTGGCTTCCCTAGCAGGGTCAGGATGGTTATCCCCAGCAGGTTTCAGATTGATGCTGCCCCAGTCGCCAGGTCTGGAGGTTGCTCTTTCCCAGCGGAGGTATCTGTGAGGGTTTCCCAAGCAGAGTCGGGATTGTTGCATCCCCAGCAAGTCAAAGACCGTTGTTTCCCCACAGAGTGCGTGGTGATTCTTTCCCCGGTGAAGTCCCCAAACGGATCGGGTGCAGAGGGGATTATTCAGCAAGGGTTGCCTATTTCCCAGCAGCGAGGCTATTCCCCAGCAGGGTGGAGATTGGAGTGTCGTCGAGTTCCTCAGAAGAGTGTCTCGAGCTCCCCAGAAGAGTCCCTTGAGGGGGATGCTTTTTTATGCATGCATCATTTAGGAGATCATAGCATATTGCATAATAAACTGCGTAGCATTTCCATAATTATGGAGCATTGCGCTAAAAATCATCATGCATCATCATTGCAAGCATCAGCTAGTCTCAAGCCGGGGTCGGCGTTTGAGATTTATGTTTCGCCAGTGGGTGAAGGTGTTACTCAAGCTGTGGTTACCGTTTGAGAGGTGGTTTCGCTGGTTGGAAGATCAACATCAGCATTGCAAGCATAAGTTAACCCCAAGCCGTGGTTACCATCCAAGAATGGGTTTTGCCGGTCAGTGAAGATGATACTCTGAGGAGTTTGGTACTGTATCAACAATATTCCCCAGTAGTTCAATACTGGAGGAGATTTCTGTCGTGCGAGACAGAAGTTGGAAGATGTTACTCTGAGGAGTTTAACATCATGACGTCAATGTACCCCAGTAGTGCGATACTGGAGGAAGCTTTTCCGTCGGACAGAGATGGAAATGAAGATCGCGATCAGCGCGACTCGAGCCGTGGTTACCGCTTGAGATTTGGTTTCGCTGGATGGTGAAGGTGTCACTCCGAGGAGTTCAGCATCGTGATTTTGGAGCAACGGTATTTCCCAGTTAATCCCCGGCAAGCGTCTGCCTGGTTCTGACATATGTGGATGTCGTTCCTGCGATACCAGTAAGTGTCGTGTCGATCCCCGTCTGGTCGAGTTTTCTTTGGTGTCAAGTAAACATCATTGTTCCATGTCCAGTAAACGTCGAATTTCCTCCCAATCATCAGTTAATGTCTGGTCGAGCTTTCTTTGGTGTCAAGTAAACATCATTGTTCGATGTCTAGTAAACGTCGAGTTCCCTCCCAGTCATCAGTTAATGTCTGGTCGAGTTTTCTTTGGTGTCAGTAAACATCATTGTTCGATGTCTAGTAAACGTCGAGTTTCCTCCCAGTCATCAGTAAGTGTCTGGTCGAGTTTTCTTTGGTGTCAAGTAAACATCATTGTTCGATGTCCAGTAAACGTCGAGTTTCCTCCCAGTCATCAGTAAATGTCTGGTCGAGTTTTCTTTGGTGTCAGTACACATCATTGTTCGATGTCCAGTAAACGTCGAGTTTCTTCCCAGTCATTAGTCAGTGTCTGGTTGAAGGTGTTACTCTGAGGAGTTTAGCATCATGACGTCAGATCAGCAATGTTCCCCAGTAGTGCGATACTGGAGGAAATTTTTCCGTCAGACGGAGATGGGAATAAAATCAAAGGACGTTACGCGATCAGCGCGACAATCGGGGTTCAAATGGAGAAAGGGAAATGTTTAGGCATTTTCTGGAGATCGGGGTTCAATTGGAGAAAAGGAAGTGTTGAGGCATTTTCTGGAGAGCGGGGTCCAAATGGAGATTGGAGTTGAAGATTATATCCGGGATGAGGTCCTCGGGATTATCTTCTGTTCATGTGTCACCTTAAGACTTTGGCTGAGGCCAATGGAGGTCGTTATGGGTGTCTTTTGAGGAAGAGATGCACATGTTACCTTCCTTTTGTGAAGGTGTACCCTCTGATATGTCGCCATCAGAGTGGTGTTTGGTGTTATTTCCGACATTGCCAGCGGAATTATCACAAGAAAGCGGAGAACGGGGTTCAAATGGAGAAAGGAAAATGTTGAGGCATTTTCTAGAGAGCGGGGTTCAAATGGAGAACGGGAAATGTTGAGGCATTTTCTGGAGAACGGGGTTCAAATGGAGAAAAGGAAATGTTGCGGCATTTTCTGGAGAACGGGGTTCACAATGGCGATCACAAGTTATCGTCAGGCGACTGGGGTTCAAAATGGAGCGAATGGGGTTCATTATTTTGGCAAACAAGATGTTGGGGTTCAACTGCGGTGATCCGGGATCATTTGCGCGAAGGAAAATTTCGGGGTTCAAGAAAGCGAAAAAAGAGAAAATTTCAGGGTTCAAGAAAACGAAAAGAGAAAATTTTCGGGGTTCAAGAAACGGTAAAAAAATAGATAATCCCCAGCGGATATGTGGTGTTCGTGCCATGGTTATCCCTGCGTTACCATTTATTTTGGTATACAGGTCGACATTTCTGTTTCGGTATTCCGGCCGACTTTTTCCGTACCAGACGGGTTTTTCTTTCAAGATTGTGTTCTTTGCCGATTCTGACAGGCATTGTTAATTATTTCCCATCAGAGTGCAAATTGTTCGTCTGTTCTTGGTATTCAATCACTCTTCATCCTGATCATCTGAAAGCCGAGGCTATTCATATCGACAAGTTCACAGTGGATTGAATAGGGACAGCTGTAACACCTCAAAATTTGCCCTCCTCTCTTGGGACTAGCTTGAGCATTGCATATCATTTTGTAGGTCATTAGGCATTGCATAATTGCATATCATGTGGCTACATTGAGCAAGTCATCCTCCTAAGTCTTGATCAGAAGATAAAAGAGGTTGAGATGTAAGCTGAGGGTTTCATTGACTGAATTGATCATTAATCATCTGAGGGTGTGTGATTCAAATTAGGGTTTCTTGATTCTCAAGGGGGTTGAGCTTCATCTTGGTTGCAATGATACATCATCATCATCATGGTCTTGATATCATCCAAGAGATTGATCAGATACCTTGGGATTAGGGTTTTGACCACTGGTCAACCCTAATCAGTTGAATCATCTGCATTGGGCCAGTCAGGGCTTGGCAAGGAGATGAGGGTTTTAATGGATATGGGGATCATTTCATGATTATACGGAGCTTATGGAAGCTAGGGTTACATCATTGAGCCATGTCATCAGGAGTTTGAGGCTCAACTTGATCAGTCCATAGCCAAATTCATCTATCAGTCAAAAAAGTCAATTGTGGTCAACTGTGCCTGAAATGATGGATTTGGAGGTAGGAGAGGGTTAGATACTTCATTCATGTCTAAACAAGTTTCATTTGACATTTCAAACATCAAGAATGAAGAAAATAAAGTCAGATGAAAACTTTCCAAAAATAGAAAGTGACTTGTAATTGAAAATTGCCAAAAATGGAAAGTTTTTCTCCTCAAAATTACGTGTCCAAAAATGTTTCAAATGAAATTTTGTTCAACATGAAAGTTGTAGATCTTGCTCTCACCTTTCCAAAAAGTCCAAGAACATGAATTTCTCATGTGTGGTTGGCAAGATATGGATTGATCATTGTCCAAAAAAGTTGATTTTCAAAGTGGCATAACTTTTGATTCACAAGGCCAAATTGAGTGAGGTTTCTTTGAGCAAACTCCATTTGACATGTACTATCATGATCCATCATCACATTTCATCAAAACTCATCACATAAAAAGTCCATTTTTCAAGTGGACTTAATTTGAAAAAGTGGAGGGAAAAAGTGATTTTGAGAAATAAACGTGGTTTTCACATAATTCCAATTGCAATAGCTCACAAATACCATTTGTAACTTGCTGCAACAAAGAATTTTCACTGTTACATTGGTTTGGCATAAGTGAGGTGAAATTACCAATTGTCCATTTAGCATAAAAGTGCATTTTCACTAATCCATTTCATTAGCACTAATTAGGATTAGAATCATCATTAACATAACATATAAAAGCCTAATCATAACTGTTTTCATGATAATCATAACAGAATTTCATTCTAGATCTGAAAATCTCAAAAACCTCTTCACTTTCTCTCTCACTTTTTTTCCAAAAATTTGCATAAACCTTGCATAGATCTTCATCCATTCATCATCTATATGCATTATTGAAGCTAATTGGAGCAAGGATTCATCATTTCCAAGCCAAATTTTGGACTGTTAAAGTGAGGTGCAACAATGGCAATTCAAGATTTGAGCAAGATCGTGCATAATTGAGCAACAAACTTTGTTTCATTCACCTTCCACGTCATCATAGAAGTTCTGTTTTCATGTTACAAGGCCTAAAACGCACGAATTCACAACTGCACATCATTGAAGGTGATTTTTCGACCTTAATAATTCTTGAATTTGTTTGATGCTTTAGATAGATCTTTGAATGTAGAGAATTCTGCAATTTGAACCACTAAATTTGGTTGAGAAACGAGGAAGTTATGATGATTTGAAGTTTTGTGCACAAACATGTTTTGCTTCGATTGTTTTTATTTAGGAGGAATTAGGCTAAAATAATTATAGATTCATGATGTACGTTGAAAGACCTTTCCGTTGATATAAAGTTTGTCCAATTTGGTGAACATTTGTTCTTGAGCCTATGAACACATGAAGAACATGAAGAACACTTGAAAAATTGCAAAAAACCATATGCTAGATCCAAATTAGCGTTACTGTTCATGTTGCCTTGTGTTTGGGCGCGCCAGGCTGTCAAATAACGGACACGCTTCGATTCCCCGCGCCAACACTTTCATTTTGGCTTTTGCAATTTATTTCCTTGCCTTCACATGCCTTATTTCACATTTTTTTATTTTTTCATGACATTCAAAAATTCATATCTCCATAACCATAAATCCAATTGATGTGAAATTTTTTGCACCATGATCCTTGCCCTGTCTAGTATGTTTTGGTGATTTTTGTGGAAATTTTGCACGTGTAAATTTTGGCATGGCCTAGGGTTTGTATGAACATATGTTTGCTTGCACCTTGCTCACTCTTTTGCTCATAAAATGATTATGCTTCATTAGAAATTCATCAAATTTTTTGTGCTTAAACTAGACTCATTCCTGGTCATTTTGGTATGTGGTTTGTAATTTTTGAGTTCCTGGATTGAGAGTTATGACATGATCTTTGGAGGTGTGACATTTTTTGTATCACACCATGTCTTGTGCATCTTCTTGATTTTATTTTCTATGCTTATTGAACTTGAATTGAGCTGGATTTTTGTATGAGGATACTTGTGAATGTTGAGAATGCATGTGAATTTTTCTGGAATTTTTGAATCCATTTCCTATTTGATTGGGATTTTATTTGCTGTTTAGCCATTTGTGAACTTTTTGTGAGACATGTTTTTAATTGATTTATGAAATTCTGGATATGTATTGGATGGACTTGAAATTTGTGGAGTGATTTTAGACACATTGAAGTGTATCATGGTTTTGGTTTGGTGCATTTATCATGTTCCTACACTGTTTTATGCTTGCTTGAAGTTGATACATGAAATTGTGCCTTGTTTGGACTTGTATAAGCATGACTTGACTTAGTGAATTTAATTTCCATACTTCCTCTTGTCCAAATAGCCTGAAATTTGATATGTTGCTCATTAAATGTGTTCTGTTTAAGCTTGAAATTTCTTGGAATTTATTGAGCTATTTTGGTATTGGTTTGATTGTGATCATTCTGTTTGCTCCAATGTGATTCCAAAGTGCATAGTTTGACATGTTTTGTGTATGAAATGGATTTGGTGCATAGTTTTGATGTGAGACCAATTGGACCTTATTCTTGATTGATTAATCTTGGTTTTGGTTAATTTTCACTTACTGTTTTGAATTTTTCACCTCCTTTTGACCCTAGGCTTGTCCTAGTGGTCTTGCTTCTCATGTTTGAGTTTGCTTTTCAGGTTAGGAAGCAAATGCTTTAAGGAGATTAATGCAAGTTGATTGAGTTTGGTTGATTGTTATGAACTAACTTGTTCTATTTTGTAGGATGCTTAGCTCACTTGCTTTAGACTTGTGCTTTGCACATGTGATTGATTGTGTTGACTGTTGGCTCTTATCTTGTCTGTTTTGACTTTGTGATTGGTATACTGACTGTATTTGATTGATTTCAGGTACATTAGTTGCTAATAGTTCTTTGAGAACTTGTTGTGTTGCTGCTTGGTTGTATAAACCAATTGAGATAGAATTTCTTTTCTCCATGTAGTCTGGAAGACCTGGCCTGTTACTTGGCCAGGCACCTGTCTGAAGTCCTCCTTAAGAGGCAATGATTGTGCTTGTTTATATTTGTCCCCAAGCAGGAAAAGACCTTTGTTAAGGCAATTGGCAGACACAAGAGGTGTGTAGTCCACCTCCTGCTATTCTTGTTGAGTCGTCCCTTGGCTCACATCAGATGTTGATGCCTTGTGGACATTAACCCAAGATCAGTTGAGTCAGTGTCGTAAGTGTAGAAGGGTTCCCACTTTCTGGACCCACACTTCTTTGTCTGAAGCTCTCCCTGGCCAGGGATAAGAGCTGTGAGGCACACCCCTCACTCCCATTTCATCTGGCTTCACCCTGACTCTCAATGTCAGGGTTAAGAGCTAACATCACCTGACACAGTTGTGTTGCTTTTGCAACTTAACCCTTGATTAAGCCCACCTTGTCTGGATATACTGTGTGCTAATTGCGAATGTTTGCTTTTTTTTTATTATGCTTGCATGCTTTGCTTTGCCTGTTTAGGATTAGCTTGCTGCCTGTGCAAGTTAGGATAGAAACCATAACATAGGGCAATGATGCATGATAACATCTAGGCTCGAGTCCAGCTCCCTAGTAGTGTGTCTCCCTTTGTATCTGGTTAGAATTTCTTTCCCGTTCAGGGGAACTACGTCGCCCTGATCCTCATACCAGATGAGGTACGTCGGCAGGAGACCGTGCGAGGCCTCTCCGGGCACTTTTTTTTCTTTTTGTGTGTGTTTGCTTGACAGTTGCTAGGCTCGAGTGCCTGACTCCTTAGTAACTTGTTGCTTGTTTGTTCTTGTGTGTCAGGATATGGATGTAAGACCAGCGATTGGCTGTCTGTATCCTGATTGTGTTTGTTTGGTTCGGAAGCCGATGTAAGTCCAGCGATTGGCGTTCGGGTCCCATGTTTGCCCGTGTTTGTGTGTGTCTTGTTTGGCGTGCGTGAGCCGAACTACGGCAGCTCTGATTCTCGTTCCAGAAGAGATACGTAGGCATAGGATGCGATATCCTAGCGAGCCCTCTCCTCTCTTTCCCCACCTGTATTGTCTTCAGTTTGTGTGTGTGTGTGGTGTTTGTTTTAGCAACCTTAACCTATCTTTTAGAGCGTGGATCCCGTCGAGTACGACGGATGCGTAGGGGTGCTAATACCTTCCCTACGCATAACCGACTCCCGATCCCATTCTCTTTGGTCGCGAGACCATGCTTTTCCCAGGTTTACTTCGAGCGTTTCCTTTCCCTCTTTTGGGATAAATAACGCACGGTGGCGGCTCTGTGTTGTTTTTGTTTCAGCCCGCCGGTTGTTTTTCGCGGATGCGCCAGCTGGCGACTCTGCTGGGGACTACAGAAGTTGACCTATTGCTGGTCCATCTTCCCTAAGCGAGTCTCTCCTAGCGTTCTAGGATAGTTTAGGTTGCTTGTGCTACTTTATTTATTGCATTTGTTATTCTGTTGTGTATATATTTGCATAAATGTTTGCATGCATCATACTATCATGTTGTCGTCCTCTGTGCAGGTGGTTCCTTGTTTGGGGTGGGTGTTCTGAGTGGGGCTAAAACCCAGGCCCGAGTATACACCTAGGATTAGTGTGGTCTCACGTTCCTCATTTGCTTTATCAGCATATTGTTGCAACGTGACATACCACAAGCCGGACGAGGTTCATTTGATAGTGCCCTTCCTTTGTGGAGTATCCACTTTGGTTGTGTCACTTCATCTGAACTATTGACTTAGGTGATCGTTCTTTCCCGGATCTTTGGTTTAGACGATCTCAGGAGAGCTACAATGGCACACCCAAAAGGGCAAACCCGTTGAGTATCTTTGCCCGATTGTCGAAACTATTATCCGCCTTAGGATGACCTGATTAGAATTTACCTGTGAGGGGAGGGTGATTCTTTCAGATGCATGTTCTGTTGGTGACTTTGATGGTGACTATTGGTTCCGTTGATCAGAGTCATATTTATAAGTCGGATTTATGGGCCTTTGTTTCAGACACGCCGGAGTGCTGTCCGTGTTATTTATCAGTGGGGATCCGTTTATTTCAGGATTCCCCGGGCCGATTCAGAGTTTGTTGTGGTTATCTGCTCAGAGTTTGTCTGGTGATGATGGTGATGTATCTTTCAGTTCCGTTTATTTCGGAACCCTTGAGTTGGATTTGTGATGGCTCAGTACCTCAGATGGTTGTGATCAGTTCATGGGCCGTAACTCAGTGCAACAGATGATTAGATGACTTGGAGGATGGCACAGTGCATTGCATTCACGCATCAGCATCATCCACATTTTGCATTTATCGGCATCTAACTCACGTCTATCCATACTCAGGGTACATTCTCGATTGAGATTCTGGTTGAGAGACATCCGGATGTCAGAATGTTATTGATGAAATATTGTCCGTCTCGATGAAACCAGAATCAAAGGACGGAATCTTCCTCGCATGGATAGACGTTGCATTCATGCATATTAACCTGTTTGTTGTTTTGTAGGTGTCAGTATCTAACCGGTGCACACAACTTTTCCGCCCAGATACCCTCCCAGACTCAGCAAATCCGAACTGATGGATCCACCCAACACCGGCATTCTCGAACTAAAAGAGATGATGAGGGAGTTGTTCAGTGTTGTGCAAGGGCTTGCCTTGGGACAGAAAGCCATGGTGGAGAGATTGGAAAGGATTGAAGGCTGGATGATCAAGGAGAAAGTTCAGGGAAAGGTTCCGTCATCCGAAGTAAACAACCCCTCTGGCGCCGTGGTAAGAAAGCCCCCTGACAATGGTCAGCGCAAGAAGGAGATTGAACCAGGTGGTGTGCAAGCAAAAAGAGAACGCGGTAAGGATCGTTACCACCCATATGCTGATACGGCAACGATCCCTACTAGTAATCAATCTGCACAACAGCAGCAACCACCACCTCAATTGAGAGCACAAAGAGCTGGGGGCCAAGTGAGAAGAAGGACGACAGACCGTCATTTCAATAGGCCGCCTGTGACTTACGCCTCGCTGTTTAAAAGGTTGAAGGATATTGGGTTGGTGCAGCCGAGGATATTGGTTCCAGGGAAACCGGATCAGAGGGTTGCCAGTTACGATGAGAATGTCAAGTGTGAGTTCCATGCTGGGGCACCCGGACATCACATTGAGGATTGCAAAGCTTTTAAGCATGTGGTCCAAGACTTGGTGGATTCTAAGGCAATCAACTTTGCACCGACGACAGACGATAGTGCTAACCCCGCGACAAGGCATGGTCCTGTAAAAGTGAAACTGATGTCGACGGACAGGAAAGGGATAGAGGTGACTGAGAAGGATCAGTTAAAAATGTTGATGTCCATGGTCCCAAAACCCCTGAGGAAGGGTGGAGCTTGCCCTGGTGTTGATGATTGTTGTGCAGCTGTCGCCACAAAGGGGTGTGTAGTGATGGGAAAAACAATCCAGAGAATGATGAAAGTAGAAATGGGCGATGTGAGATGTAAAGCACCCAGTCTGGCAGTTGAAACCGTCAAGGTGGAAAATGCCATTGGTGTTAAGAAAGAGAAAAAGCCGTCCATTTCTTCTTACAAGCAGGCAGTGGAAGTGGTGAGAAATGGAGGGATCCTAGGCTGGGGAAAGATCATAGGCATTATGGTGAAGGCGGATATGTTCGGGGTTGGCTATCAACCAGATCGAGAATCGTCTAGACAAAACAGAGGACGCCGTCCACCGTTCACATTTGTCAGTGCTGGAATGCTAGATCTAGGTCACGCCTATACAGTGGGTGAAGAGATTGACAGTGACCGCGAGCTGGAGTCGTGGATAAAATCGTGCGTACCAGGAAGCTGGAAGGCCTAACAGATCAGCACCGTCACTCATTCGGAAGAGTAATATTTCTTGTTTTCAGTTTTATTTGCATGAAAGCCATACGTGTTGCCCGACACGTAATGGTTCATTGTAAGGGCCATCTCATATGTTAAATTTTGCAACATTTTGCATCATTAATAAATGGATGTTTTTCACATTAAAAGCGGTGTTCCCTGTTTTTCATTTATTTTTACAGTTTAAAAACAAATAAAAATGGCAATGTTTGTTTTCATTTTTTCCCTTTTTGATTTGTCTCGTTCCGACTTCGAAAAATAATTCTCCGGATCTCATTGATAACAAATCGGTTACACCTCTGTATGACTTCGATAATCCGATCTATCATGCCGAAGAAGAAGGCGAAGAAGATTGTGATCTGCTGGAAGATTAACCAGGTTGTTGAAACAAGAGGAGAAGGTGATTCAGCCGCACGAGGAGCGATGCGAGATTGTTATTCCAGGCACCGTCGAGGTCAGAAAGGAAATGAAAATTGGGGCCGCTTCAGAGGCAAGTCGAAAGTAGAGTGGTAGCCTTGTTGAAAGAGCATGTGGATACCTTCGCCTGGGTGTGTCAGGATATGCCAGGGTCGGATATCGGTGTCGTTGTGCACAAGCTACCATGGAGAGAAGACTGTCCTCTAGAGAAGCAGAATGCCGGTGCTACTTATCAGAGAGCCATGGTGACTTTGTTTCATGATATGATTCATCATGAAATTGAATGCTATGTTGATGACATGTTAGCAAAGTCCCAAACAGAAGAGGGGCATCTGGCAGATCTGGCCAAGCTGAGTAGACCAGTTGAGACAATTCGAACTGAGGTTGAATTCATATAAGTGCACTTTCAGGGTGCGGTCCGGTAAGATGTTGGGGTTCATTGTAAAAGAGGAATCGAGGTTGGTCCTGCTAAAAAAAAAATAAAAAAAAAATAAAAAAAACAAGAAACGCCTGAACCGAGAACAGGAAAGAGGTTCGTGGTCTATTAGGTAAATTGAACTACATGTCATGGTTCACATCTCCTCTAACAGCCACGTGTGAACCCATATTCAAGCTGAGAAAGAAAGATCAAACGGTCAGGTGGAATAGTGATTGCCAAGGGGCATTGGAAAATAAAAGAATAAGTTGCAGGAACCTCCGATTCTGTTGCCTCCCTATGGAGGGAGACTGTTAATCTGGTACTTGACAGCCCTCGAGGGGTCTATGAGGTGCATATTGTGTCAGCATGACGAGTCTTGTCGAAAAGAGCATGCAATTTACCTTAGCAAAAAGTTTACCGACTGTGAAACAATACATTCACTGCTCGAGAAAACTTGATGTACTTTGGCATAGGCTGCTCGCCGACTGAGACAGTATATGCTAGTTCATACCACTTTGTGGATTTCAAGATGGATCTGATCAGGTACATTTCTGAGAAGCCAGCAGTGACCGGACGGGTTGCAAGAGGGCAAATGATTTTGATTGAATGCGATATTCAGTACACCGCTCAGAAAGCAATCAAGGGGAGTGTATTGTCTGATTACCTCGCCCAACAACCCGTAGAGGATTATCAACCGATGAGGTTTGAGTTCCCTGATGAGGACATCTCGAGGTGCTCCAATCGAAAGATTGAGAGTAACCGATCCCGGAGGAGGGGCCTGACCCTGAATCCGAACGGATTCTAATGTCTGATGGGGTTAATGTGGACGAGTTAATGCTTTGGTTACGCCGAAGGGATCCCATGTTCCCTTCGTTTCCAGGTTAGCATTCGAATGCACCGACAGTATGGGCAAGTGTGAAGCTTGTATCCTAGGTATTGTACCTCGGTGCGCCTGCTGGGGCAACGCCTTTCTCACTCGTATAAGAAGGAATCGATGCTGCCACCGGTTGAGGTCCAGATTCCCTCTTTGAGAGTCCTGATGGACGTGAAGTTGCAAGAGGCTGAATGGGTAAGGACCCGGTATGAAGAGTTGAGCCTGATTGAGGAAAAGAGGCTGGCAGCCATCTGTCATGGGCAGTTGTATCAGCAGCGGATGAAACGTGCTTTTGACAGAAAGGTACGACCTCGGGTATATCACGTAGGTGATATGGTGCTGAAAAGGATCCTTCCTCCTCAAAACGATCGTAGGGGCAAATGGACACCCAATCATGAATCCCCAGCATGGTCAAGAAGGTTTTCTCCGACAGAGCCTTGTTGCTGATGACCATGAGTGGCGAGGATTTTCCATCCCCTGCAAATGCGGACGCAGTTAAAAAATACTTCGTATAAAAAGACCCGCTGGACGAAAAGAACAAAATAGTCCAGGCAAAAAGGGGCATCCCGGCGAACCAAAAAACAGAAAGAAAAGGTTCGGGCAAAAATTAGGGATAAAATGAAAACTGTACACCCGGCAAGTCGAAAACCTGAAAAGGCGACTTGGGCAAAAAAGGGTATCCCGGTGGACTGAAAACCCGAAAGGGCGGTCCAGGCAAAAGAGGGATTGAAACGAACAACTGCGTCTGGCATGATCGTTTGCTTTGGTTAAGGCACATGGATAATACCCGGTAGGGATCAATCAGAATCGTCTTGTTCAGAAGGCAGAAAGCACGGAGAGTCTGAGGACATATGGGGTGTAACTGAGTTGGGACTCGATGAGATTACGGGTTTCACATTGCCATTAGGATAGATTTTTCCTTTTGTGCGCAATTACCTCTTTTCAGGAATTTCTTCCTTTGTATTGCTCAATTTGAGCCACACACTTTTCAATTAATAAAATGCAGATTCAGTCAAATAATTTTTGTTTTTGTTTTTCATTACCGCTTTGATTGCAAAAACATCAGATTATTTTGATAAAGAATCTTGCATTGTAAGACATACAGGTCCCTTCCAATGCATGCTTATAAGATTGAAAAACTTGAAATCTTATTCGGAAGGTTGAGTGACCCAAGTGTTGAAATCTTGACACGCCTGGGGCACGGTTTTATCTAACGATCTCTTTTGCAGGAACTGTTAGATATTTTCACTCACTTGCAGGTTGTGATGTGGAAGCTTTTGACAAAACAAATCCCCACGGAGTCCAATCAGGGACGAAGGAACAGAGGGATGGTGAAAAGACGACGAGACGTACGACGATCCTTGAGATTAATCAAGAAGACTCTTCAAAGTCTGAAGATTGAAAAGTATGTGTAAATCCCAGGAGTTCGCTCTCTGTCGAGTGCGGAGCGGTTTGGAATACAAGATGATGGAGCAGAAAAGTTCCAGACGAGTCTGGGAGTTCTCAAAATTGGAAAGCTGACAATGGATTTGGATGGTGAATGCCAGGGTTCGACGAGTCGACGGGTGTTCAGTACCAGAATTTCCTTATCTCTCCAAGCAGAGTCGTGAGGACTAATTCCCCAGCAGATCCAAGGTTTGTGGCTTCCCTAGCAGGGTCAGGATGGTTATCCCCAGCAGGTTTCAGATTGATGTTGCCCCAGTCGCCAGGTCTGGAGGTTGCTCTTTCCCAGCGGAGGTATCTGTGAGGGTTTCCCAAGCAGAGTCGGGATTGTTGCATCCCCAGCAAGTCAAAGACCGTTGTTTCCCCACAGAGTGCGTGGTGATTCTTTCCCCGGTGAAGTCCCCAAACGGATCGGGTGCAGAGGGGATTATTCAGCAAGGGTTGCCTATTTCCCAGCAGCGAGGCTATTCCCCAATAGGGTGGAGATTGGAGTGTCGTCGAGTTCCTCAGAAGAGTGTCTCGAGCTCCCCAGAAGAGTCCCTTGAGGTGGATGCTTTTTTATGCATGCATCATTTAGGAGATCATAGCATATTGCATAATAAACTGCGTAACATTTCCATAATTATGGAGCATTGCGCTAAAAATCATCATGCATCATCATTGCAAGCATCAGCTAGTCTCAAGCCGGGGTCGGCGTTTGAGATTTATGTTTCGCCAGTGGGTGAAGGTGTTACTCAAGTTGTGGTTACTGTTTGAGAGGTGGTTTCGCTGGTTGGAAGATCAACATCAGCATTGCAAGCATAAGTTAACCCCAAGCCGTGGTTACCATCCAAGAATGGGTTTTGCCGGTCAGTGAAGATGATACTCTGAGGAGTTTGGTACTGTATCAACAATATTCCCCAGTAGTGCGATACTGGAGGAGATTTCTGTCGTGCGAGACAGAAGTTGGAAGATGTTACTCTGAGGAGTTTAACATCATGACGTCAATGTACCCCAGTAGTGCGATACTGGAGGAAGCTTTTCCGTCGGATAGAGATGGAAATGAAGATCGCGATCAGCGCGACTCGAGCCGTGGTTACCGCTTGAGATTTGGTTTCGCTGGATGGTGAAGGTGTCACTCCGAGGAGTTCAGTATCGTGATTTTGGAGCAACGGTATTTCCCAGTTAATCCCCGGCAAGCGTCTGCCTGGTTCTGACATATGTGGATGTCGTTCCTGCGATACCAGTAAGTGTCGTGTCGATCCCCGTCTGGTCGAGTTTTCTTTGGTGTCAAGTAAACATCATTGTTCCATGTCCAGTAAACGTCGAATTTCCTCCCAATCATCAGTTAATGTCTGGTCGAGCTTTCTTTGGTGTCAAGTAAACATCATTGTTCGATGTCTAGTAAACGTCGAGTTCCCTCCCAGTCATCAGTTAATGTCTGGTCGAGTTTTCTTTGGTGTCAGTAAACATCATTGTTCGATGTCTAGTAAACGTCGAGTTTCCTCCCAGTCATCAGTAAGTGTCTGGTCGAGTTTTCTTTGGTGTCAAGTAAACATCATTGTTCGATGTCCAGTAAACGTCGAGTTTCCTCCCAGTCATCAGTAAATGTCTGGTCGAGTTTTCTTTGGTGTCAGTAAACATCATTGTTCGATGTCCAGTAAACGTCGAGTTTCTTCCCAGTCATTAGTCAGTGTCTGGTTGAAGGTGTTACTCTGAGGAGTTTAGCATCATGACGTCAGATCAGCAATGTTCCCCAGTAGTGCGATACTGGAGGAAATTTTTCCGTCAGACGGAGATGGGAATAAAATCAAAGGACGTTACGCGATCAGCGCGACAATCGGGGTTCAAATGGAGAAAGGGAAATGTTGAGGCATTTTCTGGAGATCGGGGTTCAATTGGAGAAAAGGAAGTGTTGAGGCATTTTCTGGAGAGCGGGGTCCAAATGGAGATTGGAGTTGAAGATTATATCCGGGATGAGGTCCTCGGGATTATCTTCTGTTCATGTGTCACCTTAAGACTTTGGCTGAGGCCAATGGAGGTCGTTATGGGTGTCTTCTGAGGAAGAGATGCACATGTTACCTTCCTTTTGTGAAGGTGTACCCTCTGATATGTCGCCATCAGAGTGGTGTTTGGTGTTATTTCCGACATTGCCAGCGGAATTATCACAAGAAAGCGGAGAACGGGGTTCAAATGGAGAAAGGGAAATGTTGAGGCATTTTCTGGAGAGCGGGGTTCAAATGGAGAACGGGAAATGTTGAGGCATTTTCTGGAGAACGGGGTTCAAATGGAGAAAAGGAAATGTTGCGGCATTTTCTGGAGAACGGGGTTCACAATGGCGATCACAAGTTATCGTCAGGCGACTGGGGTTCAAAATGGAGCGAATGGGGTTCATTATTTTGGCAAACAAGATGTTGGGGTTCAACTGCGGTGATCCGGGATCATTTGCGCGAAGGAAAATTTCGGGGTTCAAGAAAGCGAAAAAAGAGAAAATTTCAGGGTTCAAGAAAACGAAAAGAGAAAATTTTCGGGGTTCAAGAAACGGTAAAAAAAAATAGATAATCCCCAGCGGATATGTGGTGTTCGTGCCATGGTTATCCCTGCGTTACCATTTATTTTGGTATACAGGTCGACATTTCTGTTTCGGTATTCCGGCCGACTTTTTCCGTACCAGACGGGTTTTTCTTTCAAGATTGTGTTCTTTGCCGATTCTGACAGGCATTGTTAATTATTTCCCATCAGAGTGCAAATTGTTCTTCTGTTCTTGGTATTCAATCACTCTTCATCCTGATCATCTGAAAGCCGAGGCTATTCATATCGACAAGTTCACAGTGGATTGAATAGGGGCAGCTGTAACACCTCAAAATTTGCCCTCCTCTCTTGGGACTAGCTTGAGCATTGCATATCATTTTGTAGGTCATTAGGCATTGCATAATTGCATATCATGTGGCTACATTGAGCAAGTCATCCTCCTAAGTCTTGATCAGAAGATAAAAGAGGTTGAGATGTAAGCTGAGGGTTTCATTGACTGAATTGATCATTAATCATCTGAGGGTGTGTGATTCAAATTAGGGTTTCTTGATTCTCAAGGGGGTTGAGCTTCATCTTGGTTGCAATGATACATCATCATCATCATGGTCTTGATATCATCCAAGAGATTGATCAGATACCTTGGGATTAGGGTTTTGACCACTGGTCAACCCTAATCAGTTGAATCATCTGCATTGGGCCAGTCAGGGCTTGGCAAGGAGATGAGGGTTTTAATGGATATGGGGATCATTTCATGATTATACGGAGCTTATGGAAGCTAGGGTTACATCATTGAGCCATGTCATCAGGAGTTTGAGGCTCAACTTGATCAGTCCATAGCCAAATTCATCTATCAGTCAAAAAAGTCAATTGTGGTCAACTGTGCCTGAAATGATGGATTTGGAGGTAGGAGAGGGTTAGATACTTCATTCATGTCTAAACAAGTTTCATTTGACATTTCAAACATCAAGAATGAAGAAAATAAAGTCAGATGAAAACTTTCCAAAAATAGAAAGTGACTTGTAATTGAAAATTGCCAAAAATGGAAAGTTTTTCTCCTCAAAATTACGTGTCCAAAAATGTTTCAAATGAAATTTTGTTCAACATGAAAGTTGTAGATCTTGCTCTCACCTTTCCAAAAAGTCCAAGAACATGAATTTCTCATGTGTGGTTGGCAAGATATGGATTGATCATTGTCCAAAAATGTTGATTTTCAAAGTAGCATAACTTTTGATTCACAAGGCCAAATTGAGTGAGGTTTCTTTGAGAAAACTCCATTTGACATGTACTATCATGATCCATCATCACATTTCATCAAAACTCATCACATAAAAAGTCCATTTTTCAAGTGGACTTAATTTGAAAAAGTGGAGGGAAAAAGTGATTTTGAGAAATAAACGTGGTTTTCACATAATTCCAATTGCAATAGCTCACAAATACCATTTGTAACTTGCTGCAACAAAGAATTTTCACTGTTACATTGGTTTGGCATAAGTGAGGTGAAATTACCAATTGTCCATTTAGCATAAAAGTGCATTTTCACTAATCCATTTCATTAGCACTAATTAGGATTAGAATCATCATTAACATAACATATAAAAGCCTAATCATAACTGTTTTCATGATAATCATAACAGAATTTCATTCTAGATCTGAAAATCTCAAAAACCTCTTCACTTTCTCTCTCACTTTTTTTCCAAAAATTTGCATAAACCTTGCATAGATCTTCATCCATTCATCATCTATATGCATTATTGAAGCTAATTGGAGCAAGGATTCATCATTTCCAAGCCAAATTTTGGACTGTTAAAGTGAGGTGCAACAATGGCAATTCAAGATTTGAGCAAGATCGTGCATAATTGAGCAACAAACTTTGTTTCATTCACCTTCCACGTCATCATAGAAGTTCTGTTTTCATGTTACAAGGCCTAAAACGCACGAATTCACAACTGCACATCATTGAAGGTGATTTTTCGACCTTAATAATTCTTGAATTTGTTTGATGCTTTAGATAGATCTTTGAATGTAGAGAATTCTGCAATTTGAACCACTAAATTTGGTTGAGAAACGAGGAAGTTATGATGATTTGAAGTTTTGTGCACAAACATGTTTTGCTTCGATTGTTTTTATTTAGGAGGAATTAGGCTAAAATAATTATAGATTCATGATGTACGTTGAAAGACCTTTCCGTTGATATAAAGTTTGTCCAATTTGGTGAACATTTGTTCTTGAGCCTATGAACACATGAAGAACATGAAGAACACTTGAAAAATTGCAAAAAACCATATGCTAGATCCAAATTAGCGTTACTGTTCATGTTGCCTTGTGTTTGAGCGCGCCAGGCTGTCAAATAACGGACACGCTTCGATTCCCCGCGCCAACACTTTCATTTTGGCTTTTGCAATTTATTTCCTTGCCTTCACATGCCTTATTTCACATTTTTTTATTTTTTCATGACATTCAAAAATTCATATCTCCATAACCATAAATCCAATTGATGTGAAATTTTTTCCCCCATGATCCTTGCCCTGTCTAGTATGTTTTGGTGATTTTTGTGGAAATTTTGCACGTGTAAATTTTGGCATGGCCTAGGGTTTGTATGAACATATGTTTGCTTGCACCTTGCTCACTCTTTTGCTCATAAAATGATTATGCTTCATTAGAAATTCATCAAATTTTTTGTGCTTAAACTAGACTCATTCCTGGTCATTTTGGTATGTGGTTTGTAATTTTTGAGTTCCCGGATTGAGAGTTATGACATGATCTTTGGAGGTGTGACATTTTTTGTATCACACCATGTCTTGTGCATCTTCTTGATTTTATTTTCTATGCTTATTGAACTTGAATTGAGCTGGATTTTTGTATGAGGATACTTGTGAATGTTGAGAATGCATGTGAATTTTTCTGGAATTTTTGAATCCATTTCCTATTTGATTGGGATTTTATTTGCTGTTTAGCCATTTGTGAACTTTTTGTGAGACATGTTTTTAATTGATTTATGAAATTCTGGATATGTATTGGATGGACTTGAAATTTGTGGAGTGATTTTAGACACATTGAAGCGTATCATGGTTTTGGTTTGGTGCATTTATCATGTTCCTACACTGTTTTATGCTTGCTTGAAGTTGATACATGAAATTGTGCCTTGTTTGGACTTGTATAAGCATGACTTGACTTAGTGAATTTAATTTCCATACTTCCTCTTGTCCAAATAGCCTGAAATTTGATATGTTGCTCATTAAATGTGTTCTGTTTAAGCTTGAAATTTCTTGGAATTTATTGAGCTATTTTGGTATTGGTTTGATTGTGATCATTCTGTTTGCTCCAATGTGATTCCAAAGTGCATAGTTTGACATGTTTTGTGTATGAAATGGATTTGGTGCATAGTTTTGATGTGAGACCAATTGGACCTTATTCTTGATTGATTAATCTTGGTTTTGGTTAATTTTCACTTACTGTTTTGAATTTTTCACCTCCTTTTGACCCTAGGCTTGTCCTAGTGGTCTTGCTTCTCATGTTTGAGTTTGCTTTTCAGGTTAGGAAGCAAATGCTTTAAGGAGATTAATGCAAGTTGATTGAGTTTGGTTGATTGTTATGAACTAACTTGTTCTACTTTGTAGGATGCTTAGCTCACTTGCTTTGGACTTGTGCTTTGCACATGTGATTGATTGTGTTGACTGTTGGCTCTTATCTTGTCTGTTTTGACTTTGTGATTGGTATACTGACTGTATTTGATTGATTTCAGGTACATTAGTTGCTATAAGTTCTTTGAGAACTTGTTGTGCTGCTGCTTGGTTGTATAAACCAATTGAGGTAGAATTTCTTTTCTCCATGTAGTCTGGAAGACCTGGCCTGTTACTTGGCCAGGCACCTGTCTGAAGTCCTCCTTAAGAGGCAATGATTGTGCTTGTTTATATTTGTCCCCAAGCAGGAAAAGACCTTTGTTAAGGCAATTGGCAGACACAGGAGGTGTGTAGTCCACCTCCTGCTATTCTTGTTGAGTCGTCCCTTGGCTCACATCACATGTTGATGCCTTGTGGACATTAACCCAAGATCAGTTGAGTCAGTGTCGTAAGTGTAGAAGGGTTCCCACTTTCTGGACCCACACTTCTTTGTCTGAAGCTCTCCCTGGCCAGGGATAAGAGCTGTGAGGCACACCCCTCACTCCCATTTCATCTGGCTTCACCCTGACTCTCAATGTCAGGGTTAAGAGCTAACATCACCTGACACAGTTGTGTTGCTTTTGCAACTTAACCCTTGATTAAGCCCACCTTGTCTGGATATAGTGTGTGCTAATTGCGAATGTTTGCTTTTTTTTTATTATGCTTGCATGCTTTGCTTTGCCTGTTTAGGATTAGCTTGCTGCCTGTGCAAGTTAGGATAGAAACCATAACATAGGGCAATGATGCATGATAACATCTAGGCTCGAGTCCAGCTCCCTAGTAGTGTGTCTCCCTTTGTATCTGGTTAGAATTTCTTTCCCGTTCAGGGGAACTACGTCGCCCTGATCCTCATACCAGATGAGGTACGTCGGCAGGAGACCGTGCGAGGCCTCTCCGGGCACTTTTTTTTCTTTTTGTGTGTGTTTGCTTGACAGTTGCTAGGCTCGAGTGCCTGACTCCTTAGTAACTTGTTGCTTGTTTGTTCTTGTGTGTCAGGATATGGATGTAAGACCAGCGATTGGCTGTCCGTATCCTGATTGTGTTTGTTTGGTTCGGAAGCCGATGTAAGTCCAGCGATTGGCGTTCGGGTCCCATGTTTGCCCGTGTTTGTGTGTGTCTTGTTTGGCGTGCGTGAGCCGAACTACGGCAGCTCTGATTCTCGTTCCAGAAGAGATACGTAGGCATAGGATGCGATATCCTAGCGAGCCCTCTCCTCTCTTTCCCCACCTGTATTGTCTTCAGTTTGTGTGTGTGTGTGGTGTTTGTTTTAGCAACCTTAACCTATCTTTTAGAGCGTGGATCCCGTCGAGTACGACGGATGCGTAGGGGTGCTAATACCTTCCCTACGCATAACCGACTCCCGATCCCATTCTCTTTGGTCGCGAGACCATGCTTTTCCCAGGTTTACTTCGAGCGTTTCCTTTCCCTCTTTTGGGATAAATAACGCACGGTGGCGGCTCTGTGTTGTTTTTGTTTCAGCCCGCCGGTTGTTTTTCGCGGATGCGCCAGCTGGCGACTCTGCTGGGGACTACAGAAGTTGACCTATTGCTGGTCCATCTTCCCTAAGCGAGTCTCTCCTAGCGTTCTAGGATAGTTTAGGTTGCTTGTGCTGCTTTATTTATTGCATTTATTATTCTGTTGTGTATATATTTGCATAAATGTTTGCATGCATCATACTATCATGTTGTCGTCCTCTGTGCAGGTGGTTCCTTGTTTGGGGTGGGTGTTCTGAGTGGGGCTAAAACCCAGGCCCGAGTATACACCTAGGATTAGTGTGGTCTCACGTTCCTCATTTGCTTTATCAGCATATTGTTGCAACGTGACATACCACAAGCCGGACGAGGTTCATTTGATAGTGCCCTTCCTTTGTGGAGTATCCACTTTGGTTGTGTCACTTCATCTGAACTATTGACTTCGGTGATCGTTCTTTCCCGGATCTTTGGTTTAGACGATCTCAGGAGAGCTACAATGGCACACCCGAAAGGGCAAACCCGTTGAGTATCTTTGCCCGATTGTCGAAACTATTATCCGCCTTAGGATGACCTGATTAGAATTTACCTGTGAGGGGAGGGTGATTCTTTCAGATGCATGTTCTGTTGGTGACTTTGATGGTGACTATTGGTTCCGTTGATCAGAGTCATATTTATAAGTCGGATTTATGGGCCTTTGTTTCAGACACGCCGGAGTGTTGTCCGTGTTATTTATCAGTGGGGATCCGTTTATTTCAGGATTCCCCGGGCCGATTCAGAGTTTGTTGTGGTTATCTGCTCAGAGTTTGTCTGGTGATGATGGTGATGTATCTTTCAGTTCCGTTTATTTCGGAACCCTTGAGTTGGATTTGTGATGGCTCAGTACCTCAGATGGTTGTGATCAGTTCATGGGCCGTAACTCAGTGCAACAGATGATTAGATGACTTGGAGGATGGCACAGTGCATTGCATTCACGCATCAGCATCATCCACATTTTGCATTTATCGGCATCTAACTCACGTCTATCCATACTCAGGGTACATTCTCGATTGAGATTCTGGTTGAGAGACATCCGGATGTCAGAATGTTATTGATGAAATATTGTCCGTCTCGATGAAACCAGAATCAAAGGACGGAATCTTCCTCGCATGGATAGATGTTGCATTCATGCATATTAACCTGTTTGTTGTTTTGTAGGTGTCAGTATCTAACCGGTGCGCACAACTTTTCCGCCCAGATACCCTCCCAGACTCAGCAAATCCGAACTGATGGATCCACCCAACACCGGCATTCTCGAACTAAAAGAGATGATGAGGGAGTTGTTCAGTGTTGTGCAAGGGCTTGCCTTGGGACAGAAAGCCATGGTGGAGAGATTGGAAAGGATTGAAGGCTGGATGATCAAGGAGAAAGTTCAGGGAAAGGTTCCGTCATCCGAAGTAAACAACCCCTCTGGCGCCGTGGTAAGAAAGCCCCCTGACAATGGTCAGCGCAAGAAGGAGATTGAACCAGGTGGTGTGCAAGCAAAAAGAGAACGCGGTAAGGATCGTTACCACCCATATGCTGATACGGCAACGATCCCTACTAGTAATCAATCTGCACAACAGCAGCAACCACCACCTCAATTGAGAGCACAAAGAGCTGGGGGCCAAGTGAGAAGAAGGACGACAGACCGTCATTTCAATAGGCCGCCTGTGACTTACGCCTCGCTGTTTAAAAGGTTGAAGGATATTGGGTTGGTGCAGCCGAGGATATTGGTTCCAGGGAAACCGGATCAGAGGGTTGCCAGTTACGATGAGAATGTCAAGTGTGAGTTCCATGCTGGGGCACCCGGACATCACATTGAGGATTGCAAAGCTTTTAAGCATGTGGTCCAAGACTTGGTGGATTCTAAGGCAATCAACTTTGCACCGACGACAGACGATAGTGCTAACCCCGCGACAAGGCATGGTCCTGTAAAAGTGAAACTGATGTCGACGGACAGGAAAGGGATAGAGGTGACTGAGAAGGATCAGTTAAAAATGCTGATGTCCATGGTCCCAAAACCCCTGAGGAAGGGTGGAGCTTGCCCTGGTGTTGATGATTGTTGTGCGGCTGTCGCCACAAAGGGGTGTGTAGTGATGGGAAAAACAATCCAGAGAATGATGAAAGTAGAAATGGGCGATGTGAGATGTAAAGCACCCAGTCTGGCAGTTGAAACCGTCAAGGTGGAAAATGCCATTGGTGTTAAGAAAGAGAAAAAGCCGTCCATTTCTTCTTACAAGCAGGCAGTGGAAGTGGTGAGAAATGGAGGGATCCTAGGCTGGGGAAAGATCATAGGCATTATGGTGAAGGCGGATATGTTCGGGGTTGGCTATCAACCAGATCGAGAATCGTCTAGACAAAACAGAGGACGCCGTCCACCGTTCACATTTGTCAGTGCTGGAATGCTAGATCTAGGTCACGCCTATACAGTGGGTGAAGAGATTGACAGTGACCGCGAGCTGGAGTCGTGGATAAAATCGTGCGTACCAGGAAGCTGGAAGGCCTAACAGATCAGCACCGTCACTCATTCGGAAGAGTAATATTTCTTGTTTTCAGTTTTATTTGCATGAAAGCCATACGTGTTGCCCGACACGTAATGGTTCATTGTAAGGGCCATCTCATATGTTAAATTTTGCAACATTTTGCATCATTAATAAATGGATGTTTTTCACATTAAAAGCGGTGTTCCCTGTTTTTCATTTATTTTTACAGTTTAAAAACAAATAAAAATGGCAATGTTTGTTTTCATTTTTTCCCTTTTTGATTTGTCTCGTTCCGACTTCGAAAAATAATTCTCCGGATCTCATTGATAACAAATCGGTTACACCTCTGTATGACTTCGACAATCCGATCTATCATGCCGAAGAAGAAGGCGAAGAAGATTGTGATCTGCTGGAAGATTAACCAGGTTGTTGAAACAAGAGGAGAAGGTGATTCAGCCGCACGAGGAGCGATGCGAGATTGTTATTCCAGGCACCGCCGAGGTCAGAAAGGAAATGAAAATTGGGGCCGCTTCAGAGGCAAGTCGAAAGTAGAGTGGTAGCCTTGTTGAAAGAGCATGTGGATACCTTCGCCTGGGTGTGTCAGGATATGCCAGGGTCGGATATCGGTGTCGTTGTGCACAAGCTACCATGGAGAGAAGACTGTCCTCTAGAGAAGCAGAATGCTGGTGCTACTTATCAGAGAGCCATGGTGACTTTGTTTCATGATATGATTCATCATGAAATTGAATGCTATGTTGATGACATGTTAGCAAAGTCCCAAACAGAAGAGGGGCATCTGGCAGATCTGGCCAAGCTGAGTAGACCAGTTGAGACAATTCGAACTGAGGTTGAATTCATATAAGTGCACTTTCAGGGTGCGGTCCGGTAAGATGTTGGGGTTCATTGTAAAAGAGGAATCGAGGTTGGTCCTGCTAAAAAAAAAATAAAAAAAATAAAAAAAAACAAGAAACGCCTGAACCGAGAACAGGAAAGAGGTTCGTGGTCTATTAGGTAAATTGAACTACATGTCATGGTTCACATCTCCTCTAACAGCCACGTGTGAACCCATATTCAAGCTGAGAAAGAAAGATCAAACGGTCAGGTGGAATAGTGATTGCCAAGGGGCATTGGAAAATAAAAGAATAAGTTGCAGGAACCTCCGATTCTGTTGCCTCCCTATGGAGGGAGACTGTTAATCTGGTACTTGACAGCCCTCGAGGGGTCTATGAGGTGCATATTGTGTCAGCATGACGAGTCTTGTCGAAAAGAGCATGCAATTTACCTTAGCAAAAAGTTTACCGATTGTGAAACAATACATTCACTGCTCGAGAAAACTTGATGTACTTTGGCATAGGCTGCTCGCCGACTGAGACAGTATATGCTAGTTCATACCACTTTGTGGATTTCAAGATTGATCTGATCAGGTACATTTCTGAGAAGCCAGCAGTGACCGGACGGGTTGCAAGAGGGCAAATGATTTTGATTGAATGCGATATTCAGTACACCGCTCAGAAAGCAATCAAGGGGAGTGTATTGTCTGATTACCTCGCCCAACAACCCGTAGAGGATTATCAACCGATGAGGTTTGAGTTCCCTGATGAGGACATCTCGAGGTGCTCCAATCGAAAGATTGAGAGTAACCGATCCCGGAGGAGGGGCCTGACCCTGAATCCGAACGGATTCTAATGTCTGATGGGGTTAATGTGGACGAGTTAATGCTTTGGTTACGCCGAAGGGATCCCATGTTCCCTTCGTTTCCAGGTTAGCATTCGAATGCACCGACAGTATGGGCAAGTGTGAAGCTTGTATCCTGGGTATTGTACCTCGGTGCGCCTGCTGGGGCAACGCCTTTCTCACTCGTATAAGAAGGAATCGATGCTGCCACCGGTTGAGGTCCAGATTCCCTCTTTGAGAGTCCTGATGGACGTGAAGTTGCAAGAGGCTGAATGGGTAAGGACCCGGTATGAAGAGTTGAGCCTGATTGAGGAAAAGAGGCTGGCAGCCATCTGTCATGGGCAGTTGTATCAGCAGCGGATGAAACGTGCTTTTGACAGAAAGGTACGACCTCGGGTATATCACGTAGGTGATATGGTGCTGAAAAGGATCCTTCCTCCTCAAAACGATCGTAGGGGCAAATGGACACCCAATCATGAATCCCCAGCATGGTCAAGAAGGTTTTCTCCGACAGAGCCTTGTTGCTGATGACCATGAGTGGCGAGGATTTTCCATCCCCTGCAAATGCGGACGCAGTTAAAAAATACTTCGTATAAAAAGACCCGCTGGACGAAAAGAACAAAATAGTCCAGGCAAAAAGGGGCATCCCGGCGAACCAAAAAACAGAAAGAAAAGGTTCGGGCAAAAATTAGGGATAAAATGAAAACTGTACACCCGGCAAGTCGAAAACCTGAAAAGGCGACTTGGGCAAAAAAGGGTATCCCGGTGGACTGAAAACCCGAAAGGGCGGTCCAGGCAAAAGAGGGATTGAAACGAACAACTGCGTCTGGCATGATCGTTTGCTTTGGTTAAGGCACATGGATAATACCCGGTAGGGATCAATCAGAATCGTCTTGTTCAGAAGGCAGAAAGCACGGAGAGTCTGAGGACATATGGGGTGTAACTGAGTTGGGACTCGATGAGATTACGGGTTTCACATTGCCATTAGGATAGATTTTTCCTTTTGTGCGCAATTACCTCTTTTCAGGAATTTCTTCCTTTGTATTGCTCAATTTGAGCCACACACTTTTCAATTAATAAAATGCAGATTCAGTCAAATAATTTTTGTTTTTGTTTTTCATTACCGCTTTGATTGCAAAAACATCAGATTATTTTGATAAAGAATCTTGCATTGTAAGACATACAGGTCCCTTCCAATGCATGCTTATAAGATTGAAAAACTTGAAATCTTATTCGGAAGGTTGAGTGACCCAAGTGTTGAAATCTTGACACGCCTGGGGCACGGTTTTATCTAACGATCTCTTTTGCAGGAACTGTTAGATATTTTCACTCACTTGCAGGTTGTGATGTGGAAGCTTTTGACAAAACAAATCCCCACGGAGTCCAATCAGGGACGAAGGAACAGAGGGATGGTGAAAAGACGACGAGACGTACGACGATCCTTGAGATTAATCAAGAAGACTCTTCAAAGTCTGAAGATTGAAAAGTATGTGTAAATCCCAGGAGTTCGCTCTCCGTCGAGTGCGGAGCGGTTTGGAATACAAGATGATGGAACAGAAAAGTTCCAGACGAGTCTGGGAGTTCTCAAAATTGGAAAGCTGACAATGGATTTGGATGGTGAATGCCAGGGTTCGACGAGTCGACGGGTGTTCAGTGTAACACCCCGATAAAATAAGATAATTATTTAAATTGAGTTAATAACATATTTATTAATTTAATTAAATAATTGGAATTATTATTATTATTGGAATTACTATTATTGGGTTATTATTTTATTGGAATAAAAGTTGGAATTTAAAAAAGGTCCCATTTAGTAAAAAGGTTCATTTTCACGTGAAAAGGGAAAAGAGACAGAAAAGTGGAAAAGGGCAAAGAAAGCCAGAGAACAAGGGTCGAAGGAAGGAAAAGCTTGAAGCTTAAAGATTCGCCGGATTAACTCAGGTAAGGGGGGTTTATCATCGTTTAATGGGTATTATGGGATAATATGTACTGGGTAGTGATAAACCATTGATTTACTTCTGAATTGGATGATTATGATGAAATTGTGAACTCTTTGGATGAACGAAATTGGGTTACAATTGAGAGGAAATTCGTAGGAATTAGATGCAATAGTGTTAGGAGTTGTGAGATCGAATAGGTTATAATTCGTGTTAGATGATATGAACGATTATTGTGTAAAATTGGACTGTAGAAGGTTGAATTGGATAGATCTCGTAGTAGAGAAAGCCATAGCAGATCTGGAAATCTGGTTTCTGGTCATACGCGTATGGCACTAGGCAATACGCGTATGAGATGGTCCGGTACGCGTATGGCACTAGGCAATACGCGTATGGATGAGGAAGATGATGTTTTGAACGTAGATTGGTCTCTGTTGGTACGCGTATGGGGAAGTGGTACGCGTAGCATACGCGTATGAGATGGTGTTACGCGTATGGGATTTTGTCAGGAGATGGGCCATACGCGTATGGGGTTAGGCAATACGCGTATGGGCAGGATTGTGATTTTCCTGAGCTGTTGTTGTGCAGTTTTTAACTGTTCAGCTGAGTAACGTAATGCAGATGATGTATGATATATTAGGGATCATTTCCCGTTGTTTTGAGTAGTATAGGTATTAGTAGAGTGTGCTAATACTGTGGTTGTTATTTGGCATGATATGATATGCTTATGTGATAAAATACTGCTGATGTGTGATAGTATGCGTGATGCTGTGAATGTATCAGTTATGTGTGCATTGGTGAATAGACTGTTTTATGGCTTAGAGTGTGAGCATATATCTATTCTTGAATTGTTGTTGATGATGTAGCATTGCTAGGTGATTAGCATGCATGTTGTGGCCTTTATGGTGGTAGCTAATTCCCATGGTGAGGAATTAGTGATGAGTTATTGTGGATTGTTGTTGATGTTTGCATGCTAGGTGATTTAGCGTGCATAGCATAACCCTTGGGGTGGTAGCTAATTCCCATGGTGAGGAATTAGTGATGTGAGTCACTAGGTCTCAAATGGGTGGGACTAGTGAGCTTGGTAGCCGTACCTGGATTTGGTCGGTGAGGTTGAACTATATGTTCACGAATAGTCGGTACCGCATGCATGGAGTCTCATTGCATAACGTATGTATATATGGCGTATAATATGAATGGATGTATTCCAATATTATACGTGTGTTTTATGGTTGTTTTGAGTTTGAGTATGATGATGGTGATGATTATGAGTTGATATTGCCGTTGCTGAATATGTGTAATCTGATTAGGGTAATGATATGTGTTATATTACTTAGCATTACATGATATTTTATAATGCTTATTATATCGATTGAAGGACTCACCCTTACAACTATGTTTTCAGGTAACGAGCAGTGATTGAATAGAAGCTAGTCCTGGGAGTCTAGTGTAGTCCTTAGTGGGTCATGCTCTGGTAGATGTAACATCGGGATGGGATGTTTTACTATGTTTTCTTTTAGTTGTTGAACAACTTTACATGTAATGTAGTACATGATTTGAATGTTGTTATTTGTATCCGCTGTGAATTATGCAAAACTGTCTTATTTTAATTAAATAAATGAGCATGACAGGATATTTTGATGATTGGTGTGAAATGATTGTGTGACACCCTTCAGGGCATAATTACTCTGATTGATATTTTATTATTTTAATTAAATATTTGGGGTATTTTAGAAGGGTGTTACATTAGTGGTATCAGAGCATAGTCGGTCGAGTCGAGTCGTAATTATTCTGTTTCCCCTGTACGGGATAGGTGTTGTGTAACCCTATCAGTACTTATTGTTTTAGCTTGTTGGGTTTTCAGAATAGAGATGGCTGGAAGAGGTAGAGATGATGCTGCAATTGCTGAGGCTCTGGGTATGCTAGCTGGAGTACTTGGAGGAAATCCGAATGTTGTGGGAATGGGAGCTGCTCGTCAACTGAGTGAGTTCCAGAAGAACAATCCTCCAATGTTCAAGGGAGCATACGATCCAGATGGTGCTCAGAAGTGGTTGAAGGAGATCGAGAGGATCTTCCGAGTGACTGAGTGTGCCGATAACCAGAAGGTCAGGTTCGGTACGCATATGCTGTCAGAAGAAGCAGATGACTGGTGGGTTGCTACCCGTACTGAGTTGGAATCTGCTGGGAATGCTGAGATCACTTGGGCTGTATTCAGAGAGAGATTTCTGAGGAAGTACTTTCCAGAGGATGTCAGAGGAAAGAAAGAGATAGAATTCTTGGAATTGAAACAGGGTAACAGGTCTGTTACTGAGTATGCTGCTAAGTTCACAGAGCTGTCAAAGTATTATACTCCCTATAACGAGGCTACTGGGGAATTTTCAAAATGTGTGAAGTTTGAGAACGGGTTGCGTCCCGAGATTAAGCAGGCTATTGGGTATCAGCGGATTAGAGTGTTTTCTGATTTGGTTGACTGTTGCAGGATTTTTGAACAGGATTCCAAGGCTAGAGCAGAGAGCTATCAGCAAAGGGTTGATAGGAAAGGCAAGAATCAGAATGATCGTGGGAAACCGTATGCAGCTGGCAAAGGTTTCCAGAGACAGAGTGGGATGAAGAGGCCTAGTGGGGGAGACTCCAGTGCCCCTGCTAAGTGTTACAGATGTGGTCAGGCTGGACATCATTTCCATGAGTGTACCAGTGCTGAGAAGAAGTGTTTCAAGTGTGGCAAAGGTGGTCACTTGGCTGCAGAGTGCCGGTTGAAGACTATGACTTGTTTCAACTGTGGAGAGGTGGGTCATATTAGCCCACAGTGTCCTAAGCCGAAGAAAGAGAACCAGTCGGGAGGCAAGGTCTTTGCTTTATCGGGTTCCGAGACTTTTGCAGACGATCGTTTGATCCGAGGTACGTGTTATATTAATGGCTTTCCTCTTGTAGCTATTATTGACACAGGTGCGACTCATTGCTTTATATCTTTGGATTGTGCTGTGAAACTTAAGTTAGAAATATCTGAGATGCTTGGAAGTATGGTGATTGATACTCCTGCGAAGGGTTCAGTGACTACTACTTCAGTTTGTTTAAATTGTCCTTTGAGTATTTTTGGTAGAGACTTTGGGATGGACCTAGTGTGTCTTCCACTAGTGCAGATCGATGTTATCTTGGGTATGAACTGGTTGGTGTTTAACCGAGTTTCTATCAACTGTTTTGATAAGACTGTGATCTTTTCTGAGAGTGAGGAAGGAAAGAGTTTGTTTCTATCAGCGAGGCAGGTGAATGAGGCAGTAGCAGATGGGGCAGAGTTGTTTATGCTGTTAGCGACTTTGGAGGCTAAAGATAAACTGGTGATTTGCGATCTAGCTGTGGTGTGTGATTTTCCTGATGTGTTTCCTGAAGAAGTGAATGAATTACCGCCAGAGCGTGAGGTTGAGTTCTCGATTGATTTGGTACCTGGTACTAGGCCGATATCGATGGCTCCGTACCGTATGTCTGCTGTTGAGTTAACTGAATTGAAGAGTCAGTTAGAAGATCTGTTGGATAAGAAATTTATTCGTCCGAGTGTGTCACCGTGGGGTGCACCAGTGTTATTGGTTAAGAAGAAAGAAGGTACTATGAGGTTGTGTGTGGACTACAGACAACTGAATAAAGTAACGATCAAGAATCGGTATCCTTTGCCGAGGATTGATGATTTAATGGATCAGTTGGTTGGTGCGAGTGTGTTCAGCAAAATAGATTTGAGATCGGGTTATCATCAGATACGTGTGAAAACTGAGGATATTCAGAAGACTGCTTTCAGAACAAGGTATGGACATTATGAGTATTCTGTAATGCCTTTTGGTGTGACTAATGCGCCTGGAGTATTTATGGAGTATATGAATAGGATTTTCCATCCGTACCTAGACAAGTTTGTTGTGGTGTTTATTGATGACATTTTGGTGTATTCGAAATCTGAAGAAGAGCATGCTGAGCATTTGAGAGTGGTGTTAGGAGTTCTACGAGAAAAGAAGTTATTTGCTAAACTATCCAAGTGTGAATTTTGGTTAGAAGAGGTTAGTTTTCTTGGACATGTGATTTCAAGAGGTGGTGTTGCTGTTGATCCTTCTAAGATAGAAGCGGTATCTAAGTGGGAAGCTCCGAAGTCGGTTTCTGAGATAACAAGGTTTTTTTGGACTTGCAGGTTATTATAGGAAGTTCATTGAAGGATTTTCTAAGTTGGCGTTACCGTTGACGATGTTGACTAGAAAGGGGCAAGCGTTTGTTTGGGACTCGAAATGTGAAGAAGGTTTCCAAGAGTTAAAGAGAAGGTTAACTACTGCTCCTATTTTGATATTACCAAGTCCGTCAGAACTATTTGAGGTTTTCTGTGATGCTTCATTGTTGGGTTTGGGTGGTGTGTTGATGCAGAATAAGCAGGTTATAGCTTATGCTTCGAGACAACTGAGGGTTCATGAGAGGAACTATCCGACGCACGATTTAGAGTTGGCAGCCGTGGTATTTGTTCTGAAGTTATGGAGACATTACTTGTACGGGTCAAGATTTGAGGTTTTCAGCGACCATAAGAGTTTAAAGTATTTGTTTGATCAGAAAGAGCTGAATATGAGACAGAGAAGATGGTTAGAGTTTCTGAAGGATTATGACTTTGGTTTGAATTACCATCCGGGTAAAGCAAACGTAGTGGCTGATGCATTGAGTCGGAAATCATTGCATATGTCTATGTTAATGGTTAAGGAATTGGATTTAATTGAGCAGTTTAGAGACTTGAGTTTGGTGTGTGAGAGTACTCACAATAGTGTTAAATTGGGAATGTTGAAGTTAACAAGTAGTATTCTGGATGAGATTAGAGAAGGTCAGAAATCCGATGTGTTTTTGGTTGATAAGTTGACTCTAGTGAATCAAGGTCAAGGTGGTGAATTCAGAGTGGATGAGAATGGTGTTTTGAAATTTGGTAATCGGGTGTGTATTCCGGATGTTACCGAACTTAAGAAGAATATCCTTGAGGAAGGACATCGTAGTGGCTTAAGTATTCATCCTGGAGCTACGAAGATGTATCATGATTTGAAAAAGTTATTTTGGTGGCCGGGAATGAAAAGAGAAATTGCGAGTTTTGTTTATTCTTGTTTGACTTGTCAGAAGTCGAAGATTGAGCATCAGAAGCCGTCTGGGCTAATGCAACCGTTGGTTATTCCAGAGTGGAAGTGGGATAGTATCAGTATGGATTTTGTTTCTGGGTTACCGAGGACAAATAAGAATTTTGAAGCCATTTGGGTGATTGTTGATAGATTGACGAAATCGGCTCATTTCATTCCGATCAGAATGGATTATCCGTTAGAGAGATTAGTCGAGTTGTATATTGAGAAGATTGTAAGTTTGCATGGTATTCCGTCGAGTATTGTTTCGGACAGAGATCCTAGACTTACATCGAAGTTCTGGGAAGGTTTGCAGAGGGCTTTGGGAACTAAGCTGAGATTGAGTTCTGCATATCATCCGCAGACTGATGGTCAGACTGAGAGGACGATTCAGTCACTAGAGGATCTTTTGAGAGCTTGTGTTTTGGAAAAAGGAGGTGCTTGGGATTGTTACTTACCTTTGATTGAGTTTACCTACAACAATAGTTTTCATTCGAGCATTGGTATGGCACCGTTTGAAGCTTTGTATGGTAGGAGATGTCGGACACCTTTATGTTGGTATGAATCCGGTGAGAGTGCTGTGGTTGGACCGGAGATTGTTCAACAAACTACGGAAAAGATTAAGATGATTCAGGAGAAGATGAGAATTGCTCAGAGTCGTCAGAAGAGTTATCACGACAAGAGGAGGAAGTCACTTGAGTTCCAAGAGGGAGATCATGTGTTTCTTCGTGTTACTCCGATAACTGGGGTTGGTCGAGCTTTGAAGTCGAGGAAGTTGACACCTCGATTTATTGGTCCTTATCAGATTTTGGAGAGGATAGGAGAGGTAGCCTATCGTATCGCTTTACCGCCATCACTTGCAAATTTACATGAGGTTTTTCATGTGTCTCAGTTGAGGAGGTACATTCCTGATCCGTCGCATGTGGTCCAAGTAGATGATGTACAGGTGAGAGATAACCTGACTGTTGAAACATCACCTATGAGGATTGAGGATCGAGAGTTGAAGCAGTTGCGGGGTAAAGAGATTGCTTTGGTAAAGGTAGCTTGGGGCGGACCAGCAGGTGGCAATGTGACTTGGGAACTTGAGAGTCAGATGAAGGAGTCTTATCCTGAGTTATTCACTTGAGGTATGTTTTCGAGGACGAAAACTCTTTTAGTGGGGGAGAGTTGTAACACCCCGATAAAATAAGATAATTATTTAAATTGAGTTAATAACATATTTATTAATTTAATTAAATAATTGGAATTATTATTATTATTGGAATTACTATTATTGGGTTATTATTTTATTGGAATAAAAGTTGGAATTTAAAAAAGGTCCCATTTAGTAAAAAGGTTCATTTTCACGTGAAAAGGGAAAAGAGACAGAAAAGTGGAAAAGGGCAAAGAAAGCCAGAGAACAAGGGTCGAAGGAAGGAAAAGCTTAAAGCTTAAAGATTCGTCGGATTAACTCAGGTAAGGGGGGTTTATCATCATTTAATGGGTATTATGGGATAATATGTACTGGGTAGTGATAAACCATTGATTTACTTCTGAATTGGATGATTATGATGAAATTGTGAACTCTTTGGATGAACGAAATTGGGTTACAATTGAGAGGAAATTCATAGGAATTAGATGCAATAGTGTTAGGAGTTGTGAGATCGAATAGGTTATAATTCGTGTTAGATGATATGAACGATTATTGTGTAAAATTGGACTGTAGAAGGTTGAATTGGATAGATCTCGTAGCAGAGAAAGCCATAGCAGATCTGGAAATCTGGTTTCTAGTCATACGTGTATGGCACTAGGCAATACGCGTATGAGATGGTCCGGTACGCGTATGGCACTAGGCAATACGCGTATGGATGAGGAAGATGATGTTTTGAACGTAGATTGGTCTCTGTTGGTACGCGTATGGGGAAGTGGTACGCGTAGCATACGCGTATGAGATGGTGTTACGCGTATGGGATTTTGTCAGGAGATGGGCCATACGCGTATGGGGTTAGGCAATACGCGTATGGGCAGGATTGTGATTTTCCTGAGCTGTTGTTGTGCAGTTTTTAACTGTTCAGCTGAGTAACGTAATGCAGATGATGTATGATATATTAGGGATCATTTCCCGTTGTTTTGAGTAGTATAGGTATTAGTAGAGTGTGCTAATACTGTGGTTGTTATTTGGCATGATATGATATGCTTATGTGATAAAATACTGCTGATGTGTGATAGTATGCGTGATGCTGTGAATGTATCAGTTATGTGTGCATTGGTGAATAGACTGTTTTATGGCTTAGAGTGTGAGCATATATCTATTCTTGAATTGTTGTTGATGATGTAGCATTGCTAGGTGATTAGCATGCATGTTGTGGCCTTTATGGTGGTAGCTAATTCCCATGGTGAGGAATTAGTGATGAGTTATTGTGGATTGTTGTTGATGTTTGCATGCTAGGTGATTTAGCGTGCATAGCATAACCCTTGGGGTGGTAGCTAATTCCCATGGTGAGGAATTAGTGATGTGAGTCACTAGGTCTCAAATGAGTGGGACTAGTGAGCTTGGTAGCCGTACCTGGATTTGGTCGGTGAGGTTGAACTATATGTTCACGAATAGTCGGTACCGCATGCATGGAGTCTCATTGCATAACGTATGTATATATGGCGTATAATATGAATGGATGTATTCCAATATTATACGTGTGTTTTATGGTTGTTTTGAGTTTGAGTATGATGATGGTGATGATTATGAGTTGATATTGTCGTTGCTGAATATGTGTAATCTGATTAGGGTAATGATATGTGTTATATTACTTAGCATTACATGATATTTTATAATGCTTATTATATCGATTGAAGGACTCACCCTTACAACTATGTTTTCAGGTAACGAGCAGTGATTGAATAGAAGCTAGTCCTGGGAGTCTAGTGTAGTCCTTAGTGGGTCATGCTCTGGTAGATGTAACATCGGGATGGGATGTTTTACTATGTTTTCTTTTGTTTGTTGAACAACTTTACATGTAATGTAGTACATGATTTGAATGTTGTTATTTCGTATCCGCTGTGAATTATGCAAAAGTGTCTTATTTTAATTAAATAAATGAGCATGACAGGATATTTTGATGATTGGTGTGAAATGATTGTGTGACACCCTTCATGGTATAATTACTCTGATTGATATTTTATTATTTTAATTAAATATTTGGGGTATTTTAGAAGGGTGTTACATTCAGTACCAGAATTTCCTTATCTCTCCAAGCAGAGTCGTGAGGACTAATTCCCCAGCAGATCCAAGGTCTGTGGCTTCCCTAGCAGGGTCAGGATGGTTATCCCCAGCAGGTTTCAGATTGATGCTGCCCCAGTCGCCAGGTCTGGAGGTTGCTCTTTCCCAGCGGAGGTATCTGTGAGGGTTTCCCAAGCAGAGTCGGGATTGTTGCATCCCCAGCAAGTCAAAGACCGTTGTTTCCCCACAGAGTGCGTGGTGATTCTTTCCCCGGTGAAGTCCCCAAACGGATTGGGTGCAGAGGGGATTATTCAGCAAGGGTTGCCTATTTCCCAGCAGCGAGGCTATTCCCCAGCAGGGTGGAGATTGGAGTGTCGTCGAGTTCCTCAGAAGAGTGTCTCGAGCTCCCCAGAAGAGTCCCTTGAGGGGGATGCTTTTTTATGCATGCATCATTTAGGAGATCATAGCATATTGCATAATAAACTGCGTAGCATTTCCATAATTATGGAGCATTGCGCTAAAAATCATCATGCATCATCATTGCAAGCATCAGCTAGTCTCAAGCCGGGGTCGGCGTTTGAGATTTATGTTTCGCCAGTGGGTGAAGGTGTTACTCAAGCTGTGGTTACCGTTTGAGAGGTGGTTTCGCTGGTTGGAAGATCAACATCAGCATTGCAAGCATAAGTTAACCCCAAGCCGTGGTTATCATCCAAGAATGGGTTTTGCCGGTCAGTGAAGATGATACTCTGAGGAGTTTGGTACTGTATCAACAATATTCCCCAGTAGTGCGATACTGGAGGAGATTTCTGTCGTGCGAGACAGAAGTTGGAAGATGTTACTCTGAGGAGTTTAACATCATGACGTCAATGTACCCCAGTAGTGCGATACTGGAGGAAGCTTTTCCGTCGGACAGAGATGGAAATGAAGATCGCGATCAGCGCGACTCGATCCGTGGTTATCGCTTGAGATTTGGTTTCGCTGGATGGTGAAGGTGTCACTCCGAGGAGTTCAGCATCGTGATTTTGGAGCAACGGTATTTCCCAGTTAATCCCCGGCAAGCGTCTGCCTGGTTCTGACATATGTGGATGTCGTTCCTGCGATACCAGTAAGTGTCGTGTCGATCCCCGTCTGGTCGAGTTTTCTTTGGTGTCAAGTAAACATCATTGTTCGATGTCCAGTAAATGTCGAATTTCCTCCCAATCATCAGTTAATGTCTGGTCGAGCTTTCTTTGGTGTCAAGTAAACATCATTGTTCGATGTCTAGTAAAAGTCGAGTTCCCTCCCAGTCATCAGTTAATGTCTGGTCGAGTTTTCTTTGGTGTCAGTAAACATCATTGTTCGATGTCTAGTAAACGTCGAGTTTCCTCCCATAGTCATCAGTAAGTGTCTGGTCGAGTTTTCTTTGGTGTCAAGTAAACATCATTGTTCGATGTCCAGTAAACGTCGAGTTTCCTCCCAGTCATCAGTAAATGTCTGGTCGAGTTTTCTTTGGTGTCAGTAAACATCATTGTTCGATGTCCAGTAAACGTCGAGTTTCTTCCCAGTCATTAGTCAGTGTCTGGTTGAAGGTGTTACTCTGAGGAGTTTAGCATCATGACGTCAGATCAGCAATGTTCCCCAGTAGTGCGATACTGGAGGAAATTTTTCCGTCAGACGGAGATGGGAATAAAATCAAAGGACGTTACGCGATCAGCGCGACAATCGGGGTTCAAATGGAGAAAGGGAAATGTTGAGGCATTTTCTGGAGATCGGGGTTCAATTGGAGAAAAGGAAGTGTTGAGGCATTTTCTGGAGAGCGGGGTCCAAATGGAGATTGGAGTTGAAGATTATATCCGGGATGAGGTCCTCGGGATTATCTTCTGTTCATGTGTCACCTTAAGACTTTGGCTGAGGCCAATGGAGGTCGTTATGGGTGTCTTCTGAGGAAGAGATGCACATGTTACCTTCCTTTTGTGAAGGTGTACCCTCTGATATGTCGCCATCAGAGTGGTGTTTGGTGTTATTTCCGACATTGCCAGCGGAATTATCACAAGAAAGCGGAGAACGGGGTTCAAATGGAGAAAGGGAAATGTTGAGGCATTTTCTAGAGAGCGGGGTTCAAATGGAGAACGGGAAATGTTGAGGCATTTTCTGGAGAACGGGGTTCAAATGGAGAAAAGGAAATGTTGCGGCATTTTCTGGAGAACGGGGTTCACAATGGCGATCACAAGTTATCGTCAGGCGACTGGGGTTCAAAATGGAGCGAATGGGGTTCATTATTTTGGCAAACAAGATGTTGGGGTTCAACTGCGGTGATCCGGGATCATTTGCGCGAAGGAAAATTTCGGGGTTCAAGAAAGCGAAAAAAGAGAAAATTTCAGGGTTCAAGAAAACGAAAAGAGAAAATTTTCGGGGTTCAAGAAACGGTAAAAAAATAGATAATCCCCAGCGGATATGTGGTGTTCGTGCCATGGTTATCCCTGCGTTACCATTTATTTTGGTATACAGGTCGACATTTCTGTTTCGGTATTCCGGCCGACTTTTTCCGTACCAGACGGGTTTTTCTTTCAAGATTGTGTTCTTTGCCGATTCTGACAGGCATTGTTAATTATTTCCCATCAGAGTGCAAATTGTTCGTCTGTTCTTGGTATTCAATCACTCTTCATCCTGATCATCTGAAAGCCGAGGCTATTCATATCGACAAGTTCACAGTGGATTGAATAGGGGCAGCTGTAACACCTCAAAATTTGCCCTCCTCTCTTGGGACTAGCTTGAGCATTGCATATCATTTTGTAGGTCATTAGGCATTGCATAATTGCATATCATGTGGCTACATTGAGCAAGTCATCCTCCTAAGTCTTGATCAGAAGATAAAAGAGGTTGAGATGTAAGCTGAGGGTTTCATTGACTGAATTGATCATTAATCATCTGAGGGTGTGTGATTCAAATTAGGGTTTCTTGATTCTCAAGGGGGTTGAGCTTCATCTTGGTTGCAATGATACATCATCATCATCATGGTCTTGATATCATCCAAGAGATTGATCAGATACCTTGGGATTAGGGTTTTGACCACTGGTCAACCCTAATCAGTTGAATCATCTGCATTGGGCCAGTCAGGGCTTGGCAAGGAGATGAGGGTTTTAATGGATATGGGGATCATTTCATGATTATACGGAGCTTATGGAAGCTAGGGTTACATCATTGAGCCATGTCATCAGGAGTTTGAGGCTCAACTTGATCAGTCCATAGCCAAATTCATCTATCAGTCAAAAAAGTCAATTGTGGTCAACTGTGCCTGAAATGATGGATTTGGAGGTAGGAGAGGGTTAGATACTTCATTCATGTCTAAACAAGTTTCATTTGACATTTCAAACATCAAGAATGAAGAAAATAAAGTCAGATGAAAACTTTCCAAAAATAGAAAGTGACTTGTAATTGAAAATTGCCAAAAATGGAAAGTTTTTCTCCTCAAAATTACGTGTCCAAAAATGTTTCAAATGAAATTTTGTTCAACATGAAAGTTGTATATCTTGCTCTCACCTTTCCAAAAAGTCCAAGAACATGAATTTCTCATGTGTGGTTGGCAAGATATGGATTGATCATTGTCCAAAAATGTTGATTTTCAAAGTAGCATAACTTTTGATTCACAAGGCCAAATTGAGTGAGGTTTCTTTGAGAAAACTCCATTTGACATGTACTATCATGATCCATCATCACATTTCATCAAAACTCATCACATAAAAAGTCCATTTTTCAAGTGGACTTAATTTGAAAAAGTGGAGGGAAAAAGTGATTTTGAGAAATAAACGTGGTTTTCACATAATTCCAATTGCAATAGCTCACAAATACCATTTGTAACTTGCTGCAACAAAGAATTTTCACTGTTACATTGGTTTGGCATAAGTGAGGTGAAATTACCAATTGTCCATTTAGCATAAAAGTGCATTTTCACTAATCCATTTCATTAGCACTAATTAGGATTAGAATCATCATTAACATAACATATAAAAGCCTAATCATAACTGTTTTCATGATAATCATAACAGAATTTCATTCTAGATCTGAAAATCTCAAAAACCTCTTCACTTTCTCTCTCACTTTTTTTCCAAAAATTTGCATAAACCTTGCATAGATCTTCATCCATTCATCATCTATATGCATTATTGAAGCTAATTGGAGCAAGGATTCATCATTTCCAAGCCAAATTTTGGACTGTTAAAGTGAGGTGCAACAATGGCAATTCAAGATTTGAGCAAGATCGTGCATAATTGAGCAACAAACTTTGTTTCATTCACCTTCCACATCATCATAGAAGTTCTGTTTTCATGTTACAAGGCCTAAAACGCACGAATTCACAACTGCACATCATTGAAGGTGATTTTTCGACCTTAATAATTCTTGAATTTGTTTGATGCTTTAGATAGATCTTTGAATGTAGAGAATTCTGCAATTTGAACCACTAAATTTGGTTGAGAAACGAGGAAGTTATGATGATTTGAAGTTTTGTGCACAAATATGTTTTGCTTCGATTGTTTTTATTTAGGAGGAATTAGGCTAAAATAATTATAGATTCATGATGTACGTTGAAAGACCTTTCCGTTGATATAAAGTTTGTCCAATTTGGTGAACATTTGTTCTTGAGCCTATGAACACATGAAGAACATGAAGAACACTTGAAAAATTGCAAAAAACCATATGCTAGATCCAAATTAGCGTTACTGTTCATGTTGCCTTGTGTTTGAGCGCGCCAGGCTGTCAAATAACGGACACGCTTCGATTCCCCGCGCCAACACTTTCATTTTGGCTTTTGCAATTTATTTCCTTGCCTTCACATGCCTTATTTCACATTTTTTTATTTTTTCATGACATTCAAAAATTCATATCTCCATAACCATAAATCCAATTGATGTGAAATTTTTTGCACCATGATCCTTGCCCTGTCTAGTATGTTTTGGTGATTTTTGTGGAAATTTTGCACGTGTAAATTTTGGCATGGCCTAGGGTTTGTATGAACATATGTTTGCTTGCACCTTGCTCACTCTTTTGCTCATAAAATGATTATGCTTCATTAGAAATTCATCAAATTTTTTGTGCTTAAACTAGACTCATTCCTGGTCATTTTGGTATGTGGTTTGTAATTTTTGAGTTCCTGGATTGAGAGTTATGACATGATCTTTGGAGGTGTGACATTTTTTGTATCACACCATGTCTTGTGCATCTTCTTGATTTTATTTTCTATGCTTATTGAACTTGAATTGAGCTGGATTTTTGTATGAGGATACTTGTGAATGTTGAGAATGCATGTGAATTTTTCTGGAATTTTTGAATCCATTTCCTATTTGATTGGGATTTTATTTGCTGTTTAGCCATTTGTGAACTTTTTGTGAGACATGTTTTTAATTGATTTATGAAATTCTGGATATGTATTGGATGGACTTGAAATTTGTGGAGTGATTTTAGACACATTGAAGTGTATCATGGTTTTGGTTTGGTGCATTTATCATGTTCCTACACTGTTTTATGCTTGCTTGAAGTTGATACATGAAATTGTGCCTTGTTTGGACTTGTATAAGCATGACTTGACTTAGTGAATTTAATTTCCATACTTCCTCTTGTCCAAATAGCCTGAAATTTGATATGTTGCTCATTAAATGTGTTCTGTTTAAGCTTGAAATTTCTTGGAATTTATTGAGCTATTTTGGTATTGGTTTGATTGTGATCATTCTGTTTGCTCCAATGTGATTCCAAAGTGCATAGTTTGACATGTTTTGTGTATGAAATGGATTTGGTGCATAGTTTTGATGTGAGACCAATTGGACCTTATTCTTGATTGATTAATCTTGGTTTTGGTTAATTTTCACTTACTGTTTTGAATTTTTCACCTCCTTTTGACCCTAGGCTTGTCCTAGTGGTCTTGCTTCTCATGTTTGAGTTTGCTTTTCAGGTTAGGAAGCAAATGCTTTAAGGAGATTAATGCAAGTTGATTGAGTTTGGTTGATTGTTATGAACTAACTTGTTCTACTTTGTAGGATGCTTAGCTCACTTGCTTTGGACTTGTGCTTTGCACATGTGATTGATTGTGTTGACTGTTGGCTCTTATCTTGTCTGTTTTGACTTTGTGATTGGTATACTGACTGTATTTGATTGATTTCAGGTACATTAGTTGCTAATAGTTCTTTGAGAACTTGTTGTTCTGCTGCTTGGTTGTATAAACCAATTGAGGTAGAATTTCTTTTCTCCATGTAGTCTGGAAGACCTGGCCTGTTACTTGGCCAGGCACCTGTCTGAAGTCCTCCTTAAGAGGCAATGATTGTGCTTGTTTATATTTGTCCCCAAGCAGGAAAAGACCTTTGTTAAGGCAATTGGCAGACACAAGAGGTGTGTAGTCCACCTCCTGCTATTCTTGTTGAGTCGTCCCTTGGCTCACATCACATGTTGATGCCTTGTGGACATTAACCCAAGATCAGTTGAGTCAGTGTCGTAAGTGTAGAAGGGTTCCCACTTTCTGGACCCACACTTCTTTGTCTGAAGCTCTCCCTGGCCAGGGATAAGAGCTGTGAGGCACACCCCTCACTCCCATTTCATCTGGCTTCACCCTGACTCTCAATGTCAGGGTTAAGAGCTAACATCACCTGACACAGTTGTGTTGCTTTTGCAACTTAACCCTTGATTAAGCCCACCTTGTCTGGATATAGTGTGTGCTAATTGCGAATGTTTGCTTTTTTTTTATTATGCTTGCATGCTTTGCTTTGCCTGTTTAGGATTAGCTTGCTGCCTGTGCAAGTTAGGATAGAAACCATAACATAGGGCAATGATGCATGATAACATCTAGGCTCGAGTCCAGCTCCCTAGTAGTGTGTCTCCCTTTGTATCTGGTTAGAATTTCTTTCCCGTTCAGGGGAACTACGTCGCCCTGATCCTCATACCAGATGAGGTACGTCGGCAGGAGACCGTGCGAGGCCTCTCCGGGCACTTTTTTTTCTTTTTGTGTGTGTTTGCTTAACAGTTGCTAGGCTCGAGTGCCTGACTCCTTAGTAACTTGTTGCTTGTTTGTTCTTGTGTGTCAGGATATGGATGTAAGACCAGCGATTGGCTGTCTGTATCCTGATTGTGTTTGTTTGGTTCGGAAGCCGATGTAAGTCCAGCGATTGGCGTTCGGGTCCCATGTTTGCCCGTGTTTGAGTGTGTCTTGTTTGGCGTGCGTGAGCCGAACTACGGCAGCTCTGATTCTCGTTCCAGACGAGATACGTAGGCATAGGATGCGATATCCTAGCGAGCCCTCTCCTCTCTTTCCCCACCTGTGTTGTCTTCAGTTTGTGTGTGTGTGTGTGTGGTGTTTGTTTTAGCAACCTTAACCTATCTTTTAGAGCGTGGATCCCGTCGAGTACGACGGATGCGTAGGGGTGCTAATACCTTCCCTACGCATAACCGACTCCCGATCCCATTCTCTTTGGTCGCGAGACCATGCTTTTCCCAGGTTTACTTCGAGCGTTTCCTTTCCCTCTTTTGGGATAAATAACGCACGGTGGCGGCTCTGTGTTGTTTTTGTTTCAGTCCGCCGGTTGTTTTTCGCGGATGCACCACCACCAAGTTTGAAAATCTGAGGATGAAAGAGGATGAGACTATTCATGACTTTCACATGAATATTCTTGAAATTGCAAACACCTCTGGTGGACTAGGTGAGAAAATGGCTGAAGAGAAACTTGTAAGAAAGATTCTCAGGTCCTTGCCTAAGAGATTTGCTATGAAGGTCACAGCCATAGAGGAGGCTCAAGACATCTGCAATATGAAGGTGGATGAGCTCATTGGTTCTCTCCAAACCTTTGAAATGGGCTTGGGTGAGAATGCTGAAAAGAAGAACAAAAGCGTAGCTTTTGTATCTAACACTGAAGAGGAGTCAGAAGCAGGATATACTGGAGGTGATGAAAGCATATCAGAAGTCATAGCCATGCTTGGGAGACAGTTCAACAAGTTCGTGAAGAAGATTGATCAAAGAGGTAGACCTAATGTCAAGAACATCTCGTCTGACATCAGGAAAAGATCAACTTCTGAAGAAAAGTTCAACCAAGGCAAGGGAATCCCGTGTCATGGTTGTGAAGGGTATGGACACATTAGAGATGAATGCCCTACTTACCTCAAGATGCAAAAGAAGGGGCTAGCTATCACATGGTCTGAGGGAGATTCTGAAAGTGAATCTGCTAAACATGTCACTTTGATGATGACTCAAGTGCAGATGAACTGACCTTTGATGAACTTGCAGCAGCTTATAAAAAGCTATGTGTCACCAGTGCAGAAGTGCGTGTACAAGGAGAAAAGCAGAAGAAACTCATCAAGGAGCTGGAAGATGAGAGACAGAAGCATCTGACAGTCATAGAGGGTCTAAATGGTGAGATAACCCTGTTGACCTCCAAGCTGGATCAAATGACTAAATCCATTAGAATGTTGAATAAAGGAACTGACACCCTGGAAGAGATCCTAAAGGTGGGACAGAAGTCTGGAACCACATCTGGTTTAGGCTTTGTGAAAAAATCCTCAGCTGAACTCAAACGCCCAAAGGCTAAAGTTCAGAAATTCAAGCGAAGGTCACATCCAATGTCTCAACATCGGGGAACCAGGATGAATAATCATCAGAAGAGGAAGTTCCAGAAATGGAGATGTCACCACTGTGGTAGGCTTGGGCATATAAAAGCCTTCTGCTACAGGCTTCATGGTTACCCGAACCAAGCCCCTCACGTCAGGCCTAAGCATAAGACATATAGGCACTATGTCCCAATCAAGAAGCGACAATGGTATGTTAGGTTAGCTCACACAGCTCTAAGGGCTTCTACCAGAGAAGACTGGTACTTTGACAGTGGTTGCTCAAGACATATGACTGGTATGGAAAATCTATTGGTGGATATTCAACCTCACACTACCAGCTATGTGACATTTGGTGATGGTGCTAAAGGAAAAATAAAAGGTGTGGGTAAGCTGGACTGCTATGGAGTTCCAAAACTGAATAATGTGTTGTTAGTAAGAGGACTAACTGCAAACCTCATCAACATAAGCCAGCTGTGTGGTCAAGGGTTCTATGTTCAGTTTACTAAGGAGCTATGTATTGTGACAAATGGTGACAATCAGGAAGTTATGAGAGGATCCAGATCTAAAGATAACTGTTATCTGTGGGAACCTAAAGTCTCAAACTTCTCCACAATCTGCTCCTCAGCCAAGGAAGAACAGGAAGTGAAGTTGTGGCATAGACGCCTTGGACATCTCCACTTACGAGGAATGAAGAAGATCATATCCAAGGAAGCAGTCAGAGGAATTCCAAAGCTGCTTATTGATGAAGGAAGAGTCTGTGGAGAATGTCAGGTGGGCAAGCAAACCAAGATGTCACATCCGAAGCTGGGACATCCTACAACTTCCAGAGTTCTGGAACTGTTGCACATGGACTTAATGGGAACTATGCAGGTTGAAAGTCTGGGTGGAAAGAGATATGCATACGTGGTGGTTGATGACCATTCCAGATACACGTGGATAAGCTTTATAAGAGAGAAGTCAGATACATTTGATGCCTTCAAAGACCTGTGCATCAGACTTCAAAGGGAAAAGGACAGTTGTGTTGTCCGAATTAGGAGTGATCATGGTACGGAGTTCAAAAATTACAAGTCTGATGAGAAAGGAGTAATTACTAGGAATAAAGCAAGACTAGTAGCTCAAGGATATACTCAAGTTGAAGGGGTTGATTTTGATGAGACGTTTGCACCCGTTGCTAGGCTTGAGTCCATCAGATTGTTGTTAGGTGTAGCATGCATTCTGAAGTTTAAACTGTTCCAAATGGATGTGAAGAGGGCATTCTTGAACGGCTACTTAAATGAAGAAGTCTATGTGGAACAACCTAAAGGGTTCTGTGATCCTAACCAACCTAAGCATGTGTACAAGTTGAGGAAAGCCTTGTATGGGTTGAAGCAAGCACCTAGAGCGTGGTATGAAAGGTTGACTGAATTTCTGACCTCAAATGGATACAGAAAAGGTGGGATAGATAAAACCTTGTTTGTGAAGGATGAAAACGGCAAAATCATGATTGCTCAAATCTATGTGGATGATATAGTCTTTGGTGGAATGTCAGAACAAATGGTAAAACATTTTGTTCACCAAATGCAATCTGAGTTTGAAATGAGTCTGGTTGGGGAACTGACTTATTTTCTTGGAATGCAAGTCAACCAAATGGAGGACTCTATGTTTCTCTCCCAAAGCAAGTATGCCAAAAACATAGTTAAGAAGTTTGGTATGGATAGTGCTAGGCACAAGAGAACTCCTGCTCCTACTCATCTAAAGTTAACCAAAGATGATGGAGGGCCTAGTGTTGATCAATGCTTGTATAGAAGCATGATAGGCAGTCTGCTATACCTAACTGCAAGTAGACCTGACATTTCCTATGCAGTTGGAGTGTGTGCTAGATACCAAGCAGAGCCCAAAGTGAGCCACTTGAATCAAGTCAAAAGGATTCTCAAGTACATCAATGGGACTTGTGACTATGGGATGTTGTACTCACATGGCTCTGAGCCTGTACTATCTGGTTATTGTGATGCTAACTGGGCTGGGAGTGTTGATGACAGAAAAAGCACATCAGGAGGATGTTTCTTCTTGGGAGACAATCTCATATCTTGGTTCAGCAAGAAGCAGAATTGTGTATCTCTGTCCACTGCAGAGGCTGAATACATAGCTGTTGGAAGCAGTTGTTCCCAACTGGTTTGGATGAAACAGATGCTCACTGAGTACAATGTCACTCAAAATGTCATGACATTGTTCTGTGATAATCTCAGTGCCATAAATATTTCCAAGAATCCCATCCAACACAGCAGGACCAAACATATTGACATTAGACATCACTTCATCAGAGATCTGGTGGAAGACAAGGTGATTACCTTGGAACATGTAGCCACTGAACTCCAACTGGCTGACATATTTACAAAGGCTCTGGATGCTACTCAGTTTGAAAACTTAAGGGGCAAACTGGGAATATGTCTCTCTGAGAACTTATAGCAACCAATGATGTTTGGGATGTATTGTTTAATATCTCTGCCTATTAAACAATTGGAACTATGCTCTGATTGATCAACAGATCATAGCTATGCCACTTGCAACAAGTGTGGCCACAAGAGGTTAAGGAGATATCCTAACGTGAGGCGGCCTATGCACCTGCAGGAGTTCAAGGACACTGTTCATGCATGAGTGGTTCTGGATGTCAGACACAAAGTCATGGCATCTGATATGGCGGTACCTACTGTAAAGCAAAAGTGGGTGATTACTTGATCAAAGTTGTGAAGCAAGATCAAGTGGGTGCTAACTTGGTTGAAACTGTGAAGTAAAACCAAGTCTGTAATTCTGTCAGTTATGTGTAATTTTTTTTTTGGTGGTTCTGTAAGTTAAAGTGTTGCTTTGGCAACATTTTTGACAAAAAGGGGGAGTAACAGACAGGTGATACCCCAGGACAACAGATTATTTTGTTAAAACAGATATTCGTGACAGATTCAAGATTCCCTCCCCTGCAGCTGATGTGTGATGAAGTTTTTATTTAACTTCTGTTTGTGTGCTGATGTGTGTGTGAAGTTTTTATTTAACTTCCATGTGTGTGAGTGTGCTGCCACTCTGAGTGTATTAGCTAGGTCTATTTCCTGCTAGATGTGTGATTTCCGCTGCTATGAACTTTGTTGTGGGATCAAAGTGTTTTAGCCAAAAATTTGCCAAAGGGGGAGTTTGTAGGTGTTTAATTGGCTGCATTGTATGGTAAAACACTAGCTGGATTCCAATGTCTTGATTGATGTCATGACATGCTGTGAAGGTGTTTGTGTGACTGCATTGTAGGTTAGATTATCTAACTGTACTCTGATGTCTTGACTGATGTCATGACACACTTGAGTAGTTTACTGCAGGATTAGCTAATACAGGATTTATTGAATGTCAAATTGGATGTGGTGACATTCATCCCTGTCAGCAGATACTGAGGAATAGAACAGTTGGTGTTCTGTTAGAACTCAGTATTTATTTTCAGTCTGGTTATCAAGGAAATACCAGATCTGGCATAAGGCCTACTGTCTGAATGTCAAACTGGATGTTATGACATTCATCATTGACAGCATATACTGAACAATAGACAGAGTGGTGTTCTGCTACACTTTAGTATGTTTCTCAGTTTGTTCTTCAAGAGGATAACAGAACTGAAGGCTAAGTGTGTAAATGTCAAATTGGATGCCTTGACATTTATTAATGTAAGTTGTTACTGTAGAATGGACAGATTGGTCATGTACAATTCAGCAAATTTGTACAGTCTGTTTTCAGGAAAAACAGACTTAGCGTATGGACCTTGATGTCAAGCTGAATGTTGTGACATTCATTCCTGACAGCATATGCTATATTGTAGGTTGTTTAGTTTTTCTGTTTTAGCTTTTTCTCAGGCTATTCTTCAGGGATTCAACAGCTGAGAGAAAATCCAGGAAATCAACAACCAAGCTACATTTAATGAACCTAACAAATAGCCTATTTGTTAGTAACCTAGATATGGAATTTAGGGAAACTCGCGTGACCTTAAATTCAGGTGAATACAAGTGCAAGGCCCAAGTACTGCAATATAAAAGGAAGTCATTCCTTCATTCAGAACTGGGGATTTTGAGGCGTGAAGATTTAGTGTGTTCATCATACTTCACTGCTGTATTTTTGTGAGTCTTATATTAGACATATCTTGTAAACCAAGCTATTATCACGTAGATGATTGCTTTGGTATAGGGTGTTCATTGAGTTGTAAGTGTTGTGTCACTCTAAGCTTTTAAGCGTGAGTGCTGTGTATCTTGATTAAAGTTGTTAAGCACAATCAAGAATTGTTTGAAGTGTGACTTCAAAATTGTCTTTAATATTGATTAAAGGTAGTAATCACTGAGGTGATTGAGGGGGAGTGAGTAGGAACTCTGATCTTAGTGTAAGATTGAAATTGCATTGGGTAGGGATTAAGTGAAGAGTTGTAAACGGGTGAGTTTAGCTTTGAATTAATACTACTAATAGTGGATTTCCTCCCTGGCTTGGTAGCCCCCAGACGTAGGTCATGTTGGACTGAACTGGGTAAACAATTGCTTGTGTTTTTTACTGCACTTATTTTTAAGTTCTGCATAATTCTTGTATGTGCAGAATTGGATGTCATAACGATCCGTGTGACATCGAAGGTCTGATAACTAGAATTTCAAACTTTATTAACAGAAAATGAAAGGCAATATAGTGGACTTAGTAGGATTAGACATGGCTATAGGAGGCAACTCATAAAGGCCATCACTCCTTACATGACCTTCTAGAAGGACAACATCAGATACATGTGTTTTGATAAGGCATTTATCAACAATAAATAAGAAATAGACATTTTGAGAATTTGCTAACACTCATGAGGTTTTTAGTTATGGAGGGAACAAAAGGATTTTACTAAGTGTAAGGTGTGTGAGAGGTCGGAAAGGGGAAGGAAAAGAGCTAGAACCAGTAGAGTGAATATGCAAACCTTCGTCATTGCCTATGCAAATTTGTTCATGTCCTTCAAAGGGAGTGAGTTGTTGGAGATTCTTTGCATCACTAGTAACATGATAAGATGCTCCTAAATCAGGAAACCAAGATGTAGAAGTGGAAGGTAAAGTGCTGGCCACAAAGGTGCTAGGAGGACTTAGTAGAGGAGAAGCATGTCTTGGTGGTTAAGGTGGCCTAGTCTAAACATTGTTGCCATATGGATTAGTATAACTCTGCCAAGGAGCTTGATTGTAAGGATTGCCATTGAAAGAAGCAGTTTGGAATTGTTGGTTAAATCTATGCCAACAGTTTAAAGTAGAGTGCCCAAACCTAGAGCAAAATTGACATCGTATGCTGGAAAATCGATGAAGGTGATGAAGGCACGTGAACAGGTGATGAAGGCACGGTAGGAGTTAGATTTAAGGAAACAGGATTTAGAACTGAAGTTTTCTTGAACTTTGCAAGCCTGAGCTCATGAGTAAGTAGAAGAATTTCAACTTCATCAAAGTACATGATCCAAACTTACTCTTAATAACTGAAACAACTGTAGCATAATCAGAAGATAAACCTTCAAGTATCACATTTATGTGATGTGAACTTGGTAGAGGATCACCAATGGAAGTTAAGACATCAATAATAGTCTTGATCTTGAGAAAATAGTCCTGAATTGATAGAGCGTCAAGCATAATAGCACAGTGTTCCACATGCAACTGCAAAGCTCTTGCACGTGTTTTCTTTTGAAAGTAACTGAACAGATGATTCCATAGTTGATGTGTGTCCGAACATCGTAGCATGCGAGAGAGAATTTCACTAGAGAGCGTGGATTGAAGTTCAGACAACAGCATTTGATCCTTTTGAAAAGGCACAATTCATCGTTTGCAGACATTATTGTCGGCGCCAAAGCTCTAGAGAGTTGAGCAGAAGTAGACAACAAAGTCGGCGGTGAAGACAACATGGCCTAAGATTTGAGCAGAAGCAGAATTTGCTACCATGATAGAATTTGCACTTGGACTGTTCATTTCAGTTCTAAATAACTTTTCATTGATTGAATTTATTAGTTGCATTTATAGAAGTAACCAGTTGACTTGCTGTAGCAGAAGAGATACATTCCAAGCTCACACTTATGAGTCTGGGCAATCATGATAGTTCTAAACTAACTATTCTAGCATATCTCTATTAAATGTACTTCTAGTACTACAATTAGGAGTGAGGACAGATCAAGTAACAATAATCTTACCATAACCATAAGCTTATTTGTTGCCAAATTACTTGGCAGTTGATACACACAATCAAGCTCATATTCTCTAGGAGGTAGTTCAAAAATCAAAATTGTATGGACGATGAGCAGGTACTGAAAAGAAGCTGATGACTGCATTTTACAATGATGTTGATGGAACAGAACAACTACCATCCATTTTCTCAAATGCTGTCAAGGGCAATATTGGTGCTCTATCACATCTTACTCTGTTTTCCCCCTTAATCTCTCATTAAAAAGAATATAGATGAAAGAAGGAATAAGATTGCTAAAAATTTAGGGACAATGAAAAAAGCTAGAATAATCTATAGTGTGTGGAAGGTGACAAAAGAAAGGGTACAAATTATTGAATTAAGATAGAGATGGATATTTCATGTGTAGAGGAAAAGTCTTGTATTCTTCATTGCAAAATAATAATCATGTAGTATCTCATATAGATGCCACTTATATTGTTTACACTTTTGTAATTTTATTGACCAAACAAATCATAAACAACTAAACACTAATTCTATTTACCAACAATAACCAATAGGCCTATCGTCAGCAAGATCATGGTATAAAGTATTCAGCCAGTGACCAAACATATGAATTAGCTTATCGTAGGCATGATCAAAGGAGAATAGGCTGTCTCTGACAACTTGAACACAAAGTTGAGCCATTAGCAAAGAGTCAGCGAGGATTGTCAAAATCTGGTAGATGTGACCATTAGTGGTAGTAATTGATACTTTGATTAACAAAATTCAGTATATGTTTTTATCAGTAATTAACTGGTTATCAAAAATTATGTAACATTTGAAATTATCAGCAGCTTCTGTGGAAGAAAATGATTCCCCTAAAAGCCAGGTACGCCAAAATTTGAAATTATCACCATTTGTGCAGAAGAAACTAAATCAATTCATATTAGGATGCCTTAAAAAGTCCTTTATAGTTGTGAGCCATGAACTTCTTCAAAGTAATGTTCACGCAGCTCTGGCATGGAAGGCAAGTTTGCTACACGTTTGAACTGTTACAGAGAATGATTTCAAATCAATCACCTTGCAAAGATATGAATTTACTACAACAAAGGATATATTATAAGTCAAAAGAATCACCTTGTTCTGCTTGTATTTGTCGCGAACAGCTTTCAAGGATGCTGCCCTTCTTGACAAATACAAATCATGTAGAATGGTAACACAATCTTCCAAATCATCAGATCCATAACCCAATGATTCATAAAGGGACAAAGTCTGCAATATATTCAAAACATTAAGTTCATTGAAAGACTACCCTTTAGACAATCAAATAGATTATAGTCCAAAACATCAAGTATTTACCCAAGGATGTACTCTAGGCCGGATAATAAATTTGGCAAGAAATATAACAGAGGCAGCCACAACAGAAGGCAAGAATTGTAGACACTCATAGTCAAGCAGGCTTAAATCAGCAAGATAGTTGCACAAATATTCAAACTGCAAATTGGAAGTCTGCAATTAAAACAAAAACAAACAATAATTAGTATCACTTTGAAAGCATTTGACATTGTCAACTAGTAATAAAACAACATTTCAACTTACCTTTTGATTCTCAGATGCAATTGTGACAAACTGCCTGAAGTGAAGCAAATCAAATTGCAAAGAAATATAATTAGTACTAGTAACCTAATTCCAGCAAAGTTTATATAATTCAAATCTAAGACATGAAAAAAGATCCTTACTTTAAGAAAGTGGTGACATTAGGGTTTCCCATTTCAAAATTTAGGGACTTGAGTATGTGAGATTCCATTTCTAAAACCTATATTAACAGCAATATATATATATATATATATATGAGAAACAAAACAACAAAGAACACAACTATATAAAATTTGATAAGAGTAGATAAATGAGTATGATATTTACCTCATGCAGTTCGTAGGTGTTATCAGTAATTTGGCAGAAATCCACTGCTTTTGGTGGAGTGATTTCTTCATACTTTCTGCATATTTAAAAGTGATGAAATTTTAATGCTTAAGCAAACCAACATAACATTTGTAATAATTGAAAAAAATATATATATAGAAATAAATAGAAGTTGTTGAGATCTTACGAAGCAATGAGCATGGCAGAGACACCAAGCAACTGAAGCTTGGATCTATCGAGAGAATGGATAGATAGGAATCTGTCAATGTAGGAAACAGCTAGATGAAGAGTTTCAGGGAGAAGTTTGTATTCATCCGCAACCTCAACTAACCAATCCACCAATGTTGCCCTCATGTTTGTAGTAATGAATCTCTGAACATTATCCATGTAGTCAACCGCTGGTCTTCGTTTTTCCTGCACCTGAGAAACAAGCAATCCATTAATTTAAAAACACAGAAATCATCAATGAAATTACACAATGAATTGAGATAACATTAACACACAAAAATGGGGGATTGGATTACCTCCATCATGCGAAGATAAACGGAGACATCAGATACGTAAGGCTCGACAATCTGCATACTTTCACGCTTTGCATTGGTTTTGTTGCAAACTGAGTTATCCAAATTGGAATTCGGAAGTAAAGAAAGGGTTGATGTTGATGCTGATTTGTTGAGGTTAGGATGATAATCAGGAACATTGAGATCTGGAAATTCTTCCAAAACTACTCTCTGCCTTTTGGGAACAAGAACAGAAGGTGATTCAGTGCCGTTTGTTCTCTTCTTTGAGCCACCGGTCTCCATCTTTCTCTGGGTATAGTTCACGTTTGCTCTGAAACACGATGAGAAAGAGATAAAAATTAGGGTTTTTGATTATCACTGGGAATTTGATTATTTTATATTTGAAATTTGGCGGAGTTTGGGTTTGGTTTTTTCCTCTTTTTGAATATGGCGCGCGTATTTTCTCTTTCAATTAATTATTAAAATAATTAAACCCCCAAAACTCAAAAGATTTGGTTTCCGCGGGTCTAATTCAAATATTTTCATTTTTTTTTAATATGGAGGTGTATGATTTATTGATTCTAAATTTATTAATAAGAATCTGACTTTAAAAAATTTCATTTTGTTTAAAAGTTTTATAAATTAATTCTAAATACTTTTTATTCATTACATTTTATTTTATAAATAATTCTTTTCACTTTTGATTTCCAAAATAAAATCTTATACTTTTTCTTTTCCCTCTTTTCTATTATTATAACGATGTTACGAATCATATCAATACTCATTACACAAACATGTTTGTGACTATTTAGAGTAATTTCTACATTAGTTTTTAGAGAATTTGTCATGCTAGAGAACATAATAGAGAATTGGAGAATGAGGCCAATTGTTGCTTGAAAGCAACGATAACATTTGTTTCTAATGTATCCAATCAATCCATCTCAAATTAATTAGTTATTTCTCGTTTTGGTTCGGTTTGGGTTTTATCGAAAAAAAAGTGAAAATTCAATTCAAACCAATCCATATATTTTTGATCGGTTTGGACATCACATTGTCTCAAAATTAAACCAAACTGACCCACAAACACCCCTAGTTTATGTTCCTTCTCATACAAAATTTTCAAATGTCAATGATTCATAATCCTCAAAATTCTCGATTTCTACCACCACCAACAAAACTTCGTTGTATTTTTGCCACAACCAACCAACCCTAATATGTATTATATACCATAAATAAAATCTCATGGGATGGACTTTTCTTGCCATGAACCTGAAACATTGACTGAATTTATGTCTGAGTATCAAGTTTCACAATTTTCAACTCAAGTTGGTCTTGAAAAAGAAGTAATGTGTTCCGTTAAAAAATCAAGAGTTATTTACAAGGGATTATGATACACTTCTTATGAAATTATGGCTCATTGATTTAAAGGATTCAACTGTGGGAGTTGATCAAAAGGCAAACAGTTTTTTATTAAGAATTGAAGCCAATTATAATTAGTATCGTGGGCCGTCACGAGAAAAGCAACCTAGTCAGTTACAATGTCGGTGGCATCGAATAAATGGTATCAATCAAAAATTTATTGGGAGTTACAAACAAGTGGTTCATGGAGATTAAAGTGGGACATCATAGAAATATATCTTAGTAGATGCACATTATTTTGCTGAGGATGAAGGTGCACCATTCAATCTTAAATATACATGGAGATTATTAAAATTTGAACCTAAATGGATGTAAATATCGATTGAACATTCTTCAAAAAGAACAAAGAATATAATATTTTGTCCAATTGCATAGAAAGAAATTCTATCTCTATGTGATCGTGGTAAACCCACGATCATGCATGTAGTAGTGGCATCACAACACTTGTGGATTTGATATGTATTTTTTGGTATTTCATATTCAAACAATGACATTAACGTGTTAAATCAATCCAACATGTTTAACGATATTTTAGAAGGACAAGCTCCTACGGTGCAATGTACAATCAATATGACTTCATATAATATATGGTATTATCTAGCAGATGATATATATTTTGTGTGGGCTACATTTGTCATGACCACTTCAATGATGCAAGAAAAAAAACGATTTGTCCAACATCAAAAATCGACTAAAAAGTGTTGAATTGTAATTCCTTGTGTCGAAGCAGGTTACTCGACAGAAGCAAGGAAGTGTCGAATCACCTAGTATGTTGAGTTGTATTAGTGTCGAAGTGTCAAAGCATGTTGTTTCACACAGGATTTCAACTTATGCCTATTTTTAGTAGTGTTAACTATTTTGGGCTTTTATAGTTGTGGGTTTTGGCTTAGGGAGCAAGTTAACCTAAATCTATAAATAGAGGGAGTAATCCTTATTCTTGTATAAATTGAACAGAGAAGTCATAACATTGTATTCACGGTATTTTGCAGTTACAAAGTGAATAAAGCAGTTTTTCATAGATTGTGGGCAGAGAGAAACTCTGTAAAAAAATATTCTTCTCCTTCATCGTTCTTATCTTTTCATTATTGTTGTGTGGGTGATAACAATCTTGTTCATCAAGATTGATTGAAATTCTCCATAGGTTGTGGTGGATTTCCAACATCTAGTATTAACAACTCCGATTTTAGCGATTCATGGGAAGAAAATCACAATGGAAATGAATCATCCAAACGGGCATTTTCCAGCAAATCTTCGGATTCTCAAAAATAATAATTACGAGAATTTGTGCAAGCATATAAAGGTTATGTTATGTTATCAAGATCTTTGGGATCTTGTGAAGGAAGGAGTAACAACGCTTGCAGAAAATGCGACAGAGCAAGAAATAACTGCATATAAAGAATTGAAAAGGAAAAATTATAAAGCTCACTTTATAATCCATTAATGTGTTGATTCAGATAACTTTGAAAAGGTTAGTGATGTAGAGTCAGCGAAATAAGCATAGGAAATTCTGGAGAAGTCGTTTGGAGGCGCGGAGAAAGTGAAAGAGGTGAAGTTACAAACTCATAAAAGGACATATGAATTGCTTCAGATGGAAGACAATGAAAGCAAAATTGATTTCTTCATCAAGGTTACAAAACTGGTGAATCAAATTAAGGTATGTGGAGAAGTGTTAACATCAAGATATGTTGTTGGAAAGATCTTCAGGTCGTTGGCTCCAAAGTTTGACTATGTGGTAATAACCATAGAAGAGTCGAAAGATTTATCAAAACTAACAAAGGAATAACTTCAAGGGACGCTTGAATCTCATAAACAAAGAATGGTTGAAAGAGCTGCAGGAAAGACTCAGATAGATATGGCTTTGCAAGCGCAATCAACAAAAGAAAGGAAAGGCAAAGGAAGTTGGAATGGCAACAAAGGCAGAAGAGACTACAATAATTTGACTGATAGAAATCAGCAAGAAGGAAATTGGTCGAATCAGAGAAAAACCTGGAACCAAGGCAACCAAATAGGTGGTCTTGCAGGTAGAGGAATAAGTGGTGGTCAAAAGCCAGACAAAAGTCACATTCAGTGTTACGATTGTCAGAAGTATGGTCATTATTCTAGTGATTGTTCAGAAAATCATAAGAATCAAGAAACTTATGCAAAGCTGGTGAAACATGAAGAAGAAGAGACGTTGATGATGGTTACAACGAGAGATGAAGAGATATTCAAGGACCAATGGTACTTGGACTCAGGATGCTCATCACACATGTCTAGAAGGAAAGATGGGTTGTCAACATAAAGCCTTCAATGAAGAACATGGTGAAATTTACAAATGACAACACTCTTGCAGCTGAAGGTGTTGGTGATGTTCTAATTATGAGGAAAGATGGCAAGAGGTCAGTAATTTCAAATGTGTTATACATACCAGGCATGAAGAGCAATTTGCTCAGTATAGGGTGGTTAGTGAAAAAGAACTACAAGGTGTCGATCAAAGACAAGATGATGAGAGTTCTCGACTTAAATGGGAGGTTGATCTTGAAGGCTCCAATGTCTCAGAATAGAACCTTTAAGATTGAGCTTAATATGATGTAGCATAAGTGTCTTGCAACAGCAACCAATAGAGATGAATCGATATGGCATTATAGACTTGGCCATATCAATTTCAAAGACATCAGAGATTTGAAGAGAAGAAATATGGTTTTAGGATTACAAGAAATCAACATTCCAAATGAAGTGTGTGAAGAATGTGTGCAGGCGAAGCAACATAGGAACAACTTCAGTAAGGATGCAGGAAGTAGGTCGAAGGCAATTCTTGAAGTCATATACTTTGATGTATATGGTCCTATCTAGGTGGATTCGATTGGAGGTAACAAATACTTTGTTACATTCATAGATGATTTCAGTCGAAAACTATGGACTTACTTGATCAAGAAGAAAAGTGAAGTGATCGAGGTATTTTCCAAGTCTAAATCTATGGTCGAAAGACAAAGCGATTAAAAGGTTAAGACTCTGAGGATTGATGGTGGTGGAGAATATGTGTCGAAAGACTTTGACGCATTATGTGTGAAAGAAGGGATTGTGCATGAGGTGGTGTCACCCTACACTCCACAGCAGAATAGAGTTACAGAAAGGAAGAATAAAACCATCATGAATATGGTTAGAAGTATGTTGAAAGGAAATCATCTACCCAAATAATTATGGGTAAAAGTTGTGTCGACTGCAACATATATCCTAAACAGATGTCCGAGAAAGAAGCTAAAAGGAATCACGCCAGAAGAATGTTGGTATGGTGTCAAGCCTAGTTTGAGTCATCTGAAGGTGTTTGGATCTATCGCACATAGACATATATCAGATCAGTTGAGAAGAAAACTTGATGACAAGTCGAGTCAGATGATCCTAATATGATATCATTCGACTGGAGGATACAAGTTGTTCGACCCAGTGAACAAGCAATGGGTGATCAGCAGGGACATGATCATAAATGAGATTAAGGAATGGGATTGGATTGAGAATGTTAAAAAGGATTCAGTGAGAATCTTATGTGATGAACCAGCCAGTGAAGTCGAAAGAGAAGTTCAACAAGAAGTCATAGGTGAAATAGGCCCAAGAAGACTTCAAAGAACAAGACGCATGTCTGCAAGGTTGCAAGAATGTATGATTACATCGGATGATATGGTCAATGAAGAAGGTGAGTTGGTACACTATGTTTTCTATGCAGATGTCAAACTAGTCAATGCAGCTGAGGCATTGAAATATTTGAAGCGGGTGAAAGCAATGAACGAAGAACTGAAGTCAATCAAAGTCAACAACACTTGGTCACTTGTCGAATTGCCCCAAAATAAGAAGTCAATCGATGTGAAATGGGTATACAATATGAAGTTGAATCCCAAAGGAGAAGTGACCCAACACAAGGCGGGACTTGTGGTGAAAGGATTTCTTCAGAAAGAAGGAATCGACTTCGACTGTGGCATTTTGTTCCCGGCAGCTAATGAAGGAAAAGAATGCAAACTAATGGGATACACCGAATCAAGTTGGTGTAGTGATGTTGAGGATCGAAAATCCACAGTTGGCTATATGTTTATGCTAGGTGGTGCACTAGTTGCTTGGAGTTCAATAAAGGAGCCATTAGTGGCATTATCATCGTGCGAAGCAGAAAACATAGATGCTTCTCTTTGTGCATGTCAAGTGATGTTGAGTAAATCAAAAGAAGTGTTTTTTATTGTATCCATATAAACTGGAGCGGTATTACCAATGTTTTAGATTACTGATATAGTTTAAGTTCAATTTTTCAAAAAGTTTAAAGTTTAAATCGAAAGTAATAGCGAAACGTAAGATAAATAGAAAAAAATAAGAGGATTTGTAATATGACAAATTATCTTGCAGGGATTGGATTTCTTCTACCGTTTACGTATGCAATGTACCGATTAATTTTGGCATAACCATGTACTCATTCATACTTCCACTTACTTTTCAAAATAACATGTATGTCTACATGAAAGTTTCAAGATTCCAATCGGCTTGTTGAATCGATGATATCTCAACCGATTAAACAATCTGATTGTATGAAGATCAAGTATTTTGAGGTGGATATTAAAACTAATTCTATGTCTAGCAATTAGAGTTTAATCGATTTGTTATCTTTGTTTCATGATGATTCCTTTTGCATTGTTCTTGGTCCCTTTTTATAATGGTTCTGGCCGCCTGAGTTCGCTTAGCGAGATGAAGTTCCGCTAAGCGAACTATCATATCTCGTCCACTAAGTTTTGAGCTATCAAACCGCTTTCCCGGAGCCGCCAAACTTCGTTAAACAAAGTATAGTTCGCTAAGTGAACTTCCTTTACTGCTCCCCACTGCTAGCAAACTGGGATGTTTTGCCTCTGACTTAGTTTCGCTAAGTGAACCAGAGCTCGCTTAGAGCATTGTCTTTGCTGCTAGCAAACCTGGATGCTTTGCTTCTGACTTGATTTCGCTAAGCAAATCAGAGCTCGCTTAGCGAATCGGGCCTTCGCTACCTCTTCGTGTCTAGCGAGCTTGGATGCTTTGCTTCTGACTTGGTTTCACTAAGCGAACCATAATTCGCGTAGCGAAACAGTATATGCTTTTTGCTTTGGTTTTTCCTTCCTTTGATCTATTCCTGTAATAATTAACCACACATCATTAAAAGTGTCATTTTCTTGACAAAGTGTGTATAATTTCATGAATAAGTGTTTCCTTAATTCGATAAATGTTATTTTTCATAAGTAAATATTATCCATTTTTTGGCATTTATCAAATTCTCCCCAAGTTGAATTCTTTTTTATCCTCAATCAAGATCATCAATGATTTACTTTAATTATATATTTATGTTTTCAATCATTTTCTGAGATGATATGGTTCAAATGGAATATGCTTATTGCAAATGGTCCTTGTTCCCTTTTCACCTCGATAGGATCAAATCATGATTATGCAATAATGTGCTTATATGCAAAAGATCATTTTATACAATCAACTAAAGCAAACCATATCTCTTTCTTTAAATCATCCTATCTCTCATTTTCATAAAAATGATGAAGATTTATTTGATGTTTTTTGGTGGTAAATTTAACTCTTATTAATAACCTTGTCAACATCTTGATCAACTAATATTTTCACCTTGATAATTTATTTTTTTGAAACATTTTATGAGCATAATTCTCAAGGCTTTTGATATGTTTGCATTTTGGCCTGGTTTTGTGAGTAGGATTTGTTTCCTAAAGCTAAAATATGACACTTTTGTTTGTTGATTTCTCTTTTGAATTATCCTTTTTCTTTGGTTGCAAGTATTTGGAGAGACTATGTTTTTCTTTTTCATTCTCTTTTTTAATCATTATGTATAGTCTCTTTCCACTTTATCTTTTTATTTCTTCTTTTTCCAGAGTATTATTTTTCTTTTTGTTTTGCTTGAAACCAAATTTTCATGAATTTGTTTTGGTTCTTCAAGAGCCTTGTGACTTATTCTTTGATATTTCAAGTTCTATTTGATTCACTCTTGAAATCACAAGGTTGGTTTTCTTTTGTTTCAACTTATGCTCTTGACTTAGACCGATTTTTCAAAAGTTCATTCAATTCACCGGGTTATGTTGAGGCTTTTTGGTTGACTGATTTTCCTCAAACATAAGACTTAGTCATACGCTTTGATCCCTAATTTTTGCCTGGACTGCCTTTTCAGGTTTTCAGTCCACCAGGATACCCTTTTTTGACCAAGCCGCCTTTTCAGGTTTTCGACTTGCCGGGTGTACGTCTTTATATGTTTATCCCTAATTTTTGCCCGAACCTTTTTGGTTCGCCGGGATGCCCTAACTTTTGCCTAGGTACGTCGACCTAGCGGGTCTCTTTTATGCGTAGTATTTTTTAACTATGTCTGCGTTCACGGGATGTGGGAAGTCTTCGCCATCCATCGTAGCAAGTATCATGGCTCCACCGGAGAATACCTTCTTAACTACAAATGGCCCTTCGTATGTGGGAGTCCATTTGCCTCTGGAATCACCTAGTGGTAGAATGATACGCTTGATCACCAAGTCGCCAATTCGATATACCTGTCTCTTGACTCTTTTGTTAAATGCTTGGGTCATGCGCTTCTGATATATCTGTCCATGACACACAGCCGCAAGTCTCTTCTCATCGATCAAGTTTATCTGGTCGAGTCGAGTCTGAATCCATTCATCTTCATCTAAGCCCGCCTCTTTTATGATTCTTAGAGAGGGAATCTGGACTTCCACTGGTAAAACGGCTTCCATTCCGTAGACTAAAGAGAAAGGAGTTGCTCCTGTCGAAGTGCGTACTAAAGTGCGATAACCGTGAAGAGCAAACGGTAACATCTCATGCCAGTCTTTGTACGTCACCGTCATCTTTTGTATGATCTTCTTGATATTCTTATTAGCAGCCTCCACGGCACCGTTCATCTTTGGCCGGTACGGAGAAGAGTTATGGTGTTTTATTTTGAACTGCGTGCAGAGTTCAGTAATCATCTTGTTGTTCAAATTAGTACCATTGTCAGTAATAATTCTTTCAGGGATGCCATATCGACAAATGAGATTATTCTTGATGAATCGTGCCACCACATTCTTGGTAACAGAAGCAAATGAGGCTGCCTCTACCCACTTCGTAAAATAATCAATAGCAACAAGAATGAAACAATGTCCATTAGAAGCAGTAGGTTTAATCTCTCCAATCATATCAATGCCCCACATTGCAAAGGGCCAAGGGGCCGTCAACACGCTTAATGGGGCAGGAGGTACATGTATTTTATCCGCATAGATCTGGCACTTGTGACAAGTTCTGGCATGATGGTGGCAATCAGCTTCCATGGTAGACCAATAATACCCTGATCTCAGAATCTTCTTGGCCATGGTATGTCCACTAGAATGAGTCCCAAAAATACCGTCATGCATGTCTTCCATGATCTTTTTTGCTTCCTTTTTATCCACACAACGAAGCAAAGTCGAATCGTGGTTACGTTTGTACAATACTCCATTACTCAAAAAGAATTTAGCAGAGAACTTCCTCAGGAATTTTCTGTCATTGATAGATGCCCCCTCAGGGTACTCCTGAGTTTCTAAATATCTTTTTACTTCGTGGAACCAAGGTTTCTCTTCCACTTCATCAGTATTAAGCTCATAACAATGTGCTGGTTCATCCAATCGCTCAATGGTGATCATGGGAGCTTTATTGTCCCATCTGACTCTGAACATAGATGCCATGGTAGCCAATGCGTCTGCCAACTGATTCTCTTCTCGTGGGATATGTTCGAATGTAATCTCTCCAAAGCATGGGATTAGTGACAACACCTTCTCTCGATAAGGGATGAGACTCGGATGTTTAGTGTCCCATTCTCCTTTGATCTGACTGATTACTAATGTTGAGTCTCCGTACACACTCAAAAACTTGATCCTTAGGTCTATGGCAGCTCTGAGTCCCAAAATACATGCTTCATACTCAGTCATATTATTGGTACAATCAAAACATAGTCTAGCAGTGAAAGGCGTATGGCAACCCCTGGGAGAAATAATTACGACACCAACACCGTTGCCCAACGCATTAGAAGATCCATCAAAAACCATAGTCCATCGGGATCCCGGTGAGGGTCCTTCATCCGGTCCATGTTCTTCATGATTGGTAACAAACATGACACCTTCATCTGGAAACTCAAAATTCATAGATTGGTAATCATCCACCGCTTGATGAGCCAAATGATCAGCTAGCACGCTTCCTTTGATTGCTTTCTGAGTAGTATACTGGATGTCGTACTCTGTTAAGATCATCTGCCATCTTGCTATTCTTCCGGAGAGAGCGGGTTTCTCAAATATGTATTTGATAGGATCCATCTTAGAAATCAATAAAGTGGTGTGATTCAACATATACTGTCTTAGTCGGCGAGCAGCCCAGGCCAAAGCACAACAAGTTTTCTCGAGCAGTGAGTATCTTGTTTCACAGTCGGTAAACTTTTTGCTAAGGTAGTATATGGCATGCTCTTTTCGACCAGACTCGTCATGTTGTCCCAACACGCACCCCATTGAAGTTTCTAACACGGTTAAATACATGATTAAAGGTCTTCCTTCAACTGGTGGCATCAGAATTGGAGGTTCTTGAAGATACTTCTTGATTTTGTCAAAAGCTTCTTGACATTCCTCATTCCATATCATCTCTTGATTTTTCCTCAGTAGCTTGAAGAGGGGTTTGCAGGTGGCGGTCAAATGGGAGATAAATCGGGCAATGTAATTCAAGCGTCCCAAGAAACCTCTGACTTCTTTATCTGTACTGGGAACTGGCATTTCTTGAATAGCTCTCACCTTGGCCGGGTCAACCTCAATCCCTTTACCACTGACAATAAAGCCCAGGAGTTTGCCGGACCTTACCTCAAAGGTGCATTTGTTCGGGTTCAACCTCAACTTGTATTTCTTCAACCTCTCGAACAGTTTGTATAAATGATTGAGATGTTCCTCCTCAGTATGAGATCTGGCTATCATGTCATCCACATATACTTCTATTTCATGATGGATCATATCATGGAACAAAACCACCATAGCACGCTGGTACGTTGCCCCTGCATTCTTTAAACCTAATGGCATTACTTTATAACAGAACGTGCCCCATTGCGTCACAAACGTAGTTTTCTCCATGTCCTCAGGCGCCATCTTAATCTGGTTGTAACCTGAGAATCCATCCATGAATGAGAACACCTTGTGTTGAGCGGTGTTATCTACCAGAACATCAATGTGCGGGAGTGGAAAGTCATCCTTGAGACTCGCTTTATTCAGGTCTCGGTAATCTACACACATTCGCACCTTACCATCCTTCTTTGGCACTGGTACCACATTAGCAACCCATTGAGGATAAGAAGTAACAGCCAGAAAACATGCATCAAATTGTTTCATCACCTCGGCTTTGATCTTCTCAGACATTTCAGGATGCATGCGACGAACCTTTTGCTTAACAGGACGACATTCTTCCCTCGTTGGCAGTCGGTGCACTACTATATCGGTATCCAGTCCTGGCATGTCTTCATAAGACCAAGCAAAAATCTCTACATAGTCATGCAACATCTGAATCAACCTTATCTTGACACTGTTTTCCAAGCCTGCTCCTATTTTGACTTCTTTCTTGTTTACTTCAGTACCCAGATTTACAGTCTCAACTGACTCCTCGTGTGGCTGTATAGTCCTTTCTTCCTGCAGTAACAGTCTGGCAAGTTCTCCAGGTACTTCACAATCTTCCTCACTTCCATCCTCGGCTTGGTAGATCGGATTTTCAAAGTCATAATGAACAGTAGTAGAACTATTGTCAACAGGATCCAGAGTGGGTATGGATCTGCAATTCGTTACGTGAGTGTGTGTAAGAAAACATAGCTCGTTTGGAAGATGACAGAAAAGATAAAGAGCACAATATTTGAATGCAAAAAGCCCATTGATTTATTGAATATGAATATGCTTATGAAGATGACAAAACCCTTAACAAATTAGCTATTGTGCCCCGGGCATAGACACAACGCTTGGAGAAGCTCAAAAACAAAAATTTGCAACACTAAAATAGACAATAACAATTACTCCTGACTAAAGGAAATCGGGATAGTGTCTTCAGCCTTCCAATTATTGAGTCCGTCACCAATTGTTGGGAAAATCCAGCTATCCAGGTCGCAATTGCTGTCAGCATCTTCTACAGCATTAATTTGACTCTTGTCAGAGCTGAACCCCAGGCCAAATTTGTCAGACTTGTACGGTATGTCGATCAATTGACCCCAGCCAGTACGACCACCATCTTCAACCACGGCTTGAGCGTCCTTCAGAGAAATCATAGCAGGAGGAGCACGAATAACCTTGGGTACATAGGAAGTTGGCTTAAGGACATGATTGGTCGGAGGAACTACTTCAAATGACTGACAAGGAGTCTCAATGAATTCACCATCCATCTCGACGTATCTGAAGGTATGCACACTACTGACAATATACTCTTCTTCTCCACACACGGTGACAATTTTGCCCTTTGTGGGATACCTCAACTTTTGATGGAGAGACGAGGCTACATCGCCTGCCCCATGAATCCAAGGGCGTCCCAGTAAGCAGGAATAGGCAGGACGAATGTTCATTACATGGAAGGTAGTGTTGAAGACTTGAGGTCCTATCTTGATAGGAAGGACTACTTCGCCATGGACAACACTCTTCGCACCATCGTAAGCACGTACCACAATGTCACTAGGTTTCAGTTCAATGCTTTTACAATCCAGCTTATCCAGCACAGCTGTCGGCAGCACATTCAAGGAAGAGCCATTATCGATCAACACATGAGACAAAGTGATTCCCCTACACTCAATGGAGATATGCAGGGCTTTATTGTGATTCTTTCCTGCTAGTGTCAGATCAGCGTCGGAAAAGCCTAGGCCATTGTCAACAGCCAAGTGAGCAACATAATGTTCGAACTGATCGACAGATGTCTCCTGAGGTACATGAGCGGTCTTCAAGAATTTTATCAATGCATTGGCATGAGGTTCAGAAGATAACAGCAAGGATAACATCGAGATCTTAGACGGGGTATGCCCCAACTGTTCTACAACATCAAAATCACTCTTGCGAATGATTTTCAGCACTTCTTCCATTTCTTGTTTGGCAACATCTTCGGGAGTAACTTCGACCGATGTCTCTGACTGAGAAGGATTGACTGGTTCCCTTCCTCGAGTTTCGAGGACAGGAGGTGAGATTTATGGAGAGAAGATCCTTCCGCTTTGAGTAATTTTACTAGTCCCAACAATGCCACTAGTATTAGCAGCATTATCCACTTGCTTCACGCCATGGACGTAAACATCACCGCCATAATTCCACGGAATAGCTTTGCTTGAGGAATACGGGATCGGGCCAGGTGCAGTGATGATTAGGGGAGCAACCCTGGGCTCAGCAGTAATCTTCACAGGCGCCCTGGTAGCGGTAATCTTCACTGGAACTTTGGACCTAGCAATCACAGATATTTCTTCAATAGGGTTTTCCGCCTTAGGAATCCTTTCGAAGAGAACTGTACGATCGTCCATCCGCCGTTGAATACCATTCTTCAATTTCAAACAGTCCTCGGGTCGGAGTATGCAGAGATTGCAATCTTCAGCACAACCTGGAAATAAACCAGCTTGCAATAAATTCCTTTTTATGATCGGGAGAGGAGATGTTAAGTCCGCCACATTGGAAATGTGAGAATCGTCATCCATAGCATTAACAGTCTTGTCATGGTTAGGCATAGGAGCAGTGATGACATTAGGAGTCTCCGGAGGCTCAAACTCAATTTCTCCAGCTTCGATCATATCTTGAATCTTATTCTTCAATGACCAGCAATCGTTTGTATCATGCCCGGGGCTATCGGAGTGATATGCACACCTGGCATTGGGATTATAACGAGAAGAGGTAGTGTTGGGATTTGTAGGAGGATCTCTAAGGGTGATCAAATTTGCCTTTAGCATTCCCTGCAGTGTCTGTGCCAAGGTCATATTGATCCTGGTGAACTGCCTTCTTGGCCTGTCTTGTTTGGGCTGGAAGTTTTGAGATGGTGGTGCTGCAATCGTAACTGCTCCAATGTCATGGTCACGGTTTTTCTTGTTACGACCCTTTTGACCGTACACAGCATTTGATTCGTTCCTCCCCTGATAGGACCTTTTGGTGCTTGCAGAGGTAGCCGCCTGTATCTTTCCACTTCGGATGCCGCTTTCAACACGTTCACCTGTTAATATAAGTTCAGTGAAACCTGATGAAGAACTTCCCAGTAGATGGCTGTAGAATGGGCCGGTCAGTGTGCCCATGAACATGTCCACCAATTCTCTGTCAGTCATAGGGGGTTTGACTCTGCCAGCCAAATCTCTCCACTTTTGAGCATATTCTTTAAAGCTTTCTTTAGATCCCATAGTCATATTCTGCAACTGTAGCCGGGTAGGTGCTAGTTCAGTGTTATACTGGTACTGTTTATAGAAAGTTGTTGCTAAATCAGTCCAGGTGCGGATGTCAGAGCTCTCGAGCTGATAATACCATTCCAACTGTGTGCCAGACAGGCTCTCTTGGAAGAAATGGATCCATAGCTTCCTGTCAGTGGTATGCGGCTGAATCTTTCTCACATAAGCTCTCAGATGCATCTGAGGACAAGACGCACCATCGTACTTAGTGAAAGTGGGGATTTTGAATTTGCGAGGAATGGTCACATCGGAGACCAGACCCAAACTTTCGAAATCCAGACCGGGCGCCTTCTGACCCTCCATAGCTAGCATACGTTCTTCTAGCAACTTGTACTTATCATCTCTTGGAGAGTACTGTTCATTTTCATAATCTTCATCGTCATCCTCAGGGTTGGAGAAATCAGCATTCTCTTCCTCTGAATCATTCTCCGCCCCATCTTCTGGACCATTCGAGATTCCAAACTTGACTCCTGCGGCCTGTCCTTTACGCCTTCTTCCCGGGTTAATGAAACTCACAGCTTTCTTGTCTTTCTTCTTTTCGAGCAAAAGAGCCTTCAGTTCCTCCTGCCCCTTGGATAAGCTTAGCATCATCTCCTTGAATTGAGCATTCTGAGTCTGGAGATCTTTGACAGTTTGTTCGAGATCCATTTTTCTGTTTGCAATGAAGACCGTGAGAACATTGAACTTGTAGAATACCTGTTATGCAGTGTTATGTTATGTTATGCAATGCATGAAATGTTTTCAAGGACTTTTGGAATTTAACTTTGCGTAAATCACCAACAAGAGAGAAATGTTTATTGCTAATTTCTTTGATCAATGTTCATTACAAAAGGAATAATAATAAAAATACAATGAAAGCTCAAGTCTCCCAGGGGCGACTTCTTTTTGGGCGAAGATACGCATTGAGTCTTCGTTCATCATTAAGCTGACTGGTAAGTTCTAACACTTTCTTCCTTTCTGCGACGAACTGAGTCTCGAAAGTATCCCTTTCTTCTCTCAACTGGATCCAGGATCTCTTTAGTTCCTCAACGTTGGTAGGCATATCTGGATAAGGAATGATCTGAGGAGCACCTCCTTCAGCTTCAGGTTCGACAATCTGAGGTCCGATTGCAAGATATGGCATGACAAGTTCACGAGCTCTGGCGCGTACCCATCTGAGATAAGGTTCCATAGGAATAGAATTTTTCTGTCCTAACGTACCTCTCTTCACTATGCCCCAAGCTCGTACAAATCTTTGACGGAGGCCTTGGGAATCGTTGTCATAGTCAAACACAATGCCTTCGATGATCATTTCATGTGGACCATCTCTTCGAGCACAACCAAACTGTCGCAGAGCTAAAGCAGGATTATAAGTAATACCTCCTCTTATTCCTAGGAGTGGTGCATTAGGGAACTCGCCACAACGGTCAATGATGGTAACATTTTCCTTGAACTGAGGACACCAACAGATGTCTGGGTGGGAGAGCGACATTATCCTTTGAGACCATTTCAAATTCTGCTCGTTCTTCAAGACTGATTGAGGAAGGTGCGAAATAAACCACCTAGACAACAAAGGTATGCAGCACATGAGAGTCCCTTGCTTCTTCATGGTACGAGTGTGGAGGGAATGCAAAATGTCTCCCAGCAAGGTAGGTACAGGGTTATGAGTGAGAAATATCTTAATAGCATTCATGTCTATGAATTGGTCTGGATTAGGGAATAACACCAAGCCATAGATTAGCAATGCCAGGATGTCTTCGAAAGCACGGACATTCATAACTTTTAAGAATTCTCGGGCCTTATTTGTCAGGAATTTGGCAAGTAAACCCTTAACTCCACTCCTTGTTACCCAATTAGCTTCAATGTCGGACTTCGTCATGTGTAAAGCTGCGGCAACTTCTTCAGACTTCGGAACCTTTTCTAAACCACTGAACGGTAGTTGATCAAGGATAGGTATCCCAAGCAGTCTGGAGAATTCTTCCAATGTGGGTACCAACTGATAATCTGGGAATGTGAAGCAATGATGTTTAGGGTCGAAGAACTGGAATAAAACTCTCATCATATCTTCTTTGAACCCAGTGGTAACTAAATTGAGAAGAGAACCATGTCTCTTGATGAACTGCGCATGATCGGAAAGTTCTGACACTAAGTTCTTGAGTTGAGGAGAGATTGCTACAAGATTAATCCGGATGGTCTTCCTGGGAGCCATAGCTTTACAAAACAGAGCAAAGTTAAACCCCTAAGTCCTTGAAATGGTTATAATGTCATGATATTATGATGTTATGATGTTATTATGTTATGATGTTATGTAAACAAACACAAGCAAGTCACACAACAATCACTCCTAAGTTTTAAGGCTTGCATGAGTTCCATAGGTAAGTACCCTCCCTACTGAAGTTTGGTTGGTTCAACCTGTCCTAGAATAGTAACCGGGTTCTAAAAGGATCTCCAATCATTGACCTTCCTTCAAGTCCACTTCAGTGCAACACCAAGTGGTTGACCGAAGCTTCCCTAAAGTCCAATCTCAAGGAGTGTAGTATCGAGTCTCAACCAACCCCAGTCGGAACCGAAGTCAGTTATCTCACTACTTTCTAATGGCCAGGATGAGTCAATTAGGGTTCTAAAGGTCTGGTTAATGCTTTAATGACACCACGCAGATGCCAAATTTTTCCTCAAGTAAACATGAGGAACATCAGGACATCCAAAGTGTCACATTAACCGTAGCCATCATCTTAACCATTCTAGTATACGCCGGATAGTCGCGATGATCTATTGCTACTTACCTAAGGTACACTAGATCCGGGTGTAGGATCTTTCACTCAAGAATACCCAAGCAATCCCTTAAAAGTAAATCAGACAATTTTAAATAAGTGATCTTGTTTTTTAAGGTAACCTCTCTTGTAATCGTCCCCAGCAGAGTCGCCAGTTCTGTCATACGGTGAACTGACTTGGGGTATTTTTAATCGCAATGTCGCGGTTAGCAAGAGTCGCCACCGACTTTTCTTTTATCCAATAAGGAAAGGTGGAAAAGAACAGGAAAGACCTTAATTTAGATTCTTAGGTTCGGGAGGTACATTATACAAAAGGAAGGTGTTAGCACCCTTTGTATCCATGGTTATCCATGGGCTCTTAATTGCTTGATCACTTAAGTTTTTCTTGTCTGAAAAAGGGTTCGTGAATTGTTTAGAAAATGTTTTGAAAAAGAGAATTTAACTTTGTAATGATTCTCGTATGAATGTATACAAAGTGGTTATCTCGTTTAGTTTTGAAAATGGTTTAGAAAAATATAACTCCGTAATGATTCTAGTATGAATGTATACCAAGTGGTGATTTTCTAGTATTTATGAAGTGTGAAAAGTATTTTTAAATTGTGAGTAAGCAATTAAGAGTTATACCTATCCAAGGTCTTTACGGGCATTTCCTATCCTTATGAGGGTAAAACTGTCCTTACTATTGAGAAGTAAGTAGTTTTATCCTTTGGATGTAAAAGGGTCATCGTAGGGTCATCGATTGGTCATTGAAGGCAACAGTTGTGAGGATACCTTAGCATTCGAAGGGACAATCATCATTTAGCCGTAGGCTACACCGAAGGGTCATCGAGGGACAAAGGCAACATTCGAGGGACTATGATGATTTAACCGAAGGGTCTTTGCTAAGTGCATCCCCACATTCGCGGGACATGACCATAATACTGTAATCGGAGGGTAACAAAGAGAGGTCCAAGATCACTTATTTAAAGGCAAAGTTTTACAATTAATTAGATAGCCATAGTCAATTAGATAATTAAGGAGAATTTCCACATTAAAATCGATTAAATAATTAGGATGAATCTCCACATTAAAATCAGCTAAATAATGAGGTAATTTAAGATGGAACTCCATGAGGGTATCCCACAAATAAGGTGGAATACCTAGCAAGCTACTTGTTCCTGGGAATATGTGGACCTTTACAACATTCAGCACACATGTCAGAATACCAAATCAAGGTGTAATCGAAGATTACACCGCAAAAGAAACACAGCAGTATGAATGTCAGGCAAAATAACGCATGATTAACATAGAACAGATCAGATAAGCATAGGACATAACAACCAAAATATTAGTGACTGTCCCGTTCGCCTCTGCCTCGCCTAGCGAAGGCTTAGCGAATGTTCGCTACATGCTCGCTTAGCGATGTGCTAGCGAACGGCTGCGGGTTTTGAATTTCAGAACAGTACGACCTCAACCTGCTGTATGGCTTATGGCATTCAATTACAGAAATAGCATGGTCAAATATTCAGGGTACAGGCATACTCAAGCTCATAAGCAAAATCTGATTACATATCCAAAAATTCAATCATGATGCATTATGTATTTAGAGATTACAGATTGGAAGCATAAAACGGTGGTGATGCGCAAACCTGTTTGCAATTGCGATGTTGAAAGGGACTGATCACTCTGGATACCAGATTGAGTTGGGCGGCGGTAGCTCCGGTGCGGATGAGTTGCCTTCATGGTTTCCTCCTCCTGAATTCTCTGGATTAGCAGGGTTTCTATGCCAGGGTTTCTATACGTCCTTCTCTGTCCGTCTTCGTCCCTCTTTTCGTGGCTAAAGTGCCAGTATTTATAGTGATCGTGGTGACCTAATGGGCTCAGGATGAAGCCCAGAATTTTCTGTTATCTGTCAGCTTCGCTAGGCGAGCGTGTAGCGAACGTTCGCTAGGCGAAGGATTTGCTCGCCTAGCGAGCAGGCCAGTTTGGGCCATTTTCTGGATTGGGCCACTCGTGAGCTGGGCCTTTGTTCCTTTAAGATCAGTGTCATAAAAATGAGTCGGAGTGCCCTGAAAAATGTCTTGAAATATTAATGGGCAAATTTTGGGGTATGACAGCTGCCCCTGTTCAATATTCTTGAACCGAGAGAGTCAGAATGGTATGTACGCCATTCGTGGTCTGGAGGTGGAAGATTATTGAACACTTAGAACGCCCCAAAAATTTGCACTTGTCAATGAGTTAGTCTTGATGGAGATGGGCTTAAAGATGCCATCTAGGAAGTTTGATGATGAGAGCTTCAGAGTATGTCGTACGTTAGAAGATATCTGAAGTCATGGGTGTCACTGGGTCATATGCCAGACCGTATAGTGAGTCATTCATTAGGCCGTCGACTTTACTGGGGAGTTAGAATGTATCATACACTGCTGGGGATAAGGGATCAGAATGGATCATACACTAGATCGTATCTGAATAGCAGAGTGAACCGTCCCTTAGGCTGTATCTGGGGAGGAAAAGGTCAGAATGGATCGTACGCTAGATCGTGTCTGAGTAGCAGAATGAGTTGTCCATTAGGCGGGTGACTTTATTGAGGATGAAATATCAGAATGGATCATACGCTAGATCGTATCCGAGTTGCCGAATGAGCCGTATGCCAGACCATATCTGACGAAGGTAGCATCAGAATGGATCGTACGCTAGATCGTATCTGAGTTGAAGATCCAAACGGGTCTTATGCTAGACCGTATTGGAATTGCAGGATGAGCCGTCCGTTAGGTTGTGTCTGATGATGAAAGGGGGTAGTCGTATGCTAGACTACACTTCAGAAATGTACCGTACGCTAGGTAGCATCTGAGGGGATGAGCATCCAAATGGGTCGTATGCTAGACCGTCTGTTAGGTAGCAGCAGAATATCCGAATGGGTCGTACGCTAGACCATCTGTTAGGTAGCAGCAGAATATCCGAATGGGTCGTATGCTAGACCGTCTCTGAGCAGAAGAATGAGTCGTCCGTTAGGCTGAATCTGATGACGAAAAGGGGTAGTCGTATGCTAGACTACACTTCAGAAATGTACCGTACGCTAGGTAGCATCTGAGGGGATGAGCATCCAAATGGGTCGTATGCTAGACCGTCTCTGAGTAGAATGAGCCGTCCGTTAAGCTGAATCTGATGACGAAAAGGGGTAGTCGTATGCTAGACTACACTTCAGAAATGTACCGTACGCTAGGTAGCATCTGAGGACTTGAAGGTCTAACTGGGTCGTACGTTAGACTGTATTGGAGTTGTTGAAGATCAGAATGGACCGTACGTTAGATCGCATCTGAGTTGAAGGAGTCATATGTTGAGCTGAATCAGAATGAACCATACGCTAGGCTATATCTGATAGTATTTGTATATGTTGTATTTGCAATGAATATCTGAGATGGGCTTTAAAGATGCCACCATTGGGAGGACATCCGAGTGCTTGTAGAATGAATGTCCATATGGATTGTATCTGAGATGTAGTTGAACCCTGAATGTAATTGATACAGATGTCCGTCTGAATGGACCTTTGTTTTGACTGTATCAGGAGGGTAATTAACCTGAAAAATAAAGTTAGCTTTATGCCATGTCATGATGCATGAGATGTTTTATGCTTATGAAAATAAATGCGAACAATGTATGCATGCGTATGCTGTGAAATGATGTAATGAACGAATAATGCGTCTGAAAAGTTCTTCCAGGGGACTCTACTGGGGAAATAAATCTCAGTCTTCTGGTCGGAGATATTTGTATTGATGACCCTTTCTCAACTGGGGGTATTTGATTTCTGTCTGATGGTAGAAATGTTCAATAGAAGTCTGGCTGGGGGTGGAAGAGATGACCCATTTGTCTAGTAATGCCACTCTCTTCTGGGAATGACTGGCTTTGCTGGGGAATAGGATTAGCAACGGATTCATTGGAAAGCATGATTAGACCTTCTCCTCGATCCTGAAGCCTAGTAGTAATCACTATTTCTATTTTATGCACGCATTTTTGGTAAACATCGATCATATCCAAATGCATATATTAATTCGAATTAAATCAATGGACGTTTATGCAAACAAAACAGAGAAAGTAAAACAAGAGCATTTTTTTTTTGAAACTAAAATTATATTGATTTCGAAAGAGGGCCTATAAACAGGCAATTTGTGTACAAGGAGACAAAAATCCTAGTAAGAGGGAATTGTCAAGAAAACAAAGAGAAAGCTATGCCAAAAACGTCCTATTGACTTTAATTCCCCTACTGCCATTATGTCTTCAAGCCTCTCATCTCCTGCTGTCGGATAGAAGTGATTAGCTTGTTCAGTCCTTTGAACTTGGATGAAGCTGTATGAGAACGAGACATAGTCATACGCTTTGATCCCTAATTTTTGCTTGGACCGCCTTTTCAGGTTTTCAGTCCACCAGGATACCCTTTTTTGACCAAGCCGCCTTTTCAGGTTTTCGACTTGCCGGGTGTACGTCTTTATATGTTTATCCCTAATTTTTGCCCGAACCTTTTTGGTTCGCCGGGATGCCCTAACTTTTGCCTAGGTACGTCGACCTAGCGGGTCTCTTTTATGCGTAGTATTTTTTAACTATGTCTGCGTTCACGGGATGTGGGAAGTCTTCGCCATCCATCGTAGCAAGTATCATGGCTCCACCGGAGAATACCTTCTTAACTACAAATGGCCCTTCGTATGTGGGAGTCCATTTGCCTCTGGAATCACCTTGTGGTAGAATGATACGCTTGATCACCAAGTCGCCAATTCGATATACCTGTCTCTTGACTCTTTTGTTAAATGCCTGGGTCATGCGCTTCTGATATATCTGTCCATGACACACAGCCGCAAGTCTCTTCTCATCGATCAAGTTTATCTGGTCGAGTCGAGTCTGAATCCATTCATCTTCATCTAAGCCCGCCTCTTTTATGATTCTTAGAGAGGGAATCTGGACTTCCACTGGTAAAACGGCTTCCATTCCGTAGACTAAAGAGAAAGGAGTTGCTCCTGTCGAAGTGCGTACTGAAGTGCGATAACCGTGAAGAGCAAACGGTAACATCTCATGCCAGTCTTTGTACGTCACCGTCATCTTTTGTATGATCTTCTTGATATTCTTATTAGCAGCCTCCACGGCACCGTTCATCTTTGGCCGGTACGGAGAAGAGTTATGGTGTTTTATTTTGAACTGCATGCAGAGTTCAGTAATCATCTTGTTGTTCAAATTAGTACCATTGTCAGTAATAATTCTTTCAGGGATGCCATATCGACAAATGAGATTATTCTTGATGAATCGTGCCACTACATTCTTGGTAACAGAAGCAAATGAGGCTGCCTCTACCCACTTCGTAAAATAATCAATAGCAACAAGAATGAAACAATGTCCATTAGAAGCAGTAGGTTTAATCTCTCCAATCATATCAATGCCACACATTGCAAAGGGCCAAGGGGCCGTCAACACGCTTAATGGGGCAGGAGGTACATGTATTTTATCCGCATAGATCTAGCACTTGTTGAAGGTGAGAAAAACAAGAAAGGGGGGGGGTTGAATTGTTTGGAAAAATAAGCGCTTTTCAAAATGAAAATCACACAAGGATTTTATACTGGTTCGCTTATAACACAAAGCTACTCCAGTCCACCCGGCCAAGGTGATTTCGCCTTCAACAAGGACTTAATCCACTAATCTTGAAAGATTACAAACAACGCCTAAGAGAAAAAATCTCTTAGTCCTCTCAAGTTTACAGACTACACTAAGTCACTTGAGGAAATCAACAAACAATAAATGAAAGATTTATGTAATCTAGAGTGCTTCTAAGAAAGCAAGTATTACAATGTAAAGAACAAAGGTTTTTCACGTAATAAGCAAAAGCTTCGTGAAGATCTTAGAGAGAAGAGTGTTTTTCTTGACTTGGTGTTTCAGTATAATTTTGGCTTGTTGGCTTACTGATTTCTTGTATGTATATTTGAAATGTTGATTTGCAATCCTTTATATAGATCAAAGAAGTAGTAGTTGAAACTGATGGATATTGAGATGAAGTTACGCCATCACATAATTAGCTAATGCAGGATGACTTTTTCTTCTTGAAATGACTACTTACCACAAGTAGTATTTTCTTTATTGAGATTGGAGATTAACGTCTCTTTCTCAATTAGGAAATCCATTTGAGAAACTTTACTTGTCTTCAACGTTACTCTTTCATGATTAGCAAATCCATAATCAGAGTATTTGTGTTTCTGGAGAACCTTGGAATCTTGCTTCTGATGTTGATCTAAATAAATTCTTCAGAAAGCGTTGTTCAGAGTCAGAGGTTCTAGGACTTACTTCTTGTTCAGATGCTTCTGATACTTGTTGTTTAGTTCAGAGTTAGACTTTCTTGAACTTGTTTCTTCTTTAGAGCTTCTGATCATTTGATAATATGCTTCTGATCTGGTACTCTATCTGATGATGTCATCAGATTTCTTTCTTCTATCTTTAGAATCCTGCACACTTAGAAACTTTTCGTTAGGGTGCCATTTTTGGTTTCATCCTTTGTTATCATCAAAATCAAGGAATTTGTTGTAGAACAGTTTTTGTTCTTACAATCTCCCCCTTTTTGATGATGACAAAACAACTTAAATTAGCAGATGAAACATGAATAAAATTAGATCAGATAGACAGAAGCTCCCCCTGAGATAATGCTAGGGAGTTCAGAAGTTCTTACCAGAGTTTCTTAAGTAAAGAGGTTTCTGAAATTTTCTGCATAAGTCCAAGTTAGATAATTTTGTTTATAAAAAATGTTGCAGAATGCTTAAGGTTTTAGACAATATTTTCATCAGAGCTAATAATTACTTCTCCCCCTTTTTGTCAGAATCAAAAAGACATAGTAAAAAAAATAAAGAGAAAATAAATAAAGAGAAAAACTTGAAATTCATAGATAGAAGCACAAAGGCAACAAACAAAACATCGGATTCAAAAGGAACAAGAAAAAACATCAGATTCAAAAGAAGACAGAAGCAAAAAAATAGGCAAGCAAAAAAAAAATCCTAAGTGCCTAAGGGTTCGGAGGCGGAGGCATTCTCTGAAGCAGCATAGCAAGCATGTTCTGGATGTTTTCGTTGACAGTATCTTGCTTGTCCATTCTGGCCCGGAGTTCATTCTGATCTTGCTTGAGTTCTTTCAGAGTCTGAAGAACCGTAGGGATCACAGAAGAGGACTCCCCCAGAGTCAGAGCCTGCTGAGCTTCAGCTTCTGCAGCAGCTTGTGCTTCTGCATCTGCCAGAGCCTTGGCTTCAGCTTCCTTTTGCCTTAGGAGTTCAGCTTCCTTAGCAAGTCTTTCTTCTTCTAGCCTTTTTGCTTCTTCTTCAGCTTCCTTGGCCAACCTCTCTTCTTCTAGCCTTCTGGCTTCAGCTTCTCTGGCAAGTCTCTCCTGGAGTCTTGCCTCAGCATCTCTGATGTAGTCATTTCTGACTTGTTCAGAGATACTCTTCAGCCTAAAAGACTCAGATGTCATCCAGCCAATGACTCTGTTCCAGTGTGTCCTTACAGATTTAGCAATCTTCCCAGAGGAATGTAGGATCTGGGCTTCATGTTGTTTCTGGTTTCTCTGACTGAATCTCTCAGATATCTGAAGAGGAGAGCAGGGGGGCAGATCTTTATACCCTTCTGAATGCAGTACAGAATGCATTTCTGGTCTGCATTGATGTAATCAGAAGAGTTAGAGGTTGGACGATGGTGAATTGTTCCCAGAATAATCTTCAGCCACACTCTGAGGTTCTGGTGTAGCTCTTTGTTTTTAGAAGGGTTTCCTTCAACGTTGGGCTTGAAGATTGTTGGGTTGATGACTTCAGTGATGCGCTTTGACCTAGGAGGAATGTTGTAAATCCTTTTTCCTCCACTTTGCTCCATATTCAACAAGGAAGCAATAGACGCTTCAGTAATAACAATCTTCACCCCCAGAACATATGAGACGATGAAGTTGTCATCTGCATCAGCATGTCTCCAGAACTCCTTGACAAGAAGTGGGTAAATAGGACCATAAAGTCTCTGGAAATAGTTTTCCCACCCTTGTTGACGAAGTTCTCCAGTTAGATCAACGCCATTTCTTCTTAGATTGTCGAAATCAACCAACGATTCACACAGCATGTCCAAACCTTCAAAAGGAGTTGAAAGGTTGATATGGTGTTCACGGTCAAGAACGTGGGGTTCTTTGTAGACAGGGGTGACGGTGACGCCTGTAACCGTTGGAGTTTGAGTGTTTGAGGTTTGAGGATTAGAACTTGATTCCATCTGTTGAGAGAAGTTAAAAACTTCTTGTTGTTGAGCATCCATGAAGAAGAAGAAGATGAAGATTGATGAAGAACTTGCAGAGAATGCTTCGAGAGAGGGTTTAGGGTTTTAGAGTGAGTGAGAGTGATAAGTGTGAAAAGTGAGAGAAAGTGTTTATATACTCTAAGTAAAACACATGCAAAACGACACACATTCCAGCGTTAGCACAAAAATCAAAATAGCACGTTTGGGGGGAAAAATGATTACAGCTAATAAATGAATGTCTAATCCCAACAGTACGCACACTGCTCTAGGAGATTTCAAACGTTCTGACCTTTGATTTCTTTTGACAGCTGTCTAGAAGTTCTAGGGTTAGACGTTTGGTGCTCCACGTGTTGATGTATCTGATCTTCAGGAATACCAAAGGATTGGTTTCTGAAGATTTCTAACTCAGATATCTTCTTAACTTGGTAGAAGTATCAGAGTCAGAGGCAGAAATACATTTGTTTACATCAGAGTCACATTTTACATTTTCAAAGCCATATTTTACTCAGGGCAATTTTTAATGTTCAGATGTTCTAAGATAAAAAGAAATCTATCTTCAGCTAGAGGCTTAGTAAAGATATCTGCCCATTGATGTTCTGTATCAATGAACTTCAATGTTACTATCCCTTTCTGAACATAGTCTCTGATAAAATGATGTTTTATTTCTATGTGTTTGGCTCTGGAATGTAGAATGGGATTCTTACTTAAACAAATAGCAGCAGTATTATCACAAAAGATAGGAATGTTACTCTCAAAGATTTGTAGATCTTCTATCTGATGCTTCATCCAGAGCATCTGAGTTGTGCACAGTGATGCTGAGATGTATTCTGCTTCTGCAGTTGATAGAGCAATAGTTGACTGTCTTTTGCTAGCCCAGGAGATTAGATTGTTTCCCAGAAGCTGGCAATTCCCATATGTACTTTTTTGTTCTATTCTATCTCCTGCATAATCTGCATCACAATAACCCGAGAGTCTATACTCTGATGTTTTCTCATACATCAGGCCCAGGTTAGGAGTTCCTTTCAGATACTTAAGAATTCTTTTAACTGCTGTTAAATGAGATTCTCTAGGATCTGATTGGAATCTGGCACAAAGACAGACACTAAAGAGAATATCAGGATGAGTAGCAGTCAGATAGAGGAGAGAGCCTATCATACCTCGATAGAGCTTCTGACAAACCTTGTTGCTTACCTCTTCCTTCTCCAGAATGCAAGTTGGGTGCATGGGAGTTTTTGCAAAGTTGCATTCAGTCATGTCAAACTTCTTCAGAACGTCTTTAATGTACTTGCTTTGATGAACGTACGTGACTTCTGGAGTTTGATTAATTTGAATTCCCAGAAAGAACTTTAATTCTTGCATTAAACTCATTTCAAATTCTGCCTGCATTAACTTAGAAAATTCTTGGCAAACAGAGATATTAGCAGAACCAAAAATAATATCATCAACATAAATTTGGCATATCATGAGATCATTATTAAGGTTTTTACAGAAGAGTGTAGAATCAACTTTCCCTCTGATAAAATTTTGTTCCAGAAGAAAATTGCTTAATCGTTCATACCAAGCTCTGGGAGCTTGTTTAAGTCCATATAAGGATTTCTTAAGTTTAAAAACATGTTCTGGAAAATTTGAATTTTCAAAACCTGGAGGTTGGTTGACATACACTTCTTCTGATATATAACCATTAAGGAATGCACTCTTGACATCCATTTGATATAATTTAATAGAATGATTAATAGCAAAAGATACAAGAAGACGAATAGATTCTAACCTCGCGACTGGAGCAAAAGTTTCATTATAATCAATACCTTCTTGTTGACTATAACCTTGAGCTACCAGTCGAGCTTTGTTTCTGACAACTTCTCCTTTCTCGTTCAGCTTGTTTCTGAAAACCCATCTGGTTCCAATGACATGAGTGCCTATGGGTTTAGGAACGAGATCCCAAACATCATTCTTTGAGAATTGATCCAATTCTTCTTGCATAGCTGCCACCCAGTCGTTATCCTGAAGTGCTTCATCGCAAGACGTAGGCTCAATCAGAGACACTAGTCCCAGAGGAATATCTTCAGACGTTCTGAAGGTAGATCTTGTTCTGACAGGTTCGTCCTTGTTTCCCAGAATCAAATCTTCAGATACATTGATACGACTTTTGACTTTCTTTAGGATTTCTGGAGATTTAATTTCTTCAGAGTTTTGAGTGACAGTTGCTTCTGGAGTTTTATCAGATTCTACAAGAGTGATTTCCAAATCTGCAAACTTTTCAACTAGCTTTGACTTTTCAGGGTCAAGCTTATCATCAAATCTTACATGAATTGATTCTTCCACAATTTTGGTTTCTGTGTTGTATACTCTGTAGCCTTTAGAGCGTTCTGAGTATCCTAACATAATACCTTTCTGTGCTTTGGAATCAAACTTGTTCAGATGGTCTTTAGTATTTAATATAAAGCAAGAGCATCCAAAAGGATGAAAATATGAGATGTTGGGTTTTCTTCCTTTACACAATTCATAGGGAGTCTTTTCTAGAATAGGTCTTATAGAGATTCTATTCTGAATATAACACGCTGTATTTACAGCTTCTGCCCAAAAGTGCTTTGCTACATTTGTTTCATTGATCATGGTTCTGGCCATCTCTTGGAGTGTCCTATTCTTCCTCTCTACAACTCCATTTTGTTGTGGAGTTCTAGGGCAGGAGAAATCATGGGATATTCCATTAGAATCAAATAATTCTTCAAAATCTTTGTTTTCAAATTCTCCACCATGATCACTTCTGACTCTAACAATTTTAGAGTCAAATTCTTTTTGCACTTTGGAACAGAAACTGGTGAATACAGAGTGAGACTCACTCTTGTGCTTTAGGAATTTTACCCATGTCCAGCGACTGTAATCATCAACAATGACTAGTCCATACTTCTTTCCATTAACTGATGCTGTTTTCATAGGACCAATAAGTCAATGTGAAGAAGTTCCAGAGGCTTAGAGGTAGAAACAACATTTTTCTTTTTAAAAGATGTTTTTGAAAATTTTCCTTTCTGACAAGCTTCACACAGAGCATCTGAAGAAAACTTCAGTTTAGGTAGGCCTCTGACTAACTCGAGTTTAGTTAGCTGAGAAAGTTTCCTCATGCTAATGTGGCCCAAGCGTCTATGCCATACCCATTGCTCTTCGTGAACTGACATTAGACATTTAACATTTTGATCTTTTAAATCAGAAAGATTTATTTTGTAAATGTTGTTTTTCCTCTTGCCTGTGAAAAGGACAGAGCCATCATTCTGATTAATGGCTTTACATGTTTTTTGATTGAAGATTACATCATAACCGTTATCACTTAATTGACTTATGGATAACAAGTTATGCATTAATCCTTCTACATAAAGAACATCAGATATAGAGGGAAGAGTACCATTACCAATAGTTCCGGAGCCTCTGATCCTTCCTTTCTGATCTCCTCCGAAGCCTACAAATCCAGCGTCTTTAAGTTCCAGACTTTGGAACATAGACTTTCTTCCCGTCATGTGTCGCGAGCATCCAGAGTCCAGGTACCATGACTGGTGTCTGAACTTTGCTGCATAGGATATCTGCAACATATATAATCTTATCTTTCGGTACCCAGAATCTCTTGGGTCCTTTTAGATTAGTTTTCCCAGAGTTTCTTATAACTTTGGGTCTTCTAGCATTTTTAAATTTGTGTTCTTGTGTGTGTGTGTAGTGATATAAAAAAGGAGATTTAATTTGATCACTTGTAGAAGTTTTATCTTCCTTAGGATCATACCCAATTCCCCTTTTATTGTTCTGACTTACTCCATAAATCATGGATGCCATAATACTCCTATCTATCCCATTCTTCAGAAATTCTTGAAAGGCTTCTTCATATTTATAAATAATTTTATTTGAAGTTTGTGGTGCTTGAGATAACATTTCTTCTAATTCTGAGCTTTTTGTTTTTGCTTCATCTCTTTCTAATATTAAAGATTTGATTGTATCTTCTTGTGATAGAATTGTTATCTCAAGTTCACTACACTCTTCAAATTTTGCTTTAAGACAGCCTTTAATATTTTTAAACTTTTGTTTTAATTTCTGATAAGAGGTAAGAGTTTCTGACAAACATGATTCTAAGTCAGATCGAGAAAGCTCAGAAAATACCTCTTCAAATTCTTCATCTGAGCTGCTGGATGTGGTAGCCATAAGTGCTACGTTGGCCTGTTCATCAGAGTCAGATTCTGATGATCCAGATTCACTGTCATCCCAGGTAGCCAACAGTCCTTTCTTTGTTCTGAAGATGTTTTTCTTGAAGCTTTCTTTTCTAGGGTTGTCCTTCTTTAGCTTAGGGCATTCATTCCTGTAATGACCTGTTTCTTTACATTCATAACAGGTAATATCTTTGTTAGCTTTACCTTTTGAAGTTGACTCTGATCAATCCCCTCTGGGTCTTGGTCTTCTGAAGTTGTTGTTCCTCTTTTTCCAGAGTTGCTTAACTCTTCTGGTTAGTAGGGACAACTCTTCTTCATCATCAGAGTTTTCAGGTTCAGAGTCGTCAGTATCTTCAGTTTCTGCCTGGAGAGCTTTGGTTCTGTCAGGTTTCCGTCTTTCAAATCTGGACTTTAGCGCTACGGACTTGTTCCTTTTCTGAGGTTCATCCTCCTCTAGTTCTATCTCATGACTTCTGAGAGAACTAACAAGTTCTTCAAGGCTGATATTGTTCAGATCCTTTGACAGCTTCAGAGCAGTAACCATAGGTCTCCATTTCTTTGGCAGACTTCTGACTATCTTCTTAACATGATCTGCAGTTGTGTATCCTTTGTCTAGCACTTTAAGACCTGCAATAAGAGTTTGAAATCTGGAAAACATAGCCTCTATAGCTTCGTCATCTTCCATTTTGAAGGCTTCATATTTCTGGATAAGCGCCAGAGCCTTCGTCTCCTTGACTTGGGAGTTTCCTTCATGGGTCATCTTCAGAGAGTCAAGTATATCTTTGGTTGTCTCTCTGTTGGTGATCTTTTCATATTCGTTGTATGATATAGCATTTAGAAGTATTGTTCTGGCCTTGTGGTGATTTTTGAAGACACGTTTCTGATCTTCTGACATCTTACTTCTGGGAACTTCAGCTCCATTTAAGACTGGAGGTTTGTATCCATCTGTGACAATGTCCCAGAGGTCAGCATCATAACCCAGAAAGAAACTTTCGATTCTATCTTTCCAGTAGTCAAATTTCTCTCCATCAAAAACAGGAGGCTTGGCATTGTAAGAATCTCTTTCATTTGAGTGGGCCATTGTTTTTCTCGTACTGGATCTCTCTACACGGTTAAGTGTTTGATTAGAAAATCAATAACAGAGCCGGAGCTCTGATACCAATTGAAGGTGAGAAAAACAAGAAAGGGGGGGTTTGAATTGTTTGGAAAAATAAGCGCTTTTCAAAATGAAAATCACACAAGGATTTTATACTGGTTCGCTTATAACACAAAGCTACTCCAGTCCACCCGGCCAAGGTGATTTCGCCTTCAACAAGGACTTAATCCACTAATCTTGAAAGATTACAAACAACGCCTAAGAGAAAAAATCTCTTAGTCCTCTCAAGTTTACAGACTACACTAAGTCACTTGAGGAAATCAACAAACAATAAATGAAAGATTTATGTAATCTAGAGTGCTTCTAAGAAAGCAAGTATTACAATGTAAAGAACAAAGGTTTTTCACGTAATAAGCAAAAGCTTCGTGAAGATCTTAGAGAGAAGAGTGTTTTTCTTGACTTGGTGTTTCAGTATAATTTTGGCTTGTTGGCTTACTGATTTCTTGTATGTATATTTGAAATGTTGATTTGCAATTCTTTATATAGATCAAAGAAGTAGTAGTTGAAACTGATGGATATTGAGATGAAGTTACGCCATCACATAATTAGCTAATGCAGGATGACTTTTTCTTCTTGAAATGACTACTTACCACAAGTAGTATTTTCTTTATTGAGATTGGAGATTAACGTCTCTTTCTCAATTAGGAAATCCATTTGAGAAACTTTACTTGTCTTCAACGTTACTCTTTCATGATTAGCAAATCCATAATCAGAGTATTTGTGTTTCTGGAGAACCTTGGAATCTTGCTTCTGATGTTGATCTAAATAAATTCTTCAGAAAGCGTTGTTCAGAGTCAGAGGTTCTAGGACTTACTTCTTGTTCAGATGCTTCTGATACTTGTTGTTTAGTTCAGAGTTAGACTTTCTTGAACTCGTTTCTTCTTCAGAGCTTCTGATCATTTGATAATATGCTTCTGATCTGGTACTCTATCTGATGATGTCATCAAATTTCTTTCTTCTATCTTTAGAATCCTGCACACTTAGAAACTTTTCGTTAGGGTGCCATTTTTGGTTTCATCCTTTGTTATCATCAAAATCAAGGAATCTGTTGTAGAACAATTTTTGTTCTTACACTTGTGACAAGTTCTGGCATGATGGTGGCAATCAGCTTCCATGGTAGACCAATAATACCCTGATCTCAGAATCTTCTTGGCCATGGTATGTCCACTAGAATGAGTCCCAAAAATACCGTCATGCATGTCTTCCATGATCTTTTCTGCTTCCTTTTTATCCACACAATGAAGCAAAGTCGAATCGTGGTTACGTTTGTACAATACTCCATTACTCAAAAAGAATTTAGCAGAGAACTTCCTCAGGAATTTTCTGTCATTGATAGATGCCCCCTCAGGGTACTCCTGAGTTTCTAAATATCTTTTTACTTCGTGGAACCAAGGTTTCTCTTCCACTTCATCAGTATTAAGCTCATAACAATGTGCTGGTTCATCCAATCGCTCAATGGTGATCATGGGAGCTTCATTGTCCCATCTGACTCTGAACATAGATGCCATGGTAGCCAATGCGTCTGCCAACTGATTCTCTTCTCGTGGGATATGTTCGAATGTAATCTCTCCAAAGCATGGGATTAGTGACAACACCTTCTCTCGATAAGGGATGAGATTCGGATGTTTAGTGTCCCATTCTCCTTTGATCTGACTGATTACTATTGCTGAGTCTCCGTACACACTCAAAAACTTGATCCTTAGGTCTATGGCAGCTCTGAGTCCCAAAATACATGCTTCATACTCAGGCATATTATTGGTACAATCAAAACATAGTCTAGCAGTGAAAGGCGTATGGCAACCCCTGGGAGAAATAATTACGACACCAACACCGTTGCCCAACGCATTAGAAGATCCATCAAAAACCATAGTCCATCGAGATCCCGGTGCGGGTCCTTCATCCGGTCCATGTTCTTCATGATTGGTAACAAACATGACACCTTCATCTGGAAACTCAAAATTCATAGATTGGTAATCATCCACCGCTTGATGAGCCAAATGATCAGCTAGCACGCTTCCTTTGATTGCTTTCTGAGTAGTATACTGGATGTCATACTCTGTTAAGATCATCTGCCATCTTGCTATTCTTCCGGAGAGAGCGGGTTTCTCAAATATGTATTTGATAGGATCCATCTTAGAAATCAATAAAGTGGTGTGATTCAACATATACTGTCTTAGTCGGCGAGCAGCCCAGGCCAAAGCACAACAAGTTTTCTCGAGCAGTGAGTATCTTGTTTCACAGTCGGTAAACTTTTTGCTAAGGTAGTATATGGCATGCTCTTTTCGACCAGACTCGTCATGTTGTCCCAACACGCACCCCATTGAATTTTCTAACACGGTTAAATACATGATTAAAGGTCTTCCTTCAACTGGTGGCATCAGAATTGGAGGTTCTTGAAGATACTTCTTGATTTTGTCAAAAGCTTCTTGACATTCCTCATTCCATATCATCTCTTGATTTTTCCTCAGTAGCTTGAAGAGGGGTTTGCAGGTGGCGGTCAAATGGGAGATAAATCGGGCAATGTAATTCAAGCGTCCCAAGAAACCTCTGACTTCTTTATCTGTACTGGGAACTGGCATTTCTTGAATAGCTCTCACCTTGGCCGGGTCAACCTCAATCCCTTTACCACTGACAATAAAGCCCAGGAGTTTGCCGGACCTTACCCCAAAGGTGCATTTGTTCGGGTTCAACCTCAACTTGTATTTCTTCAACCTCTCGAACAATTTGTATAAATGATCGAGATGTTCCTCCTCAGTATGAGATCTGGCTATCATGTCATCCACATATACTTCTATTTCATGATGGATCATATCATGGAACAAAACCACCATAGCACGCTGGTACGTTGCCCCTGCATTCTTTAAACCAAATGACATTACTTTATAACAGAACGTGCCCCATTGCGTCACAAACGTAGTTTTCTCCATGTCCTCAGGCGCCATCTTAATCTGGTTGTAACCTGAGAATCTATCCATGAATGAGAACACCTTGTGTTGAGCGGTGTTATCTACCAGAACATCAATGTGCGGGAGTGGAAAGTCATCCTTGGGACTCGCTTTATTCAGGTCTCGGTAATCTACACACATTCGCACCTTACCATCCTTCTTTGGCACTGGTACCACATTAGCAACCCATTGAGGATAAGAAGTAACAGCCAGAAAACCTGCATCAAATTGTTTCATCACCTCGGCTTTGATCTTCTCAGACATTTCAGGACGCATGCGACGAACCTTTTGCTTAATAGGACGACATTCTTCCCTCGTTGGCAGTCGGTGCACTACTATATCGGTATCCAGTCCTGGCATGTCTTCATAAGACCAAGCAAAAATCTCTACATAGTCATGCAACATCTGAATCAACCTTATCTTGACACTGTTTTCCAAGCCTGCTCCTATTTTGACTTCTTTCTTGTTTACTTCAGTACCCAGATTTACAGTCTCAACTGACTCCTCGTGTGGCTGTATAGTCCTTTCTTCCTGCAGTAACAGTCTGGCAAGTTCTCCAGGTACTTCACAATCTTCCTCACTTCCATCCTCGGCTTGGTAGATCGGATTTTCAAAGTCATAATGAACAGTAGTAGAACTATTGTCAACAGGATCCAGAGTGGGTATGAATCTGCAATTCGTTACGTGAGTGTGTGTAAGAAAACATAGCTCGTTTGGAAGATGACAGAAAAGATAAAGAGCGCAATATTTGAATGCAAAAAGCCCATTGATTTATTGAATATGAATATGCTTATGAAGATGACAAAATCCTTAACAAATTAGCTATTGTGCCCCGGGCATAGACACAACGCTTGGAGAAGTTCAAAAACAAAAATTTGCAACACTAAAATAGACAATAACAATTACTTCTGACTAAAGGAAATCGGGATAGTGTCTTCAGCCTTCCAATTATTGAGTCCGTCACCAATTGTTGGGAAAATCCAGCTATCCAGGTCGCAATTGCTGTCAGCATCTTCTACATCATTAATTTGACTCTTGTCAGAGCTGAACCCCAGGCCAAATTTGTCAGACTTGTATGGTACGTCGATCAATTGACCCCAGCCAGTACGACCACCATCTTCAACCACGGCTTGAGCGTCCTTCAGAGAAATCATAGCAGGAGGAGCACGAATAACCTTGGGTACACAGGAAGTTGGCTTAAGGACAGGATTGGTCGGAGGAACTACTTCAAATGACTGACAAGGAGTCTCAATGAATTCACCATCCATCTCGACGTATCTGAAGGTATGCACACTACTGACAATATACTCTTCTTCTCCATACACGGTGACAATTTTGCCCTTTGTGGGATACCTCAACTTTTGATGGAGAGACGAGGCTACAGCGCCTGCCCCATGAATCCAAGGGCGTCCCAGTAAGCAGGAATAGGCAGGACGAATGTTCATTACATGGAAGGTAGTGTTGAAGACTTGAGGTCCTATTTTGATAGGAAGGACTACTTCGCCATGGATAACACTTTTCGCACCATCGTAAGCACGTACTACAATGTCACTAGGTTTCAGTTCAATGCTTTTACAATCCAGCTTATCCAGCACAGCTGTCGGCATCACATTCAAGGAAGAGCCATTATCGATCAACACATGAGACAAAGTGATTCCCCTACACTCAATGGAGATATGCAGGGCTTTATTGTGATTCTTTCCTGCTAGTGTCAGATCAGCGTCGGAAAAGCCTAGGCCATTGTCAACAACCAAGTGAGCAACATAATGTTCGAACTGATCAACAGATGTCTCCTGAGGTACATGAGCGGTCTTCAAGAATTTTATCAATGCATTGGCATGAGGTTCAGAAGATAACAGCAAGGATAACATCGAGATCTTAGACGGGGTATGCCCCAACTGTTCTACAACATCAAAATCACTCTTGCGAATGATTTTCAGCACTTCTTCCATTTCTTGTTTGGCAACATCTTCGGGAGTAACTTCGACCGGTGTCTCTGACTGAGAAGGATTGACTGGTTCCCTTCCTCGAGTTTCGAGGACAGGAGGTGAGATTTCTGGAGAGAAGATCCTTCCGCTTCGAGTAATTTTACTAGTCCCAACAATGCCACTAGTATTAGCAGCATTATCCACTTGCTTCACGCCATGGACGTAAACATCACCGCCATAATTCCACGGAATAGCTTTGCTTGAGGAATACGGGATCGGGCCAGGTGCAGTGATGATTAGGGGAGCAACCCTGGGCTCAGCAGTAATCTTCACAGGCGCCCTGGTAGCGGTAATCTTCACTGGAACTTTGGACCTAGCAATCACAGATATTTCTTCAATAGGGTTTTCCGCCTTAGGAATCCTTTCGAAGAGAAATGTACAATCGTCCATCAGCCGTTGAATACCATTCTTCAATTTCAAACAGTCCTCGGGCCGGAGTATGCAGAGATTGCAATCTTCAGCACAACCTGGAAATAAACCAGCTTGCAATAAATTCCTTTTTATGATCGGGAGAGGAGATGTTAAGTCCGCCACATTGGAAATGTGAGAATCGTCATCCATAGCATTAACAGTCTTGTCATGGTTAGGCATAGGAGCAGTGATGACATTAGGAGTCTCCGGAGGCTCAAACTCAATTTCTCCAGCTTCGATCATATCCTGAATCTTATTCTTCAATGACCAGCAATCGTTTGTATCATGCCCGGGGCTATCGGAGTGATATGCACACCTGGCATTGGGATTATAACGAGAAGAGGTAGTGTTGGGATTTGTAGGAGGATCTCTAAGGGTGATCAAATTTGCCTTTAGCATTCCCTGCAGTGCCTGTGCCAAGGTCATATTGATCCTGGTGAACTGCCTTCTTGGCCTGTCTTGTTTGGGCTGGAAGTTTTGAGATGGTGGTGCTGCAATCGTAACTGCTCCAATGTCATGGTCACAGTTTTTCTTGTTACGACCCTTTTGACCGTACACAGCATTTGATTCGTTCCTCCCCTGATAGGACCTTTTGGTGCTTGCAGAGGTAGCCGCCTGTATCTTTCCACTTCGGATGCCGCTTTCAACACGTTCACCTGTTAATATAAGTTCAGTGAAACCTGATGAAGAACTTCCCAGTAGATGGCTGTAGAATGGGCCGGTCAGTGTGCCCATGAACATGTCCACCAATTCTCTGTCAGTCATAGGGGGTTTGACTCTGCCAGCCAAATCTCTCCACTTTTGAGCATATTCTTTAAAGCTTTCTTTAGATCCCATAGTCATATTCTGCAACTGTAGCCGGGTAGGTGCTAGTTCAGAGTTATACTGGTACTGTTTATAGAAAGTTGTTGCTAAATCAGTCCAGGTGCGGATGTCAGAGCTCTCGAGCTGATAATACCATTCCAACTGTGTGCCAGACAGGCTCTCTTGGAAGAAATGGATCCATAGCTTCCTGTCAGTGGTATGCGGCTGAATCTTTCTCACATAAGCTCTCAGATGCATCTGAGGACAAGACGCACCATCGTACTTAGTGAAAGTGGGGATTTTGAATTTGCGAGGAATGGTCACATCGGAGACCAGACCCAAACTTTCGAAATCCAGACCGGGCGCCTTCTGACCCTCCATAGCTAGCATACGTTCTTCCAGCAACTTGTACTTATCATCTCTTGGAGAGTACTGTTCATTTTCATAATCTTCATCGTCATCCTCAGGGTTGGAGAAATCAGCATTCTCTTCCTCTGAATCATTCTCCGCCCCATCTTCTGGACCATTCGAGATTCCAAACTTGACTCCTGCGGCCTGTCCTTTACGCCTTCTTCCCGGGTTAATGAAACTCACAGCTTTCTTGTCTTTCTTCTTTTCGAGCAAAAGAGCCTTCAGTTCCTCCTGCCCCTTGGATAAGCTTAGCATCATCTCCTTGAATTGAGCATTCTGAGTCTGGAGATCTTTGACAGTTTGTTCGAGATCCATTTTTCTGTTTGCAATGAAGACCGTGAGAACATTGAACTTGTAGAATACCTGTTATGCAGTGTTATGTTATGTTATGCAATGCATGAAATGTTTTCAAGGACTTTTGGAATTTAACTTTGCGTAAATCACCAACAAGAGAGAAATGTTTATTGCTAATTTCTTTGATCAATGTTCATTACAAAAGGAATAATAATAAAAATACAATGAAAGCTCAAGTCTCCCAGGGGCGACTTCTTTTTGGGCGAAGATACGCATTGAGTCTTCGTTCATCATTAAGCTGACTGGTAAGTTCTAACACTTTCTTCCTTTCTGCGACGAACTGAGTCTCGAAAGTATCCCTTTCTTCTCTCAACTGGATCCAGGATCTCTTTAGTTCCTCAATGTTGGTAGGCATATCTGGATAAGGAATGATCTGAGGAGAACCTCCTTCAGCTTCAGGTTCGACAATCTGAGGTCCGATTGCAAGATATGGCATGACAAGTTCACGAGCTCTGGCGCGTACCCATCTGAGATAAGGTTCCATAGGAATAGAATTTTTCTGTCCTAACGTACCTCTCTTCACTATGCCCCAAGCTCGTACAAATCTTTGACGGAGGCCTTGGGAATCGTTGTCATAGTCAAACACAATGCCTTCGATGATCATTTCATGTGGACCATCTCTTCGAGCACAACCAAACTGTCGCAGAGCTAAAGCAGGATTATAAGTAATACCTCCTCTTATTCCTAGGAGTGGTACATTAGGGAACTCGCCACAACGGTCAATGATGGTAACATTTTCCTTGAACTGAGGACACCAACAGATGTCTGGGTGGGAGAGCGACATTATCCTTTGAGACCATTTCAAATTCTGCTCGTTCTTCAAGACTGATTGAGGAAGGTGCGAAATAAACCACCTAGACAACAAAGGTATGCAGCACATGAGAGTCCCTTGCTTCTTCATGGTACGAGTGTGGAGGGAATGCAAAATGTCTCCCAGCAAGGTAGGTACAGGGTTATGAGTGAGAAATATCTTAATAGCATTCATGTCTATGAATTGGTCTGGATTAGGGAATAACACCAAGCCATAGATTAGCAATGCCAGGATGTCTTCGAAAGCACGGACATTCATAACTTTTAAGAATTCTCAGGCCTTATTTGTCAGGAATTTGGCAAGTAAACCCTTAACTCCACTCCTTGTTACCCAATTAGCTTCAATGTCGGACTTCGTCATGTGTAAAGCTGCGGCAACTTCTTCAGACTTCGGAACCTTTTCTAAACCACTGAACGGTAGTTGATCAAGGATAGGTATCCCAAGCAGTCTGGAGAATTCTTCCAATGTGGGTACCAACTGATAATCTGGGAATGTGAAGCAATGATGTTTAGGGTCGAAGAACTGGAATAAAACTCTCATCATATCTTCTTTGAACCCAGTGGTAACTAAATTGAGAAGAGAACCATGTCTCTTGATGAACTGCGCATGATCGGAAAGTTCTGACACTAAGTTCTTGAGTTGAGGAGAGATTGCTACAAGATTAATCCGGATGGTCTTCCTGGGAGCCATAGCTTTACAAAACAGAGCAAAGTTAAATCCCTAAGTCCTTGAAATGGTTATAATGTCATGATATTATGATGTTATGATGTTATTATGTTATGATGTTATGTAAACAAACACAAGCAAGTCACACAACAATCACTCCTAAGTTTTAAGGCTTGCATGAGTTCCATAGGTAAGTACCCTCCCTACTGAAGTTTGGTTGGTTCAACCTGTCCTAGAATAGTAACCGGGTTCTAAAAGGATCTCCAATCATTGACCTTCCTTCAAGTCCACTTCAGTGCAACACCAAGTGGTTGACCGAAGCTTCCCTAAAGTCCAATCTCAAGGAGTGTAGTATCGAGTCTCAACCAACCCCAGTCGGAACCGAAGTCAGTTATCTCACTACTTTCTAATGGCCAGGATGAGTCAATTAGGGTTCTAAAGGTCTGGTTAATGCTTTAATGACACCACGCAGATGCCAAATTTTTCCTCAAGTAAACATGAGGAACATCAGGACATCCAAAGTGTCACATTAACCGTAGCCATCATCTTAACCATTCTAGTATACGCCGGATAGTCGCGATGATCTATTGCTACTTACCTAAGGTACACTAGATCCGGGTGTAGGATCTTTCACTCAAGAATACCCAAGCAATCCCTTAAAAGTAAATCAGACAATTTTAAATAAGTGATCTTGTTTTTTAAGGTAACCTCTCTTGTAATCGTCCCCAGCAGAGTCGCCAGTTCTGTCATACGGTGAACTGACTTGGGGTATTTTTAATCGCAATGTCGCGGTTAGCAAGAGTCGCCACCGACTTTTCTTTTATCCAATAAGGAAAGGTGGAAAAGAACAGGAAAAACCTTAATTTAGATTCTTAGGTTCGGGAGGTACATTATACAAAGGGAAGGTGTTAGCACCCTTTGTATCCATGGTTATCCATGGGCTCTTAATTGCTTGATCACTTAAGTTTTTCTTGTCTGAAAAAGGGTTCGTGAATTATTTAGAAAATGTTTTGAAAAAGAGAATTTAACTTTGTAATGATTCTCGTATGAATGTATACAAAGTGGTTATCTCGTTTAGTTTTGAAAATGGTTTATAAAAATATAACTCCGTAATGATTCTAGTATGAATGTATACCAAGTGGTGATTTTCTAGTATTTATGAAGTGTGAAAAGTATTTTTAAATTGTGAGTAAGCAATTAAGAGTTATACCTATCCAAGGTCTTTACGGGCATTTCCTATCCTTATGAGGGTAAAACTGTCCTTACTATTGAGAAGTAAGTAGTTTTATCCTTTGGATGTAAAAGGGTCATCGATTGGTCATTGAAGGCAACAGTTGTGAGGATACCTTAGCATTCGAAGGGACGATCATCATTTAGCCGTAGGCTACACCGAAGGGTCATCGAGGGACAAAGGCAACATTCGAGGGACTATGATGATTTAACCGAAGGGTCTTTGCTAAGTGCATCCCCACATTCGCGGGACATGACCATAATACTGTAATCGTAGGGTAACAAAGAGAGGTCCAAGATCACTTATTTACAGGCAAAATTTTACAATTAATTAGATAGCCGTAGTCAATTAGATAATTAAGGAGAATTTCCACATTAAAATCGATTAAATAATTAGGATGAATCTCCACATTAAAATCAGCTAAATAATGAGGTAATTTAAGATGGAACTCCATGAGGGTATCCCACAAATAAGGTGGAATACCTAGCAAGCTACTTGTTCCTGGGAATATGTGGACCTTTACAACATTCAGCACACATGTCAGAATACCAAATCTAGGTGTAATCGAAGATTACATCGCAAAAGAAACACAGCAGTATGAATGTCAGGCAAAATAACGCATGATTAACATAGAACAGATCAGATAAGCATAGGACATAACAACCAAAATATTAGTGACTGTCCCGTTCGCCTCTGCCTCGCCTAACGAAGGCTTAGCGAATGTTCGCTACATGCTCGCTTAGCGATGTGCTAGCGAACGGCTGCGGGTTTTGAATTTTAGAACATTACGACCTCAACCTGCTGCATGGCTTATGGCATTCAATTACAGAAATAGCATGGTCAAATATTCAGGGTACAGGCATACTCAAGCTCATAGGCAAAATCTGATTACATATCCAAAAATTCAATCATGATGCATTATGTATTTAGAGATTACAGATTGGAAGCATAAAACGGTGGTGATGCGCAAACCTGTTTGCAATTGCGATGTTGAAAGGGACTGATCACTCTGGATACCAGATTGAGTTGGGCGGCGGTAGCTCCGGTGCGAATGAGCTGCCTTCAGGGTTTCCTCCTCCTGAATTCTCTGGATTAGCAGGGTTTCTATGCCAGGGTTTTTATACGTCCTTCTCTGTCCGTCTTCGTCCCTCTTTTCGTGGCTGAAGTGCCAGTATTTATAGTGATCGTGGTGACCTAATGGGCTCAGGATGAAGCCCAATTTTTTTTGTTATCTGTCAGCTTCGCTAGGCGAGCGTGTAGCGAACGTTCGCTAGGCGAAGGATTTGCTCGCCTAGCGAGCAGGCCAGTTTGGGCCATTTTCTGGATTGGGCCACTCGTGAGCTGGGCCTGTGTTCCTTTAAGACCAGTGTCATAAAAATGAGTCGGAGTGCCCTGAAAAATATCTTGAAATATTAATGGGCAAATTTTGGGGTATGACATGATTCAAGCAAGAAGATGTGTGATTTGTAAAACTGAAGCATGAAATTATTTTGCAAGAATCACATATTTCACAATAATGCTATCATTCTACAAAGGTTTTAAAAACATGTACATTTGCCATATGCATTTCGTCTGAGTTTTATCATTACCACTCATGTTTGTTGAATTTTGTTGAAAACAAAATTTCTATTCTTTGGTGGATTTTTTTTGAACTCTTGATGAGGATGACAAGAACATAAAAAGCATTATTAACAACAACAAATTTTCAAAATAAACTTACGATATACCAACCGTTTAAAAGAGTATCAAGTGAGTTTACAGTATGAACTACCGTAAAAAAGATTCAAACGATTACAATGTAAAACTAATGACCTGAAAATTCAAAATAAAGTACTAAAATCGAAATTGAAACTGAAAGAACTGAAAGCTTTTTAAAATATCACTCATTTTATGGCGAGCTTTCAGCTTTATACTTCTCTTTACTCTCCTCTCATCTCTTCATCGCCATCGAATGCTATTTTGGAACCTTTTGAAGTTCCTTCTTCATTTTTCATTTCTGCTTCAACATCTTCTCCATCATTCTCATCTCTGTGGTCATCCGCCTCTTCCTGATAGAATACCATGTCCCTAAGCCATATAATGTGCGTCTGGAATTCCTCAAGAGTCATGAAATGGTGGCCTGCATCGGGCTGTCCTCCTGGCTGAATGCGCAACCTGTAAAAAGAGTCATGCAAAGAAATAACAACCCTATGATTGGAATCGTTTTGATCCCAAGTATAGGTGAAAGCTTGGCGAAGTCTCGGATCCCAATCACCATAGTTCAGAGTGTTGGATGAAGTCTTCCCCATTTGTTATGCCTGCCTTCTCTTCTTTTTCTTCTCCAAGAAGAACCTGACATAATCAGATAAAGAAGCTGAGTTGTATCCATTGTGAAAATGAAAGTGTGGCTTCTCGGTGAGATGTTATGCAAATGAATAGGATAAGAACTTGAGCTTACAGGATTAGATCCTCCCTACGATACCTAATTGTTGCACCATAAGGGTTTCTTTCCACTTCTCTTCCATCCAAAAGAATTTTCTTTGAAATTTTCTCCACGTTCGACACCGTATTGATGGATTCTTGATACCTGCACATCTTCTCTTCCTGCAAGACTAAAGGATTTCCCAAAAATTCATTAATAACATCCCTATGAAATTGAATCGTTCTTCCCCTAACCCTGGTCGAGAAAGAGAAGGTAAATCCTGCTGAGGGAAAGGCATTGGCATAGAATTCCCGAAGCACTTCAGTATTGATTTTGCGGTGAGGGTTCAAGATCTTATCCCATTTGTGATTGGATCATAATGCACTTAAATACCTGTAGTATCCTTCAGGGTTAATCTCAAAAATCCTTTCATACTAGATGGATCTCCTAATTAGTTCTTGATACCTATCTGGTTGCTCTGATCCAAGAAATTTTGTCTGATCAAAGGATTCTTGCCCCCTTGAAGTTCCATCCCCTGTGGTTTTCTACTTATTTTTGTTCACGTCTCTTTTTGGATCCATCCCCAACAATAACACCATTTTGATGTTGAGTTGTGGTCGTGAATGTGCCTCCTTGTTGCTCCGTCAGTTGCTTTGCAATTTGTCCAACTTGAGTTTCAAGGTTTTTGATCGAAGCGTCGATGTTTTTATGATTTCCCATAAATTTTTGCATGAATCATTGCAAGGTATCTTCAAGTTTGGATGTTCTATCTGTCTGATTTGCATTCTGCGGTTGTTGGTAGTTTTGATACTGATTTGGTCTGCTTGTTGTTCCAGAGTCTTGTCTCCAACCTTGATCATAGTTGGCATTCTTTCTGAGTTGATAATGTTGATTGCCTTGATATGGTGTTGGTCTTTGTTGATTCCCCATATAATTGACATCTTCATTAATTGGGGAACAAAAACCGGTTTGATGGTCTCCCGTACATAACTCTCAAAAAACTACTTGATTTGGTGCACTTGCCGAACCACGCATTTCTGTAAGTTGTTCAGCGATTTGGACAATTGTTTTGTCAATTCTTCTACAGTTTGAGTGAGAAGTTTATTTTGTGCTAGTATTGCATCGTTCGTACCCAATTCCAGATTTCAGGCTTCTTTTGTGCAGTTCCTCGATTATATTGAACTTGATGATCGGTGAGAGCCATTCGGTTGATAATGAAATTGCTTCTTCTGCACGTTTTGCTAATAAATAACCATCGGCCGTTGCGTCAAGTAAGAGCTTTGGTTGGGGATGAAATATGTTGCGGAAGATGTGGATTTGTGTTATATTGTCAAAACTGTGATTCATACATTTTCGTAGCATGGATTTGTAACATTCCCAAGCTTCACGTAGAGTTTCATTTGCAGATTGAGCAAGCGCGACGAAATGGTTATTTTGGCATCCATGAACCAATTGTGAGGGAAGAATCTGTTAAGAAAATTCTCTTCCAATATATTCCAATTGGTTATGATTTCAGTAGGTTGGTCAAGATACCAATCCTTTTCTTTTCCGATCAAGGAGTGCGGAAACAATCTCATGAAATCAACTTCCTCTTCAAGCTTCGGGTGCACCTAACATATCAGCCAGTTCATAGAACTTTGTGTGCTTCGTGTGCCATGTTTTTTGTGATAGGAGTTGTTGATAAAACGGAAGTGGAATCCTTCTTCTTTTGTTTGGTTAACTTTTTTTACTTCCTTGTACGTCTTTTGTTCTTTCGGGCTGCTCTTTCGATCTCGGGATCAGAAGGTACTAATTCCCTTGAGCTCGTACCTCGCATACACAAAGCTTTGCAATTTCTAACCAACAAATGTTAGGAGAAAGTAAGATAAAATATAGTTGTAAATATATATACAATATTTTTTAACAAATATACAAACTTAAAGGATAAAAATAATTGTTATGTTCGTAATATCTACACACGAGTCCCCGACAACGTCGCCATTTTGATGTTGAGTAAATCAAAAGAAGTATTTTGTTATTGTATCCACATAGACTGGAGCGATATTACCAACATTTTAGATTACTGGTATAGTTTAAGTTCAAGTTTTTGGAAAGTTTAAAGTTTAAATCGAAAGTAATAGCGAAACATAAGATAAATTGAATAAAATAAGCGTTATTGTAATATGAAAAATTATCTTGCAGGGATTGGATTTCTTCTACCGTTTACATATGCAATGTACCAATTAATTTTGGCATAACAATGTATTCATTCATACTTCCACATACTTTCCAAAACAACACGTATGTCTACATGAAGGTTTCAAGATTCCAATCGGCTTGTTGAATCGATGATGTCTCATCCGATTAAACAATCTGATTGTATGAAGATCAAGTATTATGAGGTGGATATTAAAACTAATTCTATGTCTAGAAATTAGAGTTTAATCGATTTGTTATCTTTGTTTCATGAGTTCAAAAGCAATTTTCATTAACAAATTGAATTCATAAAATTTGATGATAATAACAAGATAGAATCAATAATCATAAAAGCATGTTTATATTAAGAATATAATCAATAAATATACATACACGGTAGATTCCTCCAATCCCAGCAAGAGGGAGATTAGCTATCCATTTTCATGGTAGCTTGTACAAAAAGGAAGAATTGGAGATGGATGAGCATCAATGACGATTCCTCGATCCATGATGCGTATCCAACTCGATTCTTCTATTCCCTACCCTAAGTGTCTATTACAACCCTTTTGACAAAATATAATAACCATTATAAACTATCATTAAAAAAACAAATGATTCCTTCTGCATTACTCTTGGTCCCTTTTTATAATAGTTCTGGCCGTCTGAGTTTGCTTAGCGAGATGAAGTTTCGCTAAGCGAAATATCCTATCTCCTCCACTAAGTTTTGAGCTATCAAACCGCCTTCCAGGAGCCTCCAAACTTTGCTAAGTGAAGTATAGTTCGCTAAGTGAACTTCCTTTGCTGCTCCTCGCTGCTAGCGAATTGGAATGTTTTGCCTCTGACTTGGTTTCGCTAAGCGAACCAGAGCTCGCTTAGCGAATCGGGTCTTCACTGCTACTTACTGCTAGCGAACCTGGGTGCTTTGCTTCTGACTTGGTTTCGCTAAGCAAACCAAAGCTCGCTTAGCGAATCGGGTCTTCGCTGCCTCTTCGCTGCTAGCGAACCTGGATGCTTTGCTTTCTGACTTTGTTTCACTAAGCGAACCAGTGTTCACATAGCGAAATAGGACATGCTTTTTGCTTTGCTTTTTTCTTCCTTTGATCTATTCCTGTAATAATTAACCATACATCATTAGAAGTATCATTTTCTTGATAAAGTGTGTATAATTTCATGAGTAAGTGTTACCTTAATTCGATAAATGCTATTTTTCATAAGTAAATATTATCCATTTTTGGGTATTTATCATCAAGCAACATGGATGATGAATTTGGCCGAAGAGATAATAGCAAAGAGTCATTGAGCAATTACCATGAAGATCGATAACATGTCAGCTATCAATCTGACAAAGAATCTGATAGCACATGGTCGAAGCAAACACATCAAAATGAGATTCCATTATCTTCGAGATCAAGTAGCATATTGGAAGATGAATGTGGAACACCGCATAACTGAGAATCAGATTGCAGATATAATGACGAAGGGAGTGCAAGTCGAAGTGTTTAGAAGATTAAGAGCTATGATGAATGTATATAGCTTAGACACAATGAATTAGGTGGTGTGTTGAATTATAATTTCCTTGTGTAGAATCACCTAGTGTGTTGAGTTGTATTAGTGTCGAAGTGTCGAAGCATGTTGTTTCACACAGGATTTCGACTTAGGCCTATTTTTAGTAGTATTAACTATTTTGGGTTTTTATAGTTTTGGATTTTTATAGTTTTGGAATTTGACTTAGGGAGCAAGTTAACCTAAATCTATAAATAAAGAGAGTAACCCTTATTCTTGTATAAAGTGAACATATAAGTCATAACATTGTATTCACAATATTTTGCAGTTGCAAAGTGAATAAAGAAATTTTCCACAGATTATGGGTAGAGAGAAACTCTGCATCAAATATTCTTCTTATTCATTGTTCTTTCTTTTCTTTCTAAATTATTCTTCTATTTTCATTGTTATTGTGTGAGTGATAACAATCTTGTTTATCAAGATTGATTGAACTTTTCCATACGTTGTGGTGGATTTCCAACAAAAAGGATATGGAACGGAACGGGTATTTGGGGTGCTTCAATCTTGATTTGCAATTATATGTGGTCCATCACGTGCATGGCATGTGGAAACCCTAAAACATACCATATATACATGCATCATATCACAAAACATGATTGTTGAAGCTGAACGACATATTTATGAAGGTGATTTTGATTATTCTTATAATATCGTAGATAATGACCATCTAAACAAATCGAAATATTTAAGGTATTCATCTGAACATTACAACACTACAAAGAAGAACAAATCTTAGTGAAAAACAAATTCATCCATAATTCAAGTAGATATAATATAGTATATTTGGAAAAGTGTTGGACATGAGAATGATGAAATTTAAATTTGACTAATTATGTGATGTTATTTATTTTATCCTTTTCTAATTATATGTATCATGTATTTAAAATTAATTTTAATTATTGTTATAACAGTTTAAGTTTAATTTTATTTATGTTAATATTAGTTAAAATCATTTAATAATATTTTGAGTTAAATAAAGTTTAATATAAATAAAAAATTAATATGTTAGATAAAGTTATGGGATCCAATAAAAATTCTTTAGAGCTGCATCGTTTACTTTTAATATATAAAAATTAACTACTACCAAATTTACGCCATAACCTAATTAAAACTAATAAAACATGGTTATTCATGTCCCTAATTATCTTTTTGTATTATTCGGATTTGTTAATCTAATGTTAATAATTATTACACAGTGTCTCTATTTTAAAGAAAAATGCATTTGTGTGTTAGAGTTTCAAACTGCATATAAAAATTAAATAGTATATAGAAAATGTAAGATTTTTTATTTTCTTCACCTATCAATCTCATTTTTTTACAAAATAAAAAATCAAATGGTATATATATTTGCAAATGAATTTTGATTTAATGTGTTGCTTTGAGTTTCAGTTAATTAAGCTTATAGGAATCTCTTCCTTTTCAATTCCAATTTTTTTTCTTCATATGAGTCCCTTTTAGAAGATATATGATTTTTACAAATATAATTTATGTAATATTACAATATTTCTATTTGAAGTAAGGTTTCATTCTATTCTCCTACCTGCTTTGAGTCTCATTCGGTTTGATTTCACAGTTTGCTTCAATTCGCGATTATGTTTCAATTTTGTTTGAATTATAGTAAACAAACAAATCATTATTGATTTTTTTTTTCGGGGGGGGGGGGGGGGGGAGTTTTTTTTAATCAAAGATCTAAATCACTTTGTATCCTCTATATCTTCTTAAACAGAGCCAGAAAAATCATTTTCATAAACACTATGTATTCTCTATTTCACTTAAAAATATATCTTCATAAACACTTTGCATTCTCTATATCTTCTTAAAAAAATCCAGAAAACTTGATCGCGATTTTATGAGTCGAAATTGGGGTACAAACTGCAAGTGCACAGTTCTATCGCGTAGTTTTAAAAGATATCGATCCCACAGGGACTTATGAATCGATATACCGTTATCTAAGGTTACTTCGTAAAGCTAAGGTGAATAATGGTTGATTGTTTGGGGGCGAAGCTAAAAACTAAACTAAGATCTAGATTAAATATTAATAAAGCGGATATCGGTATGTAGTTCATCGTAATTAGGGAATCAATTCTTTGTCGGTTTCTTGGTTTTTAAAATAAATCGTTTCAGTTAACTTTATTGATTAAAGGTTTTATCTCAAACTCTCGCTCTGTTGAATAAACCATGATTTTATGTTAATGTAGCTGTCACTTATAATTAAGTCAAAAACCACTTTTTGAAAGCAATAAAGTTGCAGAAACTCTTTTTAAGAAAACACTGACCGTTTTAAACACCCTTATCTCAAACTCTCGCTCTGTTGACTTAGGTTATACAATTAAACCCGAATGCTTAACTCTCGTCCTCACATTCAATCTTTAAAAATACTTTTTGGAAAAGGTCAAAATTTAATTAACTCTAAAACTTGCTCTCGCCCTGATCTAGAATTAATGCCTAATTTACACTGTCCAGTTAAAACCTCAAACTCTCGCTCTATTGATTTTAACTTCTTTATGTCTTTTACTTTTGTAAAAAATTCTTGTTATTAAACCTGTAAATTGAGACCGTAAAAAGATTGATTTTAATTTTAAATTTAATTAAACCGACTAGGTCTTGATCCCTTATTCCGCTTACTTTACATACCGATATCTAGGCGAATTAGCCAGACATATTAAACAAACAAATATATATATCATGCATAAACAGACTCATCCCAGGCAGATAATATAAATAAGTAATAAAACAAAGCGTTAAATAATAATTAAAGAACCTGAATGCGTTAAACAATAGTCTTGAACACTCCACCACAAGCCGGTAGGATTTGTTCTTGGATTCTTCAATTAAACAACAAATTAAAACGAAGGAAATAAAAACTAGATTCTAACGTAAGGTTAGATCCGGTAAAAGTTGCACAATAGTTTCCGGTGTAGAAACTATTGTGCGAAAAGAATTAATTAAATGCTAAAAAGGAAAGTATAAATTGCAAGGGAAATAGTGTAGAACTTGAAAAAAATAAAAATAAAGAAACAATACTGAAATTGCTGGAAAAGAAAATAAGCAAAAGCGGCAAAGGAAAAAAATTGGAAAAGCTTCGGAACCACTTTAGGTTTTCCAAAGTGGCTATTTATATTGGTGTCATTAGGTAACTGTCTGCTGCCAAAAGGTCTTTTACGTGGCTAATTGCATGGCGTGGATATAGGGCCCAACACTCCTCAACGTCTCTTCAAGTCTCTGAGGCGTTACTTGCGCCCAAAAAGTAGGGGAATGGTGTGACGTTCGTCACATTATGTGTGACGTTCGTCACAAGGCTGTTTTGCGTGACGCTCGTCACGCCCTCTGTGACGTCCGTCACAGGTACAACGTTTGTGTTTTGCGCTTTGGGCTGGGCTTTGGCATTTGGTTCTTTTTCTCTCCTTTTTGCACCTCCTTTTCTTCCATTTTTACTAGTGTTTCGAAATAAACCACCTGAGACAAATAGGAAGAAAATACCGCGTAATATCTTATAAAATGAAGTGAACTGAAATAAATAATAATAAAATTTAATTGAATTAAGTCCAAAAATATGATATAATTTCGTGTTATCAAACTCCCCCATACTTAGATCTTTGCTTGTCCTCAAGCAAAATTCAGTATAGAACTCGTTTTAGAAATTTAGCCAGATGAAATTTCAAAACACACATCAATTCGTAATAGGTTGCAAGTGGATTTTGTTTAGAAGCAACTTGAGTTAAATCTTGATATCAACAACCACCGTCACAACCTAGACAACCCCACCTTATGCAAATCAGTTCAAGTACACTATGATAGCTATCCTAGTCCTTTACTCTTATTTCACCCGTTTTCATTCTAGCGAAATCACATTAAGCCCTTTATCTTTTCGCGCACATAGTGGAGTAACCGGTTAGTGATTATGATTCCCTTTTAGCTGGAAGTTCTGGTACATAAATCGGATAACTTCGTTATTCAGTCCATTGCAAATTGCGGGGGATCGAACCGTAGTCCTCCCTACCAAGTTCAGTACCAGATACCTGCTGAACCAACTCATAATGGATCTTTCATATTATGCTTTTGTATGATCTGCAACCTTTAGATTAAATGATCTGGTAAGGATCACCTAACTTAATTAGTGCATTTCCTGATATATATTTTTTTATGTTACTTTGGGAAACATCCACTTATATTCATCGGCTCTCCACGTAGTTTGCTATTAAGATGGTGCTGACTTCTCGTATAAGCTACTTGGGGTTACTATAAAACTTGAAAGTTCAAGGAATTGGTATAATAGGTACTTATCCTGGTCTAACGTGTTGGGTTCGTTTAGAGTGTTTGGCGGTAGTAGTCTTTGTCTTGATTCGACTCAAGATTGATAAGATGAGCAACCTTTATACTTACTGGGTGTTGAGTTTTTGTTGTGTGGCTCATGAAAGTTTGAGGGAATAGATAATAGAAATTTATTCACACTCGGGACTTAACTTAAAATAATAGATTTTTTTTTTTTTAATAATACAAAGAAAAACAATAGAGGGAAAGGTACATACTTGAAAAATGAAAATAGAAAGAACATGGTTTCCCCCCATACTTAAACTAAACATTGTCCCCAATGTTTTAAGGAAATGAAATACAATATGGAAAGGAAAGAGAAACTACAACTAAGGTTGTCTTCCGCCTCTGGTTCTTGGACCTGGTGATCTCTGACGTAAGTCTAAGTCGTCGAACCTGCTGAACAACTCAGTAAACCGCTGGTCGGTTATGGCATTCCTAGCATCCTGTTGTTGTTGCATTTGATGCATTATCTGCATCATCTCGACATTCTGTGCCTGCATACCCTCAATAGCATCTATGATGTCGTCGTTGGTTGCAGGCCTTCTTCGTCGACGACATTGGGAGGATGGGCCAGTTGCATTGCCGGAAGGCGGATGATCACCTTGCTCCATTGCTTCAAACTCGTCTGTGTGCGGGTTTGTTTGTGAAGGCTCGGTGGCTTCGGGAGCGTTTAGATCATAGAGGTGGCGGTCGGGGTTTGTGACATCAGTTAGGGCGATATTTGGTAGAACAACGCTTGAGACTGCCTGGTTGTTCACCATAAGATAATATCCTCCGCCTACTCTGTTCTTAATCAAGCGGCTGGATCGACAGTAGCTGATATCCATAGATAGGGGAGGTATAGATTCTAAAGTTTGGAGTTTATCCCCTAGGTTTAGGCCAAGTGCTATGGTGGTGATTAATCCACCAATTATAAAAGGTTGCCGGCCTCTAGCACATAAGGTGCGGATATGATGAAATAGAAAGGAGGCGGCGTTTACCTGAGTATCTGGTTCGAAGACGCACTGGAGGAAGAATAGCTCCTTTGAGTTGACCTTGCTGTTGTTTGGTCTTCCAAAAACTGTGTTTTGCAAGATGCGGATAAAGTACCGGATAGTGAGGTTATGTATATGGGAGAGAAGGAGCTCTTCCCAGTTGTAGGTATCTATACCGGAAATTTTCTTAAAAAGGCCGAAAACGTCAACTGTGTTCCAGTTTGAGTTTGGAGGGATTCTGGGGTGTAGCAGACCTTCTATGGGGAATTGTAGCATGGTACTCAATTGGTTTTGGGTTAAGGAGTACTCGGTGTTAAACATACGGAAGGTTGCGGTACCGGTTAAAAATTCGTCTTCACCGGCGGGAGTGGTGTAGTCGTATGAACTTAAGAATTCTAAGGTTAGGGATGGGTAGGTGGGTTGATTATGAGTGCAAAGGAAGGTTAAGTTGGCTCGACGGAGCATCCATTCGATACCTTGGAGTAATCCTAATTGTTGTAAACAAGTTAAATCGGGGTACCTGGTGGAAACGACGCCTCGCTGTTGGAAACGCTCGAATTGCTCCCTTTGATAATTTTCATCTTCGGATCGGAAGATGATATTTCCAAAATTCTGATTTCCCGCCATTGTGATGAATGAATTTTGAAGGGGTGATTTGGAAAGAAAAGAAATGTATTTGGTAGGAGAGAATGGTTTGTGGTGAATGAAGGAAGGTTTGGAGGGGTATTTATAGGAGAAGAATTTGGAAGTTGGAAAGAAAAAGTGGTTGAAAAGTAATTAAGGGTGGTTGAATGGAAATTAATGGGGAAGGTAGAAAGTAAAAAAAAAAGAAAAAGAAAGTGTAACGTTCGTCTCCAACGGCTCCTTAACGTTCACTAGTCTGAAGGGTGTTACGCTCGTCACAGGGGTGTGACGTTCGTAACAGGAACTTGGCGTGCCGCCCGTTATGGATTGTGTGACGCTCGTCACGCATTCCATTTTGGCAAGGCTTCAGTAGCGTTTCACAGAATCACTTTGGTAAAGGATTTTATTTTTGTTATTTATTTTGTTTTGTTTTGCTTATGATTGGTTTATTCTGCAATTTAATTTATCGTGCACGCTTAATCTGCTTTGTATAATAATAAGTCATAGGTAGCAACAGTAGAGCATAATAGCTATTGCATAATAAAATTAAATAAACAGCTTCAATAACATGATCATAATGTAATACAGGAAAGGAAAACAATGAAATGAAAGAGAAATAAATGTGAACATGAATTCAAATAACATTAATGAATAATCTAACTTAAAACTAAATAACTTAGAAAAATAACTAAATTCTATCCCTCTGTACGATCTCTGGCCGGAGGAGCAAAAGAGTTAACACGATGTATCAACTCGTGAAACTGATCTGTCATACTGATCATGTATCCTAGGACTTCGTGTCTCATGTTAGTAAATTCTCCTCTAAGGGCGTCTTGTTCTGACATCAAAGCTTCAATGGCGGTGTTATAATCAGTTCCGGGCATATGATGCCGGAGGTCGGATATGGCTGATTCTTCGGTCTGAACAGGCTGAGGAGGAGGGTCAATATCATAATAGCCGGATGGTGTCTGAGGGTCAGATTCAACATGAGGGATCTGGTCATCATAAGTCTCATAGTCATCACAAATCTCATAGTCCTGGATGGATTCAGTGGATCTAGCAGGAGTGGGAGTTTCGTTCAGGTTGTAGAGCCAGTTACTGCGGTTATGAATGCTAGTCCTAGGATCGGGCATGGTGAATAGACAAAGAACCTGGTTATCAATAATAAGCTCAAACTCGTCAGACCCTAGGTTTGCTATAAACATAGTGTTGAAGAGGAAGGGTATACTCATAGTAGTAATGCCACAAAAAGGGCTTAGGTCAAGCATAGGCTGACGTAATCCAATAGCATTGCCTATCATAGTTATCAAACCGCCTATTCTAATGGGTGCTCGCTCATCCTGGATAAGGTGGTCCAAATTAGCTAACATAAAAGTGGCACCGTTTACTGGACGGTTCTGGGAAGCACAAAATATGATGAAGAGTTCATCACGTGAAACTGAAGTACTATTTGGCTTCTTCCCAAATAAAGTGTGGGCCAGGATCTTATGGAAATAGCGAAAGGCCGGGTTGTGTATGTTTCCAGAGAGAAACTCATGTTCTTCGGGCTCATCATTTCCAGTCAGCTTACCCCAAAAGTGTTCAAGTTCTCTATGTTCAAAAAGTTCTTCCTGGCTTACTGTGAATGTGTCAAAGGAGGTAGGAAAACCCAAAAGGTTGGTAAAGTCTCTAATGTTAAATTGGTACTCCATGTTGAACATTCTGAACTGGATAAAACCTCTACTAATTCCTTTTCCATGGCTGGGTAGATAGATTAATGAGCTAAGGAATTCTAGTGTGAGTCTCCGGTAGGTGGTGAAATGTCTCAGGATAGGGGATGTCTCCCATCCTATCTGGTTCAGCAAAAACAGGACACTTTGTCTAAGTCCAAGGGCAGTCATAGCCCAATCATCAGCATATAAACTAGGTAGCATCTCTCTAGTGGCTAGTTCTTCAAACTTTTGTTTCTGAGCCATTCCTCTGAATTTGATACCCATACGATCAAAATGTCCCATTTGGTTAGTGTTAGCTAGAGAAAAGAAAACATGAGTTTTAGTCAGGATTTGGCCAAATGCCGAAAGCAGAAAAAAATTATTATATATATATATATATATATATATATATATATATATATATATTTTTCTGAATTAAAATAAATCAGGAATTAATACTAAACAGAAATTAAAAGAATAATTGAGGAGGAAAAAGAGAAAAAAAATAGGAAAATGATAATAATAGAATAAGAAAATAATTGTGGGTTGTCTCCCACTAAGCGCTTTGTTTAAATGTCGCAAGCTCGACAAAGAAACTATTAAGTATAATCTATAGGTCCTGGGGGCATTTCGTCTAAGTGTAGGATTTGCGAATCTCCATTGGTTTCCGCATAATGATAGTGTTTTAGACGTTGCCCGTTTACGGTAAACGGTTCTGTGGATTTGCCTTTAATTTCTATTGCTCCACTAGGGAAGATGTTAGTGATATGAAAAGGTCCTGACCATCTGGATCGTAGTTTTCCCGGGAATAACTTTAGTCTAGAGTTAAATAAAAGGACTGCGTCGCCTTGCTTGAAGATTTTCCTTGATATACGCTTGTCATGCCATTGTTTTGTTCTTTCTTTATAGATTCTGGCATTTTCATAGGCGTCTCTTCTGAGTTCTTCTAATTCGTTTATGTCAAGGATTCTCTTTTCACCGGCGGCTTTCTAGTTTAGATTCAGATTTCTAATAGCCCAATAGGCTTTATGTTCTAATTCTACCGGGAGGTGACAGGATTTTCCATAAATGAGCTTAAATGGGGTCGTCCCTATGGGGGTTTTATAAGCAGTTCGGTATGCCCACAAAGCTTCTGGTAATTTCAATGACCAATCTTTCCTTGAAGTGGCGACCGTTTTTTCTAGTATTTGCTTGATTTCTCTGTTAGATACTTCCACTTGTCCACTGGTCTGAGGATGGTAAGGTGTCGCTATCCTATGTCTCACTCCATATTTAAATAATAATTTTTCGAGTACCTTGGATATAAAGTGCGATCCACCATCACTGACTACTATTCTTGGGATGCCAAATCTCGGAAATATCATATTCTTAAAGAGTCTAGTTACTACTCGGGTGTCGTTTGTTGGGGAGGCTACAGCTTCGATCCATTTTGATACGTAGTCAACTGCCACGAGTATGTATTTGTTACCGAAAGAGGATGGAAAAGGTCCCATGAAGTCTATTCCCCACACGTCGAAGATCTCTACTTCCAAAATACCTTTTTGTGGCATCTCGTCACGTCTAGATATGTTTCCCGTGCGTTGACATCTGTCACATTCCTTAATAGCCGCATGTACGTCCTTCCATATAGTTGGCCAATAAAAGCCGGCTTGTAGGATTTTAGAGCAGGTCTTGGATGTACTTGTGTGTCCACCATAAGGAGCGGAGTGGCAGTGTTGGATTATATTTTCTACCTCTTCTTCGGGTATACATCGACGGAAAATACCATCGGGGCCTCTTTTGAAAAGTAAGGGATCATCCCAGTAATAGTGTTTTATGTCGTAGAAGAATTGTTTCTTCTGCTGGTAAGATAAAGTAGGTGGAACTATTCCGGCAGCTAAATAATTGACGAGATCAACGTACCATGGTGTGGCAGATATAGCTAAGGTGGTTTCTACTTGCATGTCGGAGTTGTTCTCTTCCAAAGTAGCTATAAGTTTGTCATACGAGAAATCATCATTAATTGATGTTCTTTCCGGTTCAAGGTTCTCAAGTCTAGAGAGGTGGTCTGCTACTACGTTTTCAGTTCCTTTCTTGTCCTTGATTTCTAAGTCGAATTCTTGTAGCAACAAGATCCATCTTAGGAGTCTAGGTTTAGCATCCTTTTTTGTTAAAAGGTACTTGATAGCAGCGTGATCAGTGTAAACTATTATTTTAGCTCCGACCAAGTAAGAACGAAATTTATCTAGCGCAAATACCACTGCTAGGAGTTCTTTCTCGGTAGTGGCGTAATTCATTTGCGCTTCATCCAGGGTTCTGCTTGCGTAATATATAACGTGAAGCTTTTTATCCTTTCGTTGTCCTAAAACAGCACCTACAGCATAATCGCTGGCATTGCACATTATTTCGAATGGTTCATTCCAGTCTGGTGTCTGCATTATGGGTGCGGAGATCAATGCTTGCTTAAGCGTTTGAAATACTTTTAAACAGTTATCGTCGAATATGAATTCGGCATCTTTCATCAACAGTCCGGTTAAAGGTTTAGTTATCTTAGAGAAGTCTTTGATGAATCGTCGGTAAAAACCGGCGTGTCCTAAAAACCTTCGTACTTCTCTCACGGTTCTTGGGGGTTGAAGATTTTCAATTACCTCTATTTTGGCTTTGTCTACTTCAATTCCTCTGTTCGAGATGATGTGTCCTAAAACAATTCCTTCTTGTACCATAAAGTGGCACTTTTCCCAGTTAAGTACTAAGTTTACTTTTACGCATCGCTCAAGAACTCTTTCCAGGTTTTCAAGGCATTCTTCGAAACTTTGTCCGTATACAGAAAAGTCATCCATAAATACTTCCATGATGTTTTCGAGAAAGTCGGCGAAAATTGCCATCATGCATCTTTGAAAGGTTGCAGGGGCATTACACAGACCAAACGGCATTCGTCTATAAGCGAAGGTACCAAAAGGGCACGTGAACGTTGTCTTTTCTTGGTCATCAGGGTGAATTGGTATTTGAAAGAAGCCTGAATAACCGTCTAGATAACAGAAATGTGAATGTTTTGCTAATCGTTCTAACATTTGGTCAATGAATGGTAAAGGGAAATGATCTTTTCGGGTTGCTTTGTTTAGTTTCCTATAATCAATGCACATTCTCCATCCTGATTCGATTCGTTTAGTTATAGTTTCCCCTTTTTCGTTTTCAATAACGGTTATGCCTCCTTTCTTTGGTACAACGTGCACAGGACTAACCCATTTGCTATCAGATATAGGATATATAATACCTGCTTCCAATAACTTGGTTATTTCCTTCTTTACTACCTCACTCAGGATCGGATTTAGTCTTCTCTGGTGTTCCCTAGAGGTTTTACAGTCTTCTTCTAACATGATGCGGTGCATACAAATAGAAGGACTTATTCCTTTAAGATCGGTGATGTGGTACCCTAGTGCGGTTGGATACTTCCTTAAGATATGTAGGAGTTTTTCTGTTTCGAGTCTTCCTAGGTCTGCATTAACTATCACAGGTCGTTCAAGTTCTAAGTCTAGGAATTCATATCTCAGATTTTTGGGAAGTGTTTTCAGGTCAGGGGTTGGTTTGTTAAGACATTGCGTAGGATCCGGTGTTATTGCTAAACATTGGTTAGATCTGTCTTCTACAAGGCAGTCAGATGATTTGTCTTCTTCTAACTCTGCTTCTTTTATGCATTCATCGATGATATCCATGAAGTAACATGTATCTTCTATTGCAGGTGCTTTCAAGAATTGGGAAAGAATGAATTCAATTTTCTCTTCACCTACTTCGAAGGTGAGTCGTCCTCGTTTTACGTCTATGATTGCACCGGCAGTTGCTAAGAATGGTCTTCCCAGTATAATGGGTGTAATATCATCTTCTCTAATGTCCATAATTGTAAAATCAGTGGGAATGTAGAATTGACCTATGCGTACGGGAACGTTTTCAAGGATTCCTACAGGATATTTGATGGAACGATCTGCTAGTTGCACAGACATTTTGGTTGGTCTTAATTCTCCCATTTCCAGTTTCTTACATATGGATAAAGGCATAACGCTAATTCCGGCTCCTAAATCGCATAAGGCTTTGTCAATGACAAATTTTCCTATGTGACAGGGTATAGAGAAACTACCTGGATCCTTGAGTTTAGGGGGCATGTTTTGGATTATAGCGCTACATTCGGCAGGGAGTGTAACGGTTTCGCTATCCTCAAGTTTCCTCTTATTAGAAAGGATTTCTTTTAAGAATTTAGCATATGAGGGCATCTGCGTAATAGCTTCGGTGAACGGAATTGTAACGTTTAATTGTTTAAGGAGATCAACAAATTTTCTAAATTGGCCCGCATCTTTGGTTTTAACAAGCCTTTGAGGGTAAGGTATAGGTGGTTTGTAAGGTGGTGGAGGTACATAAGGTTCCTTCTTTTCTAGGGTTTCCTTATTACTCTCTTCCTTTTCCTTAGGTTCACTTTCCTCAGTTGATTTCTTAGGGTTTTGGTTTTCTATCCTTGGATCAGACGGTCCTTCCACTTCCGTTCCACTTCTTAATATAATTGCATGAGCGTGGCTTCTCGGGTTAGGTTGGGGCTGTCCAGGGAATGTACCAGTTGGGGCAGCAGTAGGTGCTTGTTGTTGGGCTACTTGTGATATTTGTGTTTCCAGCATTTTGTTATGGGTAGCCAAGGCATCTACTTTGCTTGCTAGTTGTTTAAGTTGTTCGCCAGTGTGTACATTCTGGTTTAAGAAATCTTTATTGGTTTGTTGTTGGGAAGCTATAAAGTTTTCCATCATGATTTCCAAGTTGGATTTCCTAGGGGCGTTATTGTTAGGCATGGATGGGTTCGGTTTCTGATATCCCGGAGGTATAGCTGGGGCTTGATTTGGAGACTGTCCAGGTGCGTACAAAGCGTTATTGCTCTTATATGAAAAGTTTGGATGGTTCTTCCAATTTGAGTTATAGGTGTTCGAATAGGGGCTTCCTTGAGCATAGTTTACTTGCTCTGCTTGGATTCCTGTCAAGAGTTGACAGTCCGTAGGAGTGTGGCCTTGGATTCCACAGACCTCGCAATTCTGAGTTATAGCAACCACGGCGGCTGGGGGTGATACGTTTAAACTTTCAATTTTCTGGACCAAAGCATCCACTTTTGCGTTAACATGATCAAGGTTACTTATCTCGTACATGCCAGTTTTCGTTTGAGGTTTTTCCACCGTTGTTCGTTCGGTTCCCCACTGATAGTGGTTTTGGGCCATGCTCTCGATAAGCTGGTAAGCATCAGCATAAGGTTTGTTCATTAAAGCACCACCTGCAGCGGCGTCTATTGTTAACCTTGTGTTGTATAAGAGACCATTATAAAATGTGTGAATTACTAACCAGTCTTCCAAACCATGGTGTGGGCAAAGTCTCATCATGTCTTTGTATCTTTCCCATGCTTCGAAAAGAGACTCGTTGTCTTTCTGTTTAAATCCGTTTATCTGGGCTCTTAACATAGCTGTTTTGCTTGGCGGAAAGTATCGGGCAAGAAAAACTTTCTTCAACTCGTTCCATGTGGTGACTGAGTTGGAAGGGAGAGATTGAAGCCATCTTCTAGCGCTATCTCTTAATGAGAAAGGAAAAAGACGAAGTCGAATTGCCTCTGAAGTGACACCATTAGCTTTAACAGTATCAGCGTATTGGACAAATACGGATAAATGAAGGTTTGGATCCTCGGTAGGATTTCCAGAGAATTGGTTCTGTTGCACTGCCTGCAACAACGAAGGTTTAAGTTCGAAGTTGTTTGCTTCGATTGCGGGCGGAGCAATACTTGAATGCGGCTCATCTTGCGATGGAGCGGCGTAATCTCTAAGAGCACGAGCTGGTTCTGCCATCTCGGTTATCGAAGGAAAAAGGTTTTTGAAATCAGGAAGTTCTATAGGAGGGAGATTGTTTGCAGCACGATATTCCCGAATTCGTCGTAAGACTCAGAGATATAGTTCGATATCGTTGATTCGTAAATAGAGCGGTTCGCCTTGTGAGCGAGTGCGTGGCATACAAATCAACGAAAGAAAGAATAGAAGAAAAAGAAACCTTAGTCTCTACAGCGTAACGGAAGAGTTACGATATCGATTAAATAAAAGTCCCCGGCAACGGCGCCAAAAACTTGTTCGCGACTTTATGAGTCGAAATTGGGGTACAAACTGCAAGTGCACAGTTCTATCGCTTAGTTTTAAAAGATATCGATCCCACAGGGACTTATGAATCGATATACCGTTATCTAAGGTTACTTCGTAAAGCTAAGGTGAATAATGGTTGATTGTTTGGGGGCGAAGCTAAAAACTAAACTAAGATCTAGATTAAATATTAATAAAGCGGATATCGGTATGTAGTTCGTCGTAATTAGGGAATCAATTCTTTGTCGGTTTCTTGGTTTTAAAATAAATCGTTTCAGTTAACTTTATTGATTAAAGGTTTTATCTCAAACTCTCGCTCTGTTGAATAAACCATGATTTTATGTTAATGTAGCTGTCACTTATAATTAAGTCAAAAACCACTTTTTGAAAGCAATAAAGTTGCAGAAACTCTTTTTAAGAAAACACTGACCGTTTTAAACACCCTTATCTCAAACTCTCGCTCTGTTGACTTAGGTTATACAATTAAACCCGAATGCTTAACTCTCGTCCTCACATTCAATCTTTAAAAATACTTTTTGGAAAAGGTCAGAATTTAATTAACTCTAAAACTTGCTCTCGCCCTGATCTAGAATTAATGCCTAATTTACACTGTCCAGTTAAAACCTCAAACTCTCGCTCTATTGATTTTAACTTCTTTATGTCTTTTACTTTTGTAAAAAATTCTTGTTATTAAACCTGTAAATTGAGACCGTAAAAAGATTGATTTTAATTTTAAATTTAATTAGACCGACTAGGTCTTGATCCCTTATTCCGCTTACTTTACATACCGATATCTAGGCGAATTAGCCAGACATATTAAACAAACAAATATATATATCATGCATAAACAGACTCATCCCAGGCAGATAATATAAATAAGTAATAAAACAAAGCGTTAAATAATAATTAAAGAACCTGAATGCGTTAAACAATAGTCTTGAACACTCCACCACAAGCCGGTAGGATTTGTTCTTGGATTCTTCAATTAAACAACAAATTAAAACGAAGGAAATAAAAACTAGATTCTAACGTAAGGTTAGATCCGGTAAAAGTTGCACAATAGTTTCCGGTGTAGAAACTATTGTGCGAAAAGAATTAATTAAATGCTAAAAAGGAAAGTATAAATTGCAAGGGAAATAGTGTAGAACTTGAAAAAAATAAAAATAAAGAAACAATACTGAAATTGCTGGAAAAGAAAATAAGCAAAAGCGGCAAAGGAAAAAAATTGGAAAAGCTTCGGAACCACTTTAGGTTTTCCAAAGTGGCTATTTATATTGGTGTCATTAGGTAACTGTCTGCTGCCAAAAGGTCTTTTACGTGGCTAATTGCATGGCGTGGATATAGGGCCCAACACTCCTCAACGTCTCTTCAAGTCTCTGAGGCGTTACTTGCGCCCAAAAGTAGGGGAATGGTGTGACGTTCGTCACATTATGTGTGACGTTCGTCACAAGGCTGTTTTGCGTGACGCTCGTCACGCCCTCTGTGACGTCCGTCACAGGTACAACGTTTGTGTTTTGCGCTTTGGGCTGGGCTTTGGCATTTGGTTCTTTTTCTCTCCTTTTTGCACCTCCTTTTCTTCCATTTTTACTAGTGTTTCGAAATAAACCACCTGAGACAAATAGGAAGAAAATACCGCGTAATATCTTATAAAATGAAGTGAACTGAAATAAATAATAATAAAATTTAATTGAATTAAGTCCAAAAATATGATATAATTTCGTGTTATCAAACTCCCCCATACTTAGATCTTTGCTTGTCCTCAAGCAAAATTCAGTATAGAACTCGTTTTAGAAATTTAGCCAGATGAAATTTCAAAACACACATCAATTCGTAATAGGTTGCAAGTGGATTTTGTTTAGAAGCAACTTGAGTTAAATCTTGATATCAACAACCACCGTCACAACCTAGACAACCCCACCTTATGCAAATCAGTTCAAGTACACTATGATAGCTATCCTAGTCCTTTACTCTTATTTCACCCGTTTTCATTCTAGCGAAATCACATTAAGCCCTTTATCTTTTCGCGCACATAGTGGAGTAACCGGTTAGTGATTATGATTCCCTTTTAGCTGGAAGTTCTGGTACATAAATCGGATAACTTCGTTATTCAGTCCATTGCAAATTGAGGGGGATCGAACCGTAGTCCGCCCTACCAAGTTCAGTACCAGATACCTGCTGAACCAACTCATAATGGATCTTTCATATTATGCTTTTGTATGATCTGCAACCTTTAGATTAAATGATCTGGTAAGGATCACCTAACTTAATTAGTGCATTTCCTGATATATATTTTTTTATGTTACTTTGGGAAACATCCACTTATATTCATCGGCTCTCCACGTAGTTTGCTATTAAGATGGTGCTGACTTCTCGTATAAACTACTTGGGGTTACTATAAAACTTGAAAGTTCAAGGAATTGGTATAATAGGTACTTATCCTGGTCTAACGTGTTGGGTTCGTTTAGAGTGTTTGGCGGTAGTAGTCTTTGTCTTGATTCGACTCAAGATTGATAAGATGAGCAACCTTTATACTTACTGGGTGTTGAGTTTTTGTTGTGTGGCTCATGAAAGTTTGAGGGAATAGATAATAGAAATTTATTCACACTCGGGACTTAACTTAAAATAATAGATTTTTTTTTTAATAATACAAAGAAAAACAATAGAGGGAAAGGTACATACTTGAAAAATGAAAATAGAAAGAACATGGTTTCCCCCCCATACTTAAACTAAACATTGTCCCCAATGTTTTAAGGAAATGAAATACAATATGGAAAGGAAAGAGAAACTACAACTAAGGTTGTCTTCCGCCTCTGGTTCTTGGACCTGGTGATCTCTGACGTAAGTCTAAGTCGTCGAACCTGCTGAACAACTCAGTAAACCGCTGGTCGGTTATGGCATTCCTAGCATCCTGTTGTTGTTGCATTTGATGCATTATCTGCATCATCTCGACATTCTGTGCCTGCATACCCTCAATAGCATCTATGATGTCGTCGTTGGTTGCAGGCCTTCTTCGTCGACGACATTGGGAGGATGGGCCAGTTGCATTGCCGGAAGGCGGATGATCACCTTGCTCCATTGCTTCAAACTCGTCTGTGTGCGGGTTTGTTTGTGAAGGCTCGGTGGCTTCGGGAGCGTTTAGATCATAGAGGTGGCGGTCGGGGTTTGTGACATCAGTTAGGGCGATATTTGGTAGAACAACGCTTGAGACTGCCTGGTTGTTCACCATAAGATAATATCCTCCGCCTACTCTGTTCTTAATCAAGCGGCTGGATCGACAGTAGCTGATATCCATAGATAGGGGAGGTATAGATTCTAAAGTTTGGAGTTTATCCCCTAGGTTTAGGCCAAGTGCTATGGTGGTGATTAATCCACCAATTATAAAAGGTTGCCGGCCTCTAGCACATAAGGTGCGGATATGATGAAATAGAAAGGAGGCGGCGTTTACCTGAGTATCTGGTTCGAAGACGCACTGGAGGAAGAATAGCTCCTTTGAGTTGACCTTGCTGTTGTTTGGTCTTCCAAAAACTGTGTTTTGCAAGATGCGGATAAAGTACCGGATAGTGAGGTTATGTATATGGGAGAGAAGGAGCTCTTCCCAGTTGTAGGTATCTATACCGGAAATTTTCTTAAAAAGGCCGAAAACGTCAACTGTGTTCCAGTTTGAGTTTGGAGGGATTCTGGGGTGTAGCAGACCTTCTATGGGGAATTGTAGCATGGTACTCAATTGGTTTTGGGTTAAGGAGTACTCGGTGTTAAACATACGGAAGGTTGCGGTACCGGTTAAAAATTCGTCTTCACCGGCGGGAGTGGTGTAGTCGTATGAACTTAAGAATTCTAAGGTTAGGGATGGGTAGGTGGGTTGATTATGAGTGCAAAGGAAGGTTAAGTTGGCTCGACGGAGCATCCATTCGATACCTTGGAGTAATCCTAATTGTTGTAAACAAGTTAAATCGGGGTACCTGGTGGAAACGACGCCTCGCTGTTGGAAACGCTCGAATTGCTCCCTTTGATAATTTTCATCTTCGGATCGGAAGATGATATTTCCAAAATTCTGATTTCCCGCCATTGTGATGAATGAATTTTGAAGGGGTGATTTGGAAAGAAAAGAAATGTATTTGGTAGGAGAGAATGGTTTGTGGTGAATGAAGGAAGGTTTGGAGGGGTATTTATAGGAGAAGAATTTGGAAGTTGGAAAGAAAAAGTGGTTGAAAAGTAATTAAGGTGGTTGAATGGAAATTAATGGGGAAGGTAGAAAGTAAAAAAAAAAGAAAAAGAAAGTGTAACGTTCGTCTCCAACGGCTCCTTAACGTTCACTAGTCTGAAGGGTGTTACGCTCGTCACAGGGGTGTGACGTTCGTAACAGGCACTTGGCGTGCCGCCGTTATGGATTGTGTGACGCTCGTCACGCATTCCATTTTGGCAAGGCTTCAGTAGCGTTTCACAGAATCACTTTGGTAAAGGATTTTATTTTTGTTATTTATTTTGTTTTGTTTTGCTTATGATTGGTTTATTCTGCAATTTAATTTATCGTGCACGCTTAATCTGCTTTGTATAATAATAAGTCATAGGTAGCAACAGTAGAGCATAATAGCTATTGCATAATAAAATTAAATAAACAGCTTCAATAACATGATCATAATGTAATACAGGAAAGGAAAACAATGAAATGAAAGAGAAATAAATGTGAACATGAATTCAAATAACATTAATGAATAATCTAACTTAAAACTAAATAACTTAGAAAAATAACTAAATTCTATCCCTCTGTACGATCTCTGGCCGGAGGAGCAAAAGAGTTAACACGATGTATCAACTCGTGAAACTGATCTGTCATACTGCTCATGTATCCTAGGACTTCGTGTCTCATGTTAGTAAATTCTCCTCTAAGGGCGTCTTGTTCTGACATCAAAGCTTCAATGGCGGTGTTATAATCAGTTCCGGGCATATGATGCCGGAGGTCGGATATGGCTGATTCTTCGGTCTGAACAGGCTGAGGAGGAGGGTCAATATCATAATAGCCGGATGGTGTCTGAGGGTCAGATTCAACATGAGGGATCTGGTCATCATAAGTCTCATAGTCATCACAAATCTCATAGTCCTGGATGGATTCAGTGGATCTAGCAGGAGTGGGAGTTTCGTTCAGGTTGTAGAGCCAGTTACTGCGGTTATGAATGCTAGTCCTAGGATCGGGCATGGTGAATAGACAAAGAACCTGGTTATCAATAATAAGCTCAAACTCGTCAGACCCTAGGTTTGCTATAAACATAGTGTTGAAGAGGAAGGGTATACTCATAGTAGTAATGCCACAAAAAGGGCTTAGGTCAAGCATAGGCTGACGTAATCCAATAGCATTGCCTATCATAGTTATCAAACCGCCTATTCTAATGGGTGCTCGCTCATCCTGGATAAGGTGGTCCAAATTAGCTAACATAAAAGTGGCACCGTTTACTGGACGGTTCTGGGAAGCACAAAATATGATGAAGAGTTCATCACGTGAAACTGAAGTACTATTTGGCTTCTTCCCAAATAAAGTGTGGGCCAGGATCTTATGGAAATAGCGAAAGGCCGGGTTGTGTATGTTTCCAGAGAGAAACTCATGTTCTTCGGGCTCATCATTTCCAGTCAGCTTACCCCAAAAGTGTTCAAGTTCTCTATGTTCAAAAAGTTCTTCCTGGCTTACTGTGAATGTGTCAAAGGAGGTAGGAAAACCCAAAAGGTTGGTAAAGTCTCTAATGTTAAATTGGTACTCCATGTTGAACATTCTGAACTGGATAAAACCTCTACTAATTCCTTTTCCATGGCTGGGTAGATAGATTAATGAGCTAAGGAATTCTAGTGTGAGTCTCCGGTAGGTGGTGAAATGTCTCAGGATAGGGGATGTCTCCCATCCTATCTGGTTCAGCAAAAACAGGACACTTTGTCTAAGTCCAAGGGCAGTCATAGCCCAATCATCAGCATATAAACTAGGTAGCATCTCTCTAGTGGCTAGTTCTTCAAACTTTTGTTTCTGAGCCATTCCTCTGAATTTGATACCCATACGATCAAAATGTCCCATTTGGTTAGTGTTAGCTAGAGAAAAGAAAACATGAGTTTTAGTCAGGATTTGGCCAAATGCCGAAAGCAGAAAAAAATTATTATATATATATATATATATATATATATATATATATATATATATTTTTCTGAATTAAAATAAATCAGGAATTAATACTAAACAGAAATTAAAAGAATAATTGAGGAGGAAAAAAGAAAAAAAAATAGGAAAATGATAATAATAGAATAAGAAAATAATTGTGGGTTGTCTCCCACTAAGCGCTTTGTTTAAATGTCGCAAGCTCGACAAAGAAACTATTAAGTATAATCTATAGGTCCTGGGGGCATTTCGTCTAAGTGTAGGATTTGCGAATCTCCATTGGTTTCCGCATAATGATAGTGTTTTAGACGTTGCCCGTTTACGGTAAACGGTTCTGTGGATTTGCCTTTAATTTCTATTGCTCCACTAGGGAAGATGTTAGTGATATGAAAAGGTCCTGACCATCTGGATCGTAGTTTTCCCGGGAATAACTTTAGTCTAGAGTTAAATAAAAGGACTGCGTCGTCTTGCTTGAAGATTTTCCTTGATATACGCTTGTCATGCCATTGTTTTGTTCTTTCTTTATAGATTCTGGCATTTTCATAGGCGTCTCTTCTGAGTTCTTCTAATTCGTTTATGTCAAGGATTCTCTTTTCACCGGCGGCTTTATAGTTTAGATTCAGATTTCTAATAGCCCAATAGGCTTTATGTTCTAATTCTACCGGGAGGTGACAGGATTTTCCATAAATGAGCTTAAATGGGGTCGTCCCTATGGGGGTTTTATAAGCAGTTCGGTATGCCCACAAAGCTTCTGGTAATTTCAATGACCAATCTTTCCTTGAAGTGGCGACCGTTTTTTCTAGTATTTGCTTGATTTCTCTGTTAGATACTTCCACTTGTCCACTGGTCTGAGGGTGGTAAGGTGTCGCTATCCTATGTCTCACTCCATATTTAAATAATAATTTTTCGAGTACCTTGGATATAAAGTGCGATCCACCATCACTGACTACTATTCTTGGGATGCCAAATCTCGGAAATATTATATTCTTAAAGAGTCTAGTTACTACTCGGGTGTCGTTTGTTGGGGAGGCTACAACTTCGATCCATTTTGATACGTAGTCAACTGCCACGAGTATGTATTTGTTACCGAAAGAGGATGGAAAAGGTCCCATGAAGTCTATTCCCCACACGTCGAAGATCTCTACTTCCAAAATACCTTTTTGTGGCATCTCGTCACGTCTAGATATGTTTCCCGTGCGTTGACATCTGTCACATTCCTTAATAGCCGCATGTACGTCCTTCCATATAGTTGGCCAATAAAAGCCGGCTTGTAGGATTTTAGAGCAGGTCTTGGATGTACTTGTGTGTCCACCATAAGGAGCGGAGTGGCAGTGTTGGATTATATTTTCTACCTCTTCTTCGGATATACATCGACGGAAAATACCATCGGGGCCTCTTTTGAAAAGTAAGGGATCATCCCAGTAATAGTGTTTTATGTCGTAGAAGAATTGTTTCTTCTGCTGGTAAGATAAAGTAGGTGGAACTATTCCGGCAGCTAAATAATTGACGAGATCAACGTACCATGGTGTGGCAGATATAGCTAAGGTGGTTTCTACTTGCATGTCGGAGTTGTTCTCTTCCAAAGTAGCTATAAGTTTGTCATACGAGAAATCATCATTAATTGATGTTCTTTCCGGTTCAAGGTTCTCAAGTCTAGAGAGGTGGTCTGCTACTACGTTTTCAGTTCCTTTCTTGTCCTTGATTTCTAAGTCGAATTCTTGTAGCAACAAGATCCATCTTAGGAGTCTAGGTTTAGCATCCTTTTTTGTTAAAAGGTACTTGATAGCAGCGTGATCAGTGTAAACTATTATTTTAGCTCCGACCAAGTAAGAACGAAATTTATCTAGCGCAAATACCACTGCTAGGAGTTCTTTCTCGGTAGTGGCGTAATTCATTTGCGCTTCATCCAGGGTTCTGCTTGCGTAATATATAACGTGAAGCTTTTTATCCTTTCGTTGTCCTAAAACAGCACCTACAGCATAATCGCTGGCATCGCACATTATTTCGAATGGTTCATTCCAGTCTGGTGTCTGCATTATGGGTGCGGAGATCAATGCTTGCTTAAGCGTTTGAAATACTTTTAAACAGTTATCGTCGAATATGAATTCGGCATCTTTCATCAACAGTCCGGTTAAAGGTTTAGTTATCTTAGAGAAGTCTTTGATGAATCGTCGGTAAAAACCGGCGTGTCCTAAAAAGCTTCGTACTTCTCTCACGGTTCTTGGGGGTTGAAGATTTTCGATTACCTCTATTTTGGCTTTGTCTACTTCAATTCCTTTGTTCGAGATGATGTGTCCTAAAACAATTCCTTCTTGTACCATAAAGTGGCACTTTTCCCAGTTAAGTACTAAGTTTACTTTTACGCATCGCTCAAGAACTCTTTCCAGGTTTTCAAGGCATTCTTCGAAACTTTGTCCGTATACAGAAAAGTCATCCATAAATACTTCCATGATGTTTTCGAGAAAGTCGGCGAAAATTGCCATCATGCATCTTTGAAAGGTTGCAGGGGCATTACACAGACCAAACGGCATTCGTCTATAAGCGAAGGTACCAAAAGGGCACGTGAACGTTGTCTTTTCTTGGTCATCAGGGTGAATTGGTATTTGAAAGAAGCCTGAATAACCGTCTAGATAACAGAAATGTGAATGTTTTGCTAATCGTTCTAACATTTGGTCAATGAATGGTAAAGGGAAATGATCTTTTCGGGTTGCTTTGTTTAGTTTCCTATAATCAATGCACATTCTCCATCCTGATTCGATTCGTTTAGTTATAGTTTCCCCTTTTTCGTTTTCAATAACGGTTATGCCTCCTTTCTTTGGTACAACGTGCACAGGACTAACCCATTTGCTATCAGATATAGGATATATAATACCTGCTTCCAATAACTTGGTTATTTCCTTCTTTACTACCTCACTCAGGATCGGATTTAGTCTTCTCTGGTGTTCCCTAGAGGTTTTACAGTCTTCTTCTAACATGATGCGGTGCATACAAATAGAAGGACTTATTCCTTTAAGATCGGTGATGTGGTACCCTAGTGCGGTTGGATACTTCCTTAAGATATGTAGGAGTTTTTCTGTTTCGAGTCTTCCTAGGTCTGCATTAACTATCACAGGTCGTTCAAGTTCTAAGTCTAGGAATTCATATCTCAGATTTTTGGGAAGTGTTTTCAGGTCAGGGGTTGGTTTGTTAAGACATTGCGTAGGATCCGGTGTTATTGCTAAACATTGGTTAGATCTGTCTTCTACAAGGCAGTCAGATGATTTGTCTTCTTCTAACTCTGCTTCTTTTATGCATTCATCGATGATATCCATGAAGTAACATGTATCTTCTATTGCAGGTGCTTTCAAGAATTGGGAAAGAATGAATTCAATTTTCTCTTCACCTACTTCGAAGGTGAGTCGTCCTCGTTTTACGTCTATGATTGCACCGGCAGTTGCTAAGAATGGTCTTCCCAGTATAATGGGTGTAATATCATCTTCTCTAATGTCCATAATTGTAAAATCAGTGGGAATGTAGAATTGACCTATGCGTACGGGAACGTTTTCAAGGATTCCTACAGGATATTTGATGGAACGATCTGCTAGTTGCACAGACATTTTGGTTGGTCTTAATTCTCCCATTTCCAGTTTCTTACATATGGATAAAGGCATAACGCTAATTCCGGCTCCTAAATCGCATAAGGCTTTGTCAATGACAAATTTTCCTATGTGACAGGGTATAGAGAAACTACCTGGATCCTTGAGTTTAGGGGGCATGTTTTGGATTATAGCGCTACATTCGGCAGGGAGTGTAACGGTTTCGCTATCCTCAAGTTTCCTCTTATTAGAAAGGATTTCTTTTAAGAATTTAGCATATGAGGGCATCTGCGTAATAGCTTCGGTGAACGGAATTGTAACGTTTAATTGTTTAAGAAGATCAACAAATTTTCTAAATTGGCCCGCATCTTTGGTTTTAACAAGCCTTTGAGGGTAAGGTATAGGTGGTTTGTAAGGTGGTGGAGGTACATAAGGTTCCTTCTTTTCTAGGGTTTCCTTATTACTCTCTTCCTTTTCCTTAGGTTCACTTTCCTCAGTTGATTTCTTAGGGTTTTGGTTTTCTATCCTTGGATCAGACGGTCCTTCCACTTCCGTTCCACTTCTTAATATAATTGCATGAGCGTGGCTTCTCGGGTTAGGTTGGGGCTGTCCAGGGAATGTACCAGTTGGGGCAGCAGTAGGTGCTTGTTGTTGGGCTACTTGTGATATTTGTGTTTCCAGCATTTTGTTATGGGTAGCCAAGGCATCTACTTTGCTTGCTAGTTGTTTAAGTTGTTCGCCAGTGTGTACATTCTGGTTTAAGAAATCTTTATTGGTTTGTTGTTGGGAAGCTATAAAGTTTTCCATCATGATTTCCAAGTTGGATTTCCTAGGGGCGTTATTGTTAGGCATGGATGGGTTCGGTTTCTGATATCCCGGAGGTATAGCTAGGGCTTGATTTGGAGACTGTCCAGGTGCGTACAAAGCGTTATTGCTCTTATATGAAAAGTTTGGATGGTTCTTCCAATTTGAGTTATAGGTGTTCGAATAGGGGCTTCCTTGAGCATAGTTTACTTGCTCTGCTTGGATTCCTGTCAAGAGTTGACAGTCCGTAGGAGTGTGGCCTTGGATTCCACAGACCTCGCAATTCTGAGTTATAGCAACCACGGCGGCTGGGGGTGATACGTTTAAACTTTCAATTTTCTGGACCAAAGCATCCACTTTTGCGTTAACATGATCAAGGTTACTTATCTCGTACATGCCAGTTTTCGTTTGAGGTTTTTCCACCGTTGTTCGTTCGGTTCCCCACTGATAGTGGTTTTGGGCCATGCTCTCGATAAGCTGGTAAGCATCAGCATAAGGTTTGTTCATTAAAGCACCACCTGCAGCGGCGTCTATTGTTAACCTTGTGTTGTATAAGAGACCATTATAAAATGTGTGAATTACTAACCAGTCTTCCAAACCATGGTGTGGGCAAAGTCTCATCATGTCTTTGTATCTTTCCCATGCTTCGAAAAGAGACTCATTGTCTTTCTGTTTAAATCCGTTTATCTGGGCTCTTAACATAGCTGTTTTGCTTGGCGGAAAGTATCGGGCAAGAAAAACTTTCTTCAACTCGTTCCATGTGGTGACTGAGTTGGAAGGGAGAGATTGAAGCCATCTTCTAGCGCTATCTCTTAATGAGAAAGGAAAAAGACGAAGTCGAATTGCCTCTGAAGTGACACCATTAGCTTTAACAGTATCAGCGTATTGGACAAATACGGATAAATGAAGGTTTGGATCCTCGGTAGGATTTCCAGAGAATTGGTTCTGTTGCACTGCCTGCAACAGCGAAGGTTTAAGTTCGAAGTTGTTTGCTTCGATTGCGGGCGGAGCAATACTTGAATGCGGCTCATCTTGCGATGGAGCGACGTAATCTCTAAGAGCACGAGCTGGTTCTGCCATCTCGGTTATCGAAGGAAAAAGGTTTTTGAAATCAGGAAGTTCTATAGGAGGGAGATTGTTTGCAGCACGATATTCCCGAATTCGTCGTAAGACTCAGAGATATAGTTCGATATCGTTGATTCGTAAATAGAGCGGTTCGCCTTGTGAGCGAGTGCGTGGCATACAAATCAACGAAAGAAAGAATAGAAGAAAAAGAAACCTTAGTCTCTACAGCGTAACGGAAGAGTTACGATATCGATTAAATAAAAGTCCCCGGCAACGGCGCCAAAAACTTGTTCGCGACTTTATGAGTCGAAATTGGGGTACAAACTGCAAGTGCACAGTTCTATCGCGTAGTTTTAAAAGATATCGATCCCACAGGGACTTATGAATCGATATACCGTTATCTAAGGTTACTTCGTAAAGCTAAGGTGAATAATGGTTGATTGTTTGGGGGCGAAGCTAAAAACTAAACTAAGATCTAGATTAAATATTCATAAAGCGGATATCGGTATGTAGTTCGTCGTAATTAGGGAATCAATTCTTTGTCGGTTTCTTGGTTTTTAAAATAAATCGTTTCAGTTAACTTTATTGATTAAAGGTTTTATCTCAAACTCTCGCTCTGTTGAATAAACCATGATTTTATGTTAATGTAGCTGTCACTTATAATTAAGTCAAAAACCACTTTTTGAAAGCAATAAAGTTGCAGAAACTCTTTTTAAGAAAACACTGACTGTTTTAAACACCCTTATCTCAAACTCTCGCTCTGTTGACTTAGGTTATACAATTAAACCCGAATGCTTAACTCTCGTCCTCACATTCAATCTTTAAAAATACTTTTTGGAAAAGGTCAGAATTTAATTAACTCTAAAACTTGCTCTCGCCCTGATCTAGAATTAATGCCTAATTTACACTGTCCAGTTAAAACCTCAAACTCTCGCTCTATTGATTTTAACTTCTTTATGTCTTTTACTTTTGTAAAAAATTCTTGTTATTAAACCTGTAAATTGAGACCGTAAAAAGATTGATTTTAATTTTAAATTTAATTAGACCGACTAGGTCTTGATCCCTTATTCCGCTTACTTTACATACCGATATCTAGGCGAATTAGCCAGACATACTAAACAAACAAATATATATATATCATGCATAAACAGACTCATCCCAGGCAGATAATATAAATAAGTAATAAAACAAAGCGTTAAATAATAATTAAAGAACCTGAATGCGTTAAACAATAGTCTTGAACACTCCACCACAAGCCGGTAGGATTTGTTCTTGGATTCTTCAATTAAACAACAAATTAAAACGAAGGAAATAAAAACTAGATTCTAACGTAAGGTTAGATCCGGTAAAAGTTGCACAATAGTTTCCGGTGTAGAAACTATTGTGCGAAAAGAATTAATTAAATGCTAAAAAGGAAAGTATAAATTGCAAGGGAAATAATGTAGAACTTGAAAAAAAATAAAAATAAAGAAACAATACTGAAATTGCTGGAAAAGAAAATAAGCAAAAGCGGCAAAGGAAAAAAATTGGAAAAGCTTCGGAACCACTTTAGGTTTTCCAAAGTGGCTATTTATATTGGTGTCATTAGGTAACTGTCTGCTGCCAAAAGGTCTTTTACGTGGCTAATTGCATGGCGTGGATATAGGGCCCAACACTCCTCAACGTCTCTTCAAGTCTCTGAGGCGTTACTTGCGCCCAAAAAGTAGGGGAATGGTGTGACGTTCGTCACATTATGTGTGACGTTCGTCACAAGGCTGTTTTGCGTGACGCTCGTCACGCCCTCTGTGACGTCCGTCACAGGTACAGCGTTTGTGTTTTGCGCTTTGGGTTGGGCTTTGGCATTTGGTTCTTTTTCTCTCCTTTTTGCACCTCATTTTCTTCCATTTTTACTAGTGCTTCGAAATAAACCACCTGAGACAAATAGGAAGAAAATACCGCGTAATATCTTATAAAATGAAGTGAACTGAAATAAATAATAATAAAATTTAATTGAATTAAGTCCAAAAATATGATATAATTTCGTGTTATCAAAACTCATTGTCATAAACATTCTGCATTCTCTATTTTATTGGAAGTCCCCCAAAACCTATGGAGAATTTCAATCAATCTTGATGAACAAGATTATTATTACCCACACAATAGAAATGAAAAGAGAAAAACAATGGACAAAAAGAGAGTGTATAGAACGATGAAGGAGAAGAGGAATATAATTCTGCAGAGTTTCTGTGGAAAACTTCTTATTCACTTTGCAACTGCAAAATACTGTGAATATAATGTTATGAATGCTCTATTCACTTCTATTTGAAAATAAGGGTTACTCCTTCTATTTATAGATTTATGTTAACTTGGACCTCAAGCCAAGGCCCAAAACTATAAAAACCAAAATTATAAAAGCCCAAAAATAGCTAACACTACTCAACACACTAGGTGGTTGGACACTTCCCTGCTTCTGTCGAGCAACTTGCTTCGACACAAGGAATTACAAGTCAACACACCACCTAATTCATTGTATCTAAGCTATCTACATTCATCATAACTCTTAGCCTTTTGAACACTTCGACCTGCACTCCTTTTGTCATGATGTCTGCAATCTGATTCTCAGTTCTGCAGTGTTCCACATTCATCTTCCCATCTGCTACCTGCTCTCGAAGATAATGGAACTTTATCTCGATGTGCTTGCTTCGACCATGTGCTATCAGATTCTTTTCCAAATTTATAGCTGACATGCTATCGATCTTCATGGTAATTGCTCCATGACTCTTCGATGTTACCTCTTCGACCAAATTCACCATCCATGTTGCTTGACATGCACAAAGAGAAGCAACTATGTATTGTGCTTCGCATGACGATAATGCCACTACTGGCTCTTTTCTCAAACTCCAAGCAACTGGTGCACCACCTAGCATAAACACATATCTAGTTGTGGATTTTCGATCCTCGGCATCACTACACTAACTTGAGTTGGTGTATCCCACTAACTTGCATTATTTTCCTTCATCAACTGCAGGAAACAAAATTCCATAGTCGAGAGTTCCTTTCAGATACATTGGTATCCTCTTTGTCGCTGCTAGATGTGATACCTTTGACTTCTGCATGAACTTACTCACCATACCTACACTGTATGCTAAGTCAGGCCTTGTATGACACATGTATCGAAGTGACCCAATAAGTCTTTTGTATTGGGTTGGGTCGATATCATCTTCATCTGAATCCTTCGACAGTTGTAATCTGGGCTCAGCTGGAGTCGAAGTTGGGTTGCAATCTTGCATCTCAAATCTCTTGAGAATTTCGCCTGCATACCTTCTTTGGTGCATCATCAAACCTCTACCACTCTTGTAGAATTCAATACCATGGAAATATGAAATGTCACCCAGATCTGACATTTCAAATTCCTTGTTGAGATCACCTTTGAAGTCTTCGATCTCCTTCTTGCAACTACCTGTTATCAACAGGTCATCGACATAGAGACATAGTATAAGCAATTCACTCTTGCTTCTTCTTACATATACTCCATGTTCAGATTTACACTTTACAAATTTCTTCTCCCTTAGAAAGCCATCTATTTTCTTGTTCCAACCTCTTGGAGCTTGTTTAAGTCTGTACAAGGCTTTATGCAGCTTGTACACCTTTCTTTCTTCGCCATGTTTAACAAAATCTAGCTGGTTGTGTAACATAAACTTCTTCTTCTAAGGAGCCATCAAGGAATGCACATTTCACGTCCATCTGGCACATCTTCCAGTTGTTCATGTTTGCTAGACCAACAACCAACTGATTATTTTGATCCTAGCAACATGTGCAAATACTTCATCGAAGTCGATTCCTTCTTTCTGAAGAAATCCTTTCGCCACAAGTCTCGCCTTGTGTCGAGTCACTTCTCCTATGGGATTCAACTTTACCTTGTATACCCATTTCACATCCATTGCCTTCTTGTCTTGAGGCAATTAGACAAGTGACCAAGTGTTGTTGACTTCGATTGACTTCAACTCTTCATCCATTGCTTTCATCCACTTTGAATCTTTCAATGCCTCAGTTGCATTGACAGGTTCAACATCTGCGTAGAAAGCATAATGTACCAGCTCACCTTCTTCATCGACCATATCATCTGATGTAATTACTCATTCTTACAACCTTGCAGGCATGTGTCTTGTTCTTTGAGGTCTTCTTGGGCCTGCTTCACCTCTGACTTCTTCCTGTCGAACTTCTCTTTCGACTTCACTAGCTGGTTCATCACAAAAGATTCTCACTGAATATTTCTTGACATTCTCAGTCCAATCCCACTCCTTAAGCTCATTTATGATCACATCCCTGCTGATCACCACTTGTTTATTCACTGGGTCGAACAACTTGTATCCTCCAGTCGAATGATATCCTATCAGGATCATCTGACTAGACTTGTCATCAAGTTTTCTTCTCAACTGATCTGACACATGTCTATGTGCTATAGATCCAAACACCCTCAGATGACTCAAGATAGGCTTGACACCATACCAACATTCTTCTGGTGTGATTCCTTCTAGCTTCTTCATCGGACATCTGTTCATGATATATGTCGCAGTTGACACAACTTCTCCCCATAATTCTTTGGGTAAATGCTTTCCTTTCAACATACTTCTAGCCATATTCATAATGGTTCTATTATTCCTCTCTGCGACTCCATTCTGTTGTGGAGTGTAGGGTGGCACCACCTCATGCACAATCCCTTCTTTCACACATAATGCGTCGAAGTCTTTCGACACATATTCTCCACCACCATCAGTTCTCAAAATCTTGATCTTTCGACCGCTCTGTCTTTCGACCATAGATTTAAACTTCAAAAATACCTCAATCACTTCACTTTTCTTCTAGATCCGATAAGACCATAGTTTTTGTCTGAAATCATATATGAATGTAACAAAGTATTTGTTACCTCCAATCGGATCCACCTGGAGAGGACGACATACATCAGAGCATATGACTTCAAGAATTGCCTTCGACCTGCTTCCTGCATCCTTACTAAAGTTGTTCTTATGCTGTTTTGCCTGCACACATTCTTCACACACTTCGTTTGGAATGTCGATTTCTGGTAATCCTGAAACCATATTTCTTCTCTTCAAATCTCTGATGTCTTTGAAATTGAGATGGCCAAGCCTGTAATGCCATATCCATTCATCTTTGTTGGTTGCTGTTGCAAGACACTTATGCTCAATCACATTTAGTTCAATCTTGAAGGTTCTATTCTGAGACATTGGAGCCTTCAAGATCAACCTTCCATTTGAGTCGAGAACTCTCATCATCTTTTCTTTGATCGACACCTTGTAGTTCTTTTCGACCAACTGCCCTATGCTGAGCAAATTACTCTTCATGCCTGGTATGTACAACACATTTGAAATTACGGACCTCTTACCATCTTTCCTCATAATCAGAACATCACCAACACCTTCAGTTGCTATAGTGTTGTCATTTGCAAATTTCACCATGTTCTTCATTGAGGGTTTTATGTTGACAAACCAATCTTTCCTTCCAGACATGTGTGATGAGCATCCTGAGTCCAAGTACCACTAGTCCTTGAATCTCTCTTCTTCTCTTGTTGTAACCATCAGCAACGTCTCTTCTTCTTCATGTTTCGCCAGCTTTGCATAAGTTTCTTGATTCTTCTGCTTTTTTAGACAACCACTAGAATAGTGACCATACCTTTGACAATTGTAACACTGAATGTGACTCTTGTTTGGCTTTTAACCACCACCCCTTCCTCTACCTGCAACACCACCTCTTTGGTTGCCTTGGTTCCAGGGTTTTCTCTGATTCGACCAGTTTCCTTCTTGGTGATTTAGACCAGTTGAATTGTTGTAACCTCCTCTGCCTTTGTTGCCATTCCAGCTTCCTTTGCTATTTCTTTCTTTTTCTGATTGAGCCTGCAAAGCCATATCACTTTTCGACTTTCCTGCAGCTCTTTCAGCAATTCTTTGTTCATGAGATTCAAGCGTCCCTTGAAGCTCTTCCTTTGTCAATTTTGACATATCTTTCGACTCTTCTATGGCTACTACCACGTGGTCGAACTTTGAAGCCAACGAACTCAAGATCTTTCCAACAACAGATCTTGATGTCAACACTTCTCCATATACCTTGATTTGATTAACCAGTTTCGTAACCTTCGTGAAAAAATCAGTTATGCTTTCGTTGTCTTCCATCTGAAGCAATTCATACGTTCTTTTGTGAGTTTGTAACCTCACCTCTTTCACCTTCTCTGCGCCTCCAAACGATTTCTCCAAAATTTCCCATGCTTCTTTCGCTGACTTTGCATCACTAACTTTTTCAAAGTTATCTGCATTAACACATTGATGGATTATAAAGAGAGCTTTATAATCTTTCTTCTATAATTCTTTATGTGCAACCTTTTCTTGATCCGTCGCGGCTTCTGCAAGCGTTGCTACTCCTTCCTTCACAAGATCCCAAAGATCTTGATAACAGAACACAACCTTTATCTGCTTGCACCAATTCTCATAATTGTTGTTCTTGAGAATCGGAAGATTTGTTGGAAAATGCACGTTTGGATGATTCGTTGCCATGGTCATTTTCTTCTCACAAGTCGATTAACCGGAGCTCTTGATACCAGATGTTGAAAATCCCCCAAAACCTATGGATAATTTCAATCAATCTTGATGAACAAGATTGTTATTACCCACACAATAGCAATGAAAAGAGAAGAACAACGGAGAAAGAGAGAGTGTATAAAACGATGAAGACGAAGAGAAATATAATTCTGCAGAGTTTCTCTGTGCCCACAAACTGTGAAAAACTTCTTATTCACTTTGCAACTGCAAAATACTGTGAATACAATGTTATGAATGCTCTATTCACTTCTATTTGAAAATAAGAGTTACTCCCTCTATTTATAGATTTAGGTTAACTTGGACCTCAAGCCAAGGCCCAAAACTATAAAAGCCCAAAATTAACTAACATTACTCAACACACTAGGTGGTTGGACACTTCCCTGCTTCTGTCGAGCAACCTGCTTCGACACAAGTAATTACAATTCAACATTTTACTCCAAAATCCATCTCAAATAACCAAATCAATTTCATTTAATTCTTTCTCCTATTTTATTTACACTATTTTTCTCCACAAATTTTGGTTCTAACTCATTATTTTCTCCTATATCTCAATTTAAAATTTGGATTTACCATGAGCGTGGTGGCGGTGGACAGTTATAGTGTTTCTGATTTCGATTCCATATATTTCAACTTTGTTGATTTTGGAGATTTTCAATTTTGATTTTTGATTTCATCTATTTCGATATTGCTTTTTAAATTTTGGTGATTTTGTATAAAGTTTTTTTTTTTTTTTTATGTTTTGAATTTTATGTTTTATTTTTGGTGATATTTTTTATTTTCATTTATGTGAATTCTTAGCTATGTATCTATTTTCTGGATTTAAATAACAATTATTTATGTGAATTTTAATTTTGATATTTTATTTGGTTTTGGTGTTTCACTAAAAACACGTTGATGAAGTTTTTTTTACTAATGTTGATGGATACTGATGATGAAGGTGGGGTGAGTTATGGTGATACATGAAGGTAGTGGTTGTGAGTTATGATATTGATGATGATCAATTATGATGTTGAAGATGAATGTAGAAATTAAACTGTGGGACATACATTGCAAGATGATGATCAATTATGTATTTGTAGATGATTTGGTTATCATGGACTACTTGAAATGCAAATAATAATTAATGGCAAAAGATAGTACTTCGATATAATTCAAATGCATTGAAATGCAAATGAATTGTAGTGGCACAATAGTTAAATGCAAGTGCCCAATAAGCCAAAGGACACCAGTTTTAATCCTTAAATCTCAAAAATATGTATTTCAAATTTTTTAATTAATTAACTTCTAAAGAAATATAATTAAAATAATTAATTATTAATTATTAATTTATAAATTTAATTGATATAGTGTAAAATAATTTTACACCGTCAGTTAATTCTATCCGTTGGATATTGAAATAAGTTTGATTTTTATTTTAAAAATCTATAAAGTAATGCAAACGGGTGATTGTGATAAACCGACCGTGTAAATTATTTTACATTGACAATGCATAATAATTAATTCCTTAATTTATTATATAAATAAATATTAAATACTTTATTTTTTTTAAGTGTTTAATTTTTTAATATAATCATTTATAATATTATAAATATTAACTATTCTTCTCTTTATATATATATATATATATATATATATATATATATATATATATATATATATATATATATATATATATATATATATATATTAATTATTATTCTTAATACTAAGATAATTTTCTTCCGGAATAAAATTGTGCAAATCTATATAAATCCAATAATAGTTATCATAAAAAAAAACTCATAAATCATTGATATGTTAGGAAATATTACTCCCTTATAGGCTTTGAACAAATAATTTTGGATGAGTACAACCGTGTCAACACAAAAAAGCATTGCATATTTGAAATTATATTAAAAATAAATGTGCAATTTTATACTATGAATTCTATTTAAAACGTATATATTTATTTTTAAAACTATTTATTTAAAATGTACAAATAAAAACTGACTAAAATTAATAACAATAAAACCAATTAAACCCAATTCTTTCCTTGAATATGTTTTTATTCCATTTACTTCAATAATTCTAAAAATAATTGTTTTTGAAATATACAAACATATTTACTACACTTACATTTAATAATTCTATTTTTTATTTATACTTTTACTAACAAAATATTTTTAATTATTGTATATAAAATAATTTTTATTTTATTTTATCTTCAAAATAAAAATAAAAATATTTTTTTTACAAAGCTTACATTTCTTCTCTTTTATTAAATTTTACCATTCAATATACTTATAATATATTAATATATTAGTAATTAAATAAAAGCACTAACCTATATTATATATTTATTGTTTATCCATATACCATATTTTTGGATATCGCTACTTTTTCTAAAATAGTGTTTATTTTAATTAACATAATTTTCCTTTACAACTTGGCAAAGCATTACAACCTTTGAAATTAAATTAATTTTTATATCAACCTTTTATATAAATTTCTTTTCAAAGTATAATGCACATTTTTACAAATCATAGTCATACAACAACTAAAAAAATTACTACTACTATATAATGTCCTTTTTATATCCTCATATTTTTTGAAACGTTTATTCAATGTATTTTGAAGATCTATTTAGATCTATTTTATTCATTTGCTTTTTATAGTAGATATTTTTATTAATAATTGTAATAGTAATGCCAAATAATATTAACAACTTTAAAATACAGTGGATGGACATTAAAGAATAATTATATATATTATATATTAAAATATTAAATATCAAGTTTATATGAAATTGATCGGATCTGACGGATCTCGGGCTTTATATGGCCGGGTTAAGAAAAGACATATAATAATATGGACTAAATGATTACTATTCGAGTCCGTCCATTTACGGGTTTCGGACTATCCGATCTTAAACAAACTATTTTTTATATTAATTTTTATACAAAATTTAAAATAAAACCCCATAATCTTTAGTATAAATATAATAAAAAATTATATCACTTTAAATATAATATATTTTAAAAGTATTATATATATTTTTTATAAATACTATAATATATTAATCCATGTTAAAGTTGTATAAAATAATACTCGAGTATTTAACCTAAGAGAAACTAATAGAAAATGAGTGAAACAAAACATAAAATCACAAGACAAATTTGAATATATTAATGTATAATATTTAAAAGAGAAATATTGAATAAAATAGATATAAATTATAGTGAGATGAGAAAAATGAATATGTTGTTTTTGAGTGAGAGAACATAAATATTAATATATATTTTTTGAATTATTAATTAAGCGGCCCTAACATGCTACTCATGGCCCATACGGGCTAGTCTTACAAAAGTCTTGAAAAACATGAACTATAATTTTAAGACTCAAATTCTATGATTTTTCGGATTTTACGGGTCGGCCCATATGGATGAATCCATTTTAAAAACTCTAATAATATCTACTAAATACATTCATACATGGATTTCCACTTTCATTATCTTACAAATCAAAAAATTTATATATAAATAATATTACACTCACAATCACAAATTCACATAATTATATTTAATTATCTAAAATATATCCTTTATATATATTTTTTTATGTAGTTATATTAATCTTCATCCTACTTTGCCCATGCGAAAATTGGTTGAGTTACTACAAAATGATGTGGCATAATGAGACTTAAAAAACAATCTGAAGATGAGTTGCACAATTGAAAGTGCTCTTAGGGCATCTCGAACGTACAGATTTTTTCATAGGCTCGTTGAGATGATTTGGCATATATATATATTCTAGAATAGATAGGGTGTTGGGCAACATGAATGGCATACTAAGAACATCAACACTGTTTTGCATATTAAGGAGGTTGGAGTTTCAGATTATCCCTACAAAAAGACACTTCAAATTTCAAAACGTCACCACTTCTGTTGAGGGATTTCTGGAATCAAGATATCAATGGCTCAACCATGTATGTCATATGGAGGAAATTGCACAGATTAAAAGCTACTATCAAAAGGATTAGTACTCTATTCAGGAACATCACATATCAATTAGAGGAAGCAAGAGATTCTCTTAAAAATGCTCAAAATGAATTGCCTCATGACATGTTGAATGTGGATGTTATTGAAAGAACTAAAACTATTGTTGCAGAAGTTTTGAGGCTTATCAACATTGAAGAACACTCGTTGAAACAAAGATCGAAGGTGGACTGGCTCAAACTGGGAGATAGTAATAATAAGTACTTCCATGCTTCTCTCAAAAGTAAGCAAAATCAAAGTAATATTAGTTCCATGACTATGGAGTATGATAATATCTTAACTACGCATGAAGAGTTTGAAAGTGAAATTATGAGGTTCTATAGCAATTTAGTTGGCTCCACTGCAACCAACCTCCAAGGCATAAGCATGGTTGCTATGAGGGATGGTAAACAAATAAATGCATACTAGGGAAATATGTTTATTGCTCATACCATGAAATAAAAGAGCAGCATCAAAATGTTGAATGGATGAAGATTATGTATGATAATCCGATGAGACCTAGGGCTCTATTTACTTTGTGGATGGGTTGCCACGATCGGCTAGCCACAAAAGAGAGACTCGATCATTTTGGTTTCATTGATAACAACCATTGCATTTTTTGTAGTCAGCCTGAGATATTGTAGCACCTGCTATTTTCCTGTCATGAAGCTCAAGGTCTGGCATCATGCTATAAAGTGGTTGTAAGTCCTGCATACTCCAGAAGGGTGGAATGAGGAAATGGTGTGGATAATTGGAAAGGTTAAAGGAAAATGAGTAAAATGAGCTATTCTCAAATGTACTTTTGCTGAGATAATTTACGAAGTCTGAAAGCATAAAAATTCTTTCTATTTTGGTAGTGTTAGCAGTAGGAATATTGACCCAAAAATTATTGATAATGTTATTTATATATATATTGTTTTTGCAGTAGAACAATGATCGAACATGTGCATTATCCCTTGAGAAATACATACATTACCAACTGAATTAAATAAACTCGTAGCTATCTACTACTTTTTATTATATATATAATATCAGTTTCATTAACTTTTCTGATTTTATTTCTTTAATATAAATTTTAAATAATATTTATTTTTTGTAATTAAATATTTAAAGATTTATTATATGACTAAATTATTTATTATTAAATTCTTATGCTAAGCAATTTCATATAATTATATAATTATTAGTGGTTTGTTCTTGTTATATAAAAAAGAAATGTTTTTAAATTTTATTTTACAATAGTTATTCAAAAAATTGGATATTAGTGTTATTTTTAATTAATTCTTATGAATATATTCATAATAAGTTAAATTTATAAGTTAAAAATATTTTTAAACAACTTGATTTAGATTAGTATAGCCTAACACAATATTTATAAGGTTTTATAATGTTTTGATTAATTCAACTTTTTTCATACTATTACATCAATTGAAATAAAATTTGAGGGGTTATAAAAGTGGGTCAAACAATTTCATGACGGAAGATGATTATGTATGCATATGTCTTATTTATAAATATTTATGATATTAATAAAAAATAATTGTTTTTGAATTCTTCGTGTTCGTCATTATTAGGGGCTGATTTTTAAAACTTAACAGCGTCTCCAAATTGTTTGAGACGGATCTGGTTATGATTGATCTAATAATTCTCAGACATGGTAAAAACTCTGTAACTAAAATAATTCTACCTGAAAAAATTATGAAAAATAATAATTATATGAGTTAAGTTTCAGCCAAAATATTTCTTCATTAATTGTGTGAGAGATATCTTAATCACAGAATGAAAACCCATTGAAAAACACGAAAGCAATTTAATGCTAATATGTGCTTATGTAGCGCTAACAACAACTACAAACTTATCTCTATATAATTACTACTATCAACTTCCACTCTCCTAATACCGAGAAAAGGAGAAAATGAATGTGAGAAAAACACAAGAAGATGGGGGTTGAATAGTGTTTGAATTTTCTTCTTTAAGCTTTTTAAGCTTATGCTTTTGATGATTCTCAATCAAATTCTGAACACTTGATTCAGAGTCTGACTTCAACATACTTTGTTTACTTTTAAAGGTCCTTATCAGAATCAGAATCAAAATTAAAATAAGAGTATCAGAGTTAACAACAACAAAATATTAAACGCAAAAGCAAGGAAAGTAAAAGCAAAGACACATGCAGTTATCCTGGTTCCTTTCACAACTAGAGAGTAGTCCAGTCCCCTTGTACTTCCAAGGGATTTTCAATATAATCAAACTGATTACAAATGCTCAAGCACCAAGCAAGAGACTTTCAATTCTCAAACCCATGAGTAAGAGACTTATATGCTCAAGCACACAAGAAAAATACTTCCAATGCTCAAATCCACAAGTAAGAGACTTCTATGCTCAAGAACACAAGCAAGAAACTTCAAATGCTCAAGCACTAAGAGACTTATGACTCTATAATAAACTATTAATATATTTGGGTAACAACTACAATTGATATACAGTTAGAGATGCAGATAGAATACAACTTAAAAAGACTTTAAGACTTAAGAACTTCTTAAATATACAAGTGTTAAGAGGTTCTAAGTCTATACATTTTGAAATAGTAGCTTCTCTTTGAAATGACAAGGTTGAGAGTCTTGTGATGCAGTGTATTAGTCTTCAACATTTGTTCCTTCAACTTCTTATATAGAGGGCAAAAAAAGAGACGCTGAAGACTTTCACCAAAAGGTTGGATAACCTTTGTACCTGATTAGACACATCAAGTAAACAACTTTCTGCAAAGAGAATTATCCGTTGAAGCTCAGACAACCAATAATACATTTTTTCTGAAGTCTTCACGTGATCAAAAGGTCTTTGACTCTGTTAGTGTTGCCTCGATTAAAGAGACTATGCTTCAGAGATTGACTTTCTTTAGACTTCATTCTTCAGAGGCTGATCACTTCAGAGTCCACTTCTTGACTTCTGAAGCTTCATAGTCTGAGTCACTAGAGGCTAAATTTATTAAGAGTTGACTTCTTCAGAGTCTGGATCTTCTATCAGAGCTAGAGTCTTTAGAAATGATCTTCATAAACTAGACTTTGAACTTCATATGCAGAACAATCAATCTTCTCTTCATTTGTTCTTAGATTTATAATCCTGCAAACTTGAAGAAATATTATAATACCCGATTATTCTTTAAATACTTTATTATCATCAAAACCTAAGGAATATGGTATCAACCAAATTTATTTCTACAATCTCCCCCCTTTTTATGATGAAAAACATAATTATTTAAGAGTAATGGTTGTTAATTTATTTAACGTGTTGACTTCAGGGTCCGAGGTTTGTAAGCTCCTGGTGAGTCTAATAATCAAAAGGGTGAGGTTTATAAGCTCCCCCTAAGTTCTATCCAGGTTAATTAAATTTCTTTTAAGCTAAATATCATTAATCTTCAGAATTTAGTCAAGGATCAATAAGAGTAATAATTAGATTCAGGTGCCTTAGGTGTGCTTAAATACCCCTTAACTCTCTCCTCTTTTTGTCATCAACAAAAATATAAATGAAAAAGGAAAGAAAATATACTGAAGAAAACATGTCATTAAAATAGTTAGATTCCAAAAACATATTCGGACAAGAAAAGACAAAACAAAATAAGGGTTTTCTAATTCCTAAAACCTATGGTTTCTACTTCAGAAGCTCCATAATCTCCTTCAGATCAAAACCCATGTCGTCTTGTCTAGCATTCATGGTCTTCATATAATCATCCATCTCTCTTTACTTAAAGGCCATGACTTCCATTAGAAGCAGCAACAAAAGCCAACTTTTCTTTCTAACTGCTCTTGCCTATGACCGGAAGAAGCAACAAATTCTGAAGAGATGTACTTCAGAATTTGAAGAACTGATACCACAAAGGTTGTGAGAGAATCCCACGTTGCAATATAAGCTACTGGGTCATAATTTTTAATTCTCTCAGCAACCAAATTATGCAATCTATCAAAAAGAACAATTATGTATTCTTACTTTTGGGCTTGGATATAGGGTGGAGAAGGTGGAATGTTTGTTTGTGGAATTTCAGTTTGTGAGGGAATGGATAGGATTGATGTGCCAGATTCTGACACATAATCTTTTGTTTTCGGAGAGGAGTGATGTTCAGATGGTTGGTTTTCTTGGACAATTTGGTTTAGGGTGGTTTCAGGTGGAGGTTGGTCCAAAGAAACTTGTTCAGTTTCAATCTGAGGTTCAGATGTAACTTGAACTTGAGATTGAATCTGAATAGGACTAGGTTTTGGTTGAGATGTAGGTTCAGGTAAGGGTTGGGGTATAGGTTTAGGTGAGGGTTGAGGTTTAGGTTCCGGTGAGGGTTGAGGTTTAGGTGAAGGTACATGTTCTCGTTGATCTTAGGTTACATGTTGAGCTTCAAATTGAACAGATAAGTTATTATGATCAGAAATTGTTTCAGCAGAACATGTTAGGTCATTTTGTAGGGTGAATATTTGAAGAGGGATAGGTTGGATAGGTTTGATAAATACATGCTTAAGACCAAAAGCAACAATAGGATCAAAATCAGAATCTGAGCTAGAACTTGGTGAAACTTTCCCACTAAAGACATTTATGGGTGGTTAAAGCATGATGTTTAAAGGTGGAGGTTGCTCAGAATCAAAAATGTATTCTACTTATCTCTGATCATCAGTGGTTTCACCAGCAGGATGTTTAGAATCAACTAGATTCATAGCATTCTCTAGAATCTGAAGGATGGGTGTAGGGTTAGAAAAATCCATCATAAGTTCTAAAAGTTGAACCTTATTATGAACAGTTGGTGGAGTGTGTTCTGGAGATGGTTTGGGTGAAGGTTTCAGTGAGGGTGTTGGTGTTGGTGATATATGGTTTAAGGTGGAAGAATCAAAGCAATCCTCAAAGATATAGTTCATATTGTTACCTATCATATCAATCTCCACGACATCTAGAGTAGCTTTCTCCTTTTCACCATCAGCTTCAGAAGAAAGATTGGTAGCAACTTCAAATACAAATCCTTCTAGTACACTAGAATCTTTAGCTTCATAAGCACCCCCAATAATATTCAACTCAACTATAACTGTAGCAGCATGAACTTCATCAGTCTTCAGAGCTTCTCCTTTAACAACAACTTCTTCCAACTGAGCATTAGAAGTTGCAGGTTATTTCTTTGCTTGATCCATAAAAGCAGAGAAAATCAATTGTACTCCCCTCTGAATAGATCTTTATACCACCTTATGAGCTTCAATATCTGCAACCTTTGTATTCCTGGTCAAATATACCTCAGTTTCCTCCTCTTCCTCTTCCTCTGCAATTTCAGAAGGAAGAATCATCTTTATCAACTTCCTCTTCATCACAGGTGTATCAATGGTGACATAAGATGAAGATTTCTTATGAGGAGTCCTTCCACTTCTTGTCTTAAAGGGAATCAAGACAGTGGAGGAAACTACCTCTTCAATCTCCTTCTAAATCTCCTTCAGATGTACAACCTTCATCTTAAGAGGCTTCTAAAAATAATTATGAGCATCAAAAGACACCTGTTTTCTTTTCTTAGAAGTTTTGTACGCATCAGTTGGTTCTTATGTAAATTCCTATAGGTCAGAACCATATCAACTTCTTTTCATGCCATCTCAATGTACATCATAATTACCTCAGGATTTTCATTCTTGGTAATTACATGATAGTCCCCAGGATAGGCAAATTTTGAACTTCTGACTATGAGAGGTTCTGTTGATAATATCACTTCATTATTCTTCAGAAGCTTCATGTTGGCCAGAACTGAAGCATAAATAATGTTCCCACAAATCTCCTCCAGATCATTATAAATAGAAGTATCTCTCAAAGAGTCAACCAGACGACCCTGATAGAACAATTCAGACAGAAGTTTAGAATATGGTACATTCTTATTTTTATGCTTCTTTTCTATCCTTGATAGCCTTACATAAATTATGGAAGATGTAACTAGGGAGATTGATGATCTCTCCATCGACCAAATACCAGATGAAGTGTCTATGTTCCCAAGAGATTTGATCAGTGCTACCTTCTCTAAGGATTAGACAATGAATGAGGATTTTGAATAGAAGCTTGTAAGTAGTCTTCATGTTCTTCACCTTTCCAAAGTCTGAAGATGAACATGTATTTTCAAAAAGCTTAAATAACCTTGTTTTGATGACATCAGCTTCAAGACTGCTTTCCTTGGTGTTTGGAATGTTTCCTCCTGTGTTTGACACACCAATAAGCTTGGAAATAATCTTTTAAGTGACAATGAAATTAAATCCCATTACAATTGGCCTTATTTCCACTTCCTCAAACTCCTTCATACCCATTTTCTTTCTACTCTTCCCTCTCAAGGAGTTGTCTTTTAGCACCTTCTGATTTTCATCCACAAAAGCAACAAGATCATCATATACTTCAGTTCTTACCCATAATTATTTGACCACATGGTGATAAGTTGGAACATTTAACATATCAAATAATGAAGACCATTCTTGCTTTTTGAATAAACTCCATAGGGAGTAACCATTCGGGTTGAAGAAATCAAAATCCATAATCTTCTCCACAATGAGCTTCATATTTTCCTTCTTGACATTAATGGTTCTGGGTTTGATTTATAGACTCTTACCATATTTGACATTAATGGGTGCATGTTGAGAAGATGATGACGCCATTGCAAAATAGGTTTTAGGGTTTCTTTTTAAATGGGTAGTTTTCAGAGAAGGCTTTAGAAACAAAAGTGTGGGAAGTGATAGAGAAGTGTATGAGTATGATTAAGTAGCGTGTTTTGAGTGAAAAAATAATTTTTGATCAAAACATAACTTAAAGACTAAGGAGGAGAATGCACAACTTTTAAGACACATCATCATAATTTGAAGGGTTTTTACCTAGTAGTTACAAGCCACATGTGAGAAGACGTTTTAGATTCATGACACGTAAGTGGATAGATGTCAAAGGCAGTTGAAAAGTTTTGTCCACTTATGTGCATATCATAGGAAATTAATCTTATTCAAAGTTTCAAAGGCTGAGATGCTTCAGAGGCTTCTATTCACTAGAAGCTTGTTCAGAGGTTAAGGTCACAGTAGCTTCTGATCATCATCAGACTTTGATTCTCCAATCAGATGCATGCACATGATTTTTAAAATATTTTTAAAGTGCCTGATTCTGAGATAGAATAAGATTCTTTGCAACTCAGATAGAAGTAGTATTATCACAGTGAAATGTAACTCTACTTTCATAAATGTGAAATTCTACTAACTGGTATTTGAATCGGGATTATAAAGTGTTGATTAACAACAAATAAATTGTCATGTTCTATATTTGAATTAGGCTATATATTCTTCATAACCTTTGACTTTGAGGTCTCAGGTTCTTATTCTTTTAGAACCTTTGACTTAAGAATCATTGGTTATGATTTCTTTAGAACTTTTGACCTTGAGGTTCCAGGTTCTGATTTCTTCAGAACTTATGATTCTGCAGTTATAGGTTTTGATTGATTCAAAACATTTTTATCAACAGGTACAAAATGAGAGTACAACCCTTTTTTATCAGAGCTTGAAGAAGAAGGTTATGTTGGTTTACTCAAGGTTTCATACCTTGAATTAAGTTTTTTTTAGAGTAACCAATGAAGGTGGCAAGAAAAACAAGAAATGGGGTTTTTAATTGGGGTTCTAAAAACAAAATCTTTTTCAAACAATAACACGAACAAGAAAAATAACAAAATCATTTTTATAATGGTTCGCTGTTAACGAAGCTACCTCCACTCCACCCTACCAAGTTGATTTTTCCTTCTCAATAAGGACTTAATCCACTTTAACCAAAACTGATTACAGACACCATAAAGACAAACCGTCTTTGTCTTCTTGAGTCTATTTGACTAAAACCTAGTCACTCAAGGAAACCACTCAAACAACTTTGAGATTTACAAGTGTGTGCTTGCAAGTATTGCTTATAAGTTAGAAGATTAACACAAGTTAAATATAATGAATATCTTCACACAATAACGAGCAATAACTCTTGTGTGTTTACAAAGACTAGCGTGAGCGTTAGCAAGCATGAACAACTTCTTCCATTATTCCAAGACTCATATATATATATATATATATATATATATATATATATATATATATATATATATATATATATATATATATATATATATATATATATATATATATATATATATATATATATATATATATATATATATATAGGTAGATAAAAGATTCGTTGGAGGTTAGAATTGAAATAAATTGCAGTTGTCTCTTTGTCTAACGATTTGAATATAACAAACAAAATAGTACAATAGTACTGTCCTTAGCCCACAAAATCAGCGTAGTGGAGGGAAGGGTGATCTTGTACTGTGTACTATTTTTCTGAAGCTAAACCTTTTGATCTTATCTTCTTATCTTCAAAGGCTTCTAATGAAATGATTTTGAAGTATGCTTAGAAGGATCAAGAGACTAGTTAACATAATCTTCAGAACCTCGGTCTTCAGAGTCTTGACATAGTTCCTCAGAACCTGGTCTTCAAGGTCTTCAGATCTTGTTCTTCAAAGTCTTCAGAACTTGAGCACATAATCTTGAAGGTTGACAATCCTTCAGAGGCTCTTTAATCAGATCCACAGTCAGAAGCTTTAGCAAAAACGTTCATAAGAACCATTGTCTAAGAGATTTCTAGAACTTGACAACATCTTATAAAGCACTTGGATCTCTTCAGAGTCAGAGTGTGTTAATTCCAGAATCTGATGACGTTATACGTCAATGCTTCAGAGTCAGAACCTGTTAGCAAAAGATACATACTAAATAAAAAACCATTAGTTTAAAATATTGTTCTCTAAGAAACAATGCATTGTTTTCATCAAAACTAAAGGCCATATGCAGACCCAAATCATGTTCTTACAACCAAGACCTTCTCATTTGCTTCTACTTCACCATAAATCATAGATGAAAGTTTGGTTCTGTTAAAGCCATTTATCACAAACTCTTGAAGAGCCAATTCATACTCATTAAGAGGTTTGTTACACATATCCTTTACTAAAGCAATATGATCTCTTTCTAGTTTTTCAATCTTAGTTTTAGAGAAATTTAATTCATCTTTCATAAGACCATATTACTTTTATATTATTTTCATATGCTTGGCTTTCTACTAACATCTATCCATAATATCTTAACATAAAGTAATTAAATCAGGTCTAGAGAGTTTAGAGAATATCTCATTTGCATCCTCTGAATTTGAGTCAGAACCAGCTTCTAATTCTCTGTCTGAGAATGTTGAAGCCATCAAAGCTAGATTGGATTCTACTTCATTCTTGTCAGATTCTTATTCATCATCAAGTTCATCCTATATTACCATGAGAATTTTCTTGGACTTTCTTATGAAGTTGTTCTTTTCGAACCTTCCCTTTTTGGCTTTGTCCTTCTGAAGCTCTAGACAATCAACTTTAAAATGATTAGGCTTCTGTCAGTTGAATCACCCTTTCTGATCATCTTTGTTAACTCTAGAGATTTTTCCTTTGAAGCTAGATTTTCTATCAGAGAACCTCTCATTCTTGTTAGCAAGATATTGAAATCTCTTTATGATGAAAGGCGTTTAATCATCATCTGAATCTTCATCAGAGACTTCAATATGAATAGCTTCTATTTGCTCCTAAGTCTATGAAGATTTAGCAGACCTTCCAACATATTTGTTTGCATTGATACCTAAGACTAAAGCTAGCTCGAACAAGGTAAAGCCTTTTTCCAACTTGGGGAAGGGATTGAAATCTTTGATTGACCGGTTGAGAATCCTCTCAATTTCCTCCAAGGTTGGGGACAGTTGGAAGTTTGGGAAAGTAAAACATCTTAACGGGATGTTGTAGTACTGAGCTAGGGTTGTGAGCGCTCCAAAGTCAACCTCTTCAGTTATGAGGTCTAAGATGTTGCCATAATTTGTTTGGAACTATTTGTCTTTGAGGGATGTAACCCTAGAGCTTAGAACCTTCAAGGTATCTGTTTGGGAATCTTTGTATCTGAAGGTGAATGCACTCCTTCTTGGTGGAGGATTCATGATTTTTTTTGCAAAATGTCATGTATTCCTATTTTAAACAACAAGATGCTAAGAGATTTGTTTTATTATGATTATGATGCATGAATGTTTATGAATGCATGGATAGATGAACAAATTGTTGGTTTCCACAGAACTCAAGCACGTGGTTCAAAATATGAGGCCACTGTGACAAGGAATATGGTTCAATAATGACTGCTTTCGAACTAAGGTTCTCACTTTGCAAGATCTAGGGTTTTCATGAAATTGGGTATAAGACACTGCTCTTAGCATCATGGACTCCCTTGACTGTCCTCCGCTTATGTCAATTTACTTGCCAGGCGACAACTCCATCAAGGAAATCTACTCTAAGCGAGATATTTGTATCGACCCTCACTGATCAGTGCATTTTGATGCACATTCTTCTATAATTGTAGTTAGGTATTTATCTAGTTTATTTTGCATATTTTACTATTTTATCATGTTTTTAGATTTAAGTTCATGTTTGCCTTTAATCTATTTTCGTTTGCTATTTTCAGTTTTAGCGATTATTTAATACCTGTCCACAATTCGGATCATAACTTAAGCTATGGGATGCCATTTTGCAAGTTCTGACATGCGTTGGAAAGATAAGAGAAAGATCTACAACGTTTATGTTGAAGCAAAAAACTGATTCGGAGTGCAGACGTCTCAAATAATTCGTTGAAGTTTCACACTTTAGGAAATGTTTTCTTTTAGGCCATTTGTTGGGCCGAATTTAGGTTTTCCGGCCCAGTTGTAATTATAAGTGAAACCCTTATTCTGTTTAAAAGGGAAGCCACGGTGCTAAAGCAAATGGAGATTATTCACGATAACGTTTTGCTTATGTACGATCATGAAGAGGAACTAATCTTCTAGAGTCAATTTGCTGTAACCGAATTTCTAAGGCTTTGAGGTTTTTATTCTATCAATTTAATTTCGTTTTCTTTCAATTCTATTCTATGAAATTTCATTTGCTTAATCTGTATTTTATGGAATGGTTTTTATTAAATTCATATGATTGCATTCCTAACTATTAATCGTCGTTTTCGTCGCTTTATCGTTAAATTGCGTTTGTAAATCGTGTTTGCTTCATTTGGAATATAGGAATATAAATCTGTCATATATCTATTTCGCTTGTCAATCGAATTTAAATCGAATAGAGATCGAAGCCGCTTAGGGAATTGGTAGGTAAAAACCAGTGATTAGCCGGAAACCGAAAACAGTAGATTGACTTATTTTATAATCGCTTATTTTAATCATTTTTTTGCTTTGTTTTTTAAATCGACCACTAAAACATAAACCCCCTAATCGATTTCATTAGGTTAACAATAATAGAAGAATCCTTGCGATACGATACTCGAGTTGTCGCTTCCGCTAAACTACAGTTTTCTAATTACTCGTTTTGACCCGTGCGTGACAGCGGATCAAATTGGCATCATTGCCGGGGATTCTTGTAGATTTTAACCATTATTATAGTCTAACTATTATTATAGTCATATGTGTTGTGTTTTAACATTTTTTTGCCCTAACTTTCTTATGTTCTGGTGTTTTTGTGTTCTAGGATAAAAAAAACTGTTTTTTTAAGAAAATCGTCTCAAATTATTTCGATTCTTTGTCGATTAACTAGTAAAAAATAAAGGATCAAAAACCTCTATTTAGAGACTAAATGGTGGAAGTCATCCTAAAAACTCGAAATTCCTTATTTTTCTATTTTTTATGATTTTTTTTCTGTTTTGATAGTTTCAGAAAATTCCGAAAAAGTTCTCATAAATTTTAATTGACGTTATTAGATTAATTTTTGTGTTTTTGTATTTTTTCCCTTTTATTTTAATAGTTTTTTTTACGTATTTCAATTGTTTGTTCTTAATAGGGACATTGTCAGTATTTTCCTATTTGTTGCTGCATTGCTGAATTAGTTATGTGTTTTCTCATTGTTTGTTGACTTTTTTTTTCTATTGAGTTTAATATGGCTGACCAAAGAATTCTGAGAGAACTTGCTGCTCATGATATGAATTACAATGATTTATGTATTGAATATGCTGATGTTACTGTTCCTTTTGAGTTGAAATCTGGTTTAATACACTTGTTGCCAAGGTTTAGTTGTCTTGCAAGTGAGGATCTACATAAGTATCTTAAGGAATTTCAGGTTGTTTGCTCTACACCATTGAGACCTGAAGGAATCAGCGAAGATCACATCAAGCTGAGAGCCTTCCCGTTTTCACTACAGGGTGCTGCCAAGGATTGGTTATATTATCTTGAGCCGAATTCTGTCACGACTTGGAATGATTTGAAGAGAGTCTTCCTAGAGAGATACTTTCCTGCCTCCAGGGTTGCATCAATCTGAAAGTAAATATGTGGTATTAGACAGGGAAATGAGTCATTGGCTGAGTATTGGGAGAGATTCAAACAATTAGTATCCAACTGCCCTCAACATCAAATTACCGAACAACTGCTTATTCAGTATTTCTATGAGGGATTGTTACCAATGCATAAAACCAATCTTGATGCTGCTAGTGGTGGAGCACTTGTCGATAAAACTCCAGTTGCTGCCAAAGTCCTGATTGAGAACATGTCACTCAACTCCCAACAATTCACAACCAGAAATAATTCTATGGTCCAAACAAAAGGCGTGAATGACATTCAGGTTTCCTCTTCCAATAAGGATTTAGAAACCAAAATTGAAGAGCTTACTTCTTTAGTGAAACAAATGGCAGTGAGTAAACCTCAAACAACAAAGTTGTGTGGTATTTGTACTTCTACTGAACATCCAACTGACACATGTCCTATTCTTCAAGATGATTCGGTCACTCAGTTGCCTCAAGCATATGTAGCTAAATTTTTCAACCAAATCAACAATTAGAGAGGGTACAACATTCCTGTCTTGTCCACCAACAAATATCATCCCAATTGGAGGAACCATCCAAACCTTCGATATGGAAACCAACAACCCACCCAATAACAATTAGTCATACCCCTGCCACAACCACAAACCACTCCCCAAGTCTCCACCTCTGCACCTTCCGGACCTTCATTAGAGGATCTTGTCAAACAAATGGCTGTTAACAATCTCCAATTTCAGCAACGAACAGATTCCAATATTCAGACTTTGCAGACACAGATTGGACAACTTGCCACTTCGATGAATGCCATGCAGCAAGCCCAAGGATCAAACTAACTTCTTGCCCTAATAGTTGTGAATCCAAAATTCCCTAATGCTAATGTGAGTGAAATTTCCTTGAGATCCGGGAAGGTAACAGAACCAGACCCAGAAAAAAATAATTCTTGAGGTAACACCTGAACCTTCTTCCGTTGTGATAGAAACCGAACCCTCGGTTGTGGTAGAAACTGAAAAAGAAAAAGAGAAGGAGTATGTGCCACCAGTTCCCTTCCCACATAGAATACTGAAAAATAAAAGGCTTGGTGATGGAGACAAGGAGAGAGAGATTTTAGATGTGTTCGGAAAAGTGGCGCTAAACATTCCGCTTCTTGATGTTATTAAGCAGGTTCCAAAGTATGCAAAATTTCTAAAAGACTTGTGCACAAGTAAGAAAAGGTTGAAGGGATATGAGAGAGTAAATTTGGGACGAAACATTCACCTGAAAAAGCTACGGTTTCATCCCTCAATCAGGCCGTACCCCAAAAGTACAAGGGTCCAGGAACTTTTGCTATTCCATGTACCATTGAGGATAGTAAATTCTACAATTGCATGCTTGATTTGGGAGCAGGCATTAATATTATGCCTACTTCTGTTTATAATAACCTTGATCTTGGTCCTTTACAGCATACAAGTTTAATCATTCAACTAGCGAACAGAAGCAATGCTCGCCCTATTGGAGTAGTGGAAGATGTGCTTGTTCAAGTTAATGACTTGATTTTTCCTGCAGATTTCTACATTCTGGACATGTATGGAGAAACAAATTCAAGCAGATCGCCCATCATTTTAGGCAAACCGTTCATGAAAACGGCGAAAACAAAAATTGATATCGACGATGGAACTATGTCCATGGAATTTGGTGACATTGTCACAAAATTTAACATTTTCGATGCCATGAAACTTCCCTTGGAGGAGCATTCTGTTTTTCGTATTGAGTTGATCTCTGAGTTGGTTGATAACACTTTTTCTGAATTGTTTTCACTTGATTTTCCATCTCTATCTGGGTTTGATGATGTTTATTCATGCGATGATTGTACTAACACTAACCTTTGTGTTGTTTGTGCTGAGATTGATGATGTCTTGCAGGGTGATAGTATAAATGAAGTTGTTTATGTGGCTGAAGCTTTTAACATTTCGGCTGCCCCAAACATACCATCCATTGAACAACCACATTCTTTAGAGCCTAAACCACTTCCCGAGGATTCATATTATTCATCAAAGCTTCAACTTAAGCAGAAATATAAGAAGGGAATTGGATGAACCTTGGCTGACACTCGTGATATTAGCTCATCCATATGTATGCATATGATCTCACTTAAAGATGAAACAAAAATAGTGAGGCAGCTCCGTAATCCTTTAATTCTTGATGTTGTGAAAAAGGAGACCACTTTCACGTGCCCATTCAACACTTTTACTTATCGAAGATACTTTTTTGATCCTGGAATACAAGGCAAATGCACTAATCAAAATTTCAAGGTCAATGGACACTATCCAAAGCTACTCCATGAGAATCCAACTTTGGAAGAAGAGACTGTAGAAGAGCTCTCTTTAGGAAAGGCTGCTTATGCGATCATTTATCCGCCTTGACTCCTCGAGTGTGTTCTTTCCTTTCTCTCACTCTTATTTTATATTTATGCTCTTTCATTGAGGACAATGTATGTTTTAAGTGTGGGGGAGGGAACCATTTATTTGTTTTGTTTTCTTTGTTTTGTTTTCAGTTTTTCTCTGTTTTGGTTTATGTTTGCTTTCTTAAAAAAATTGCATGCTTTTTCCTTTGGTTTTTGAGTTACAATTATGAGTATTTTTCTTAGTTTTCTTGACTAAAGTCTTGTGGTGTGATGTGAAAAATTTGCCGTGCATTTTTGGTATGATAGGTAGGACTAGACTCTAAATTGTATACTTTAGCAGTAGATCATTAACCCTGGTGAGCTTTGAGCCTTATATGGATAACATACAAAAATCCATCTCTTTCTTTCTTGTGTGATTCACTCATGTCTGTTGGTCTCTAGAACTTGAATTCACTCTTGTTGATGCTGTTGTTTACTTGTGCACACTGATATGATAAAGGCAATTTTATTTTCTTTTGTTTTTTTTAGCCAGTTAGCCAAAAAGCCAACCCTAAAATAATTGCATCCCTTGTTTGAAACCCCCTTGAGCCTATTATCATTTTTTTGTTTAAAACTCATTACAAGCCGAGAAGTGAAAAACAATGTTATCACCCTATTCAAAGGGTTGAAAGAGTCTTGTTTGGAGTTGTGTGAGGTTGAATAATTATGTTTGTAATATTTCAGAAGTTGGAAGGAAAAAAAATAGAAAAAAAAGGAATGAAAAAATAGAAGGATAAGAGGAAGAAAAAAAAGGAATTATATTTGTAATATTTCAATACATGTCAATACATACTCCTTAAAAAAAGAATAAAAAGAGGAAGGAGAAGAGAAAAAAATTGCTATAGAGTTGTTCAAGTGAATGAAATATTTTGTAAATTCAACTCCTATAGTTTCTTTTAAGTCTCTTTTATCTCTTTGAATTTTAGCCTAGTACCCCTTAGGATTTATCTCACCCTTACCCTGGCCACATTACAACCAAATAAAAGTCCTTTTGATCTTTGTGTGCATGTATTTCAACTGTGGATGCTAGAGTCCTTTCAAGTTTATGGTAGTACTAATTTTCATGTTGTGCTTTGAGTATAAATAATTAATCTAAACACTTGAGAGCTGAGTGAATTATATCCTGTGAGGATCTTACTGCTGTTGATGTACTTTTTGGTAATTTATTTTTCTATCTGCTTTGAATGTCACAAAAAGTTGCTTACTAACATCATATTCTTGAATCTTAAACTTAGAATTATGCTTATACCTTGTATCTTGAAAACTTTTGGAAGTGCATGCTCTGGTTTCTTTCCTTTTGTTTTGAAATTGTAATTTTGCTCGAAGTGCAAAAGTTCAAGTGTGGGGGAATTTGATCAGTGCATTTTGATGCACATTCTTCTATAATTGTACTTAGACATTTATCTAGTTTATTTTGCTTATTTTACTATTTTATTATGTTTTTAGATTTAAGTTCATGTTTGCCTTTAATCTATTTTCGTTTGCTACTTTCAGTTTTAGCGGTTATTTGATACATGTCCACTGTTCGGATCATAACTTGAGCTACGAGATGCCGCTTTGCAAGTTCTGACATGTGTTGGAAAGCTAAGAGAAATAGATACAACTTTTATGTTGAAGCCAAAAGCTTATTCGGAGTGAAGACGTCTCAAATAATTCGTTGAAGTTTCGTACTTTAGGAAATATTTTCTTTTGGGCAATTTGTTGGGCCGGATTTAGGTTTTCCGGCCCAGTTTGAATTATAAGTGAAGCCCTTATTCTGTTTAAAAGGGCAGCCATGGTACTGTAGCAAATGGAGATTATTCACGATAAATTTTTGCTTTTGTGCAATCAAGAAGAGGAACTAATCTTCTAGAGTCAATCTGCTGTAACCAAATTTCCAAGGCTTTGAGGTTTTTATCCTATCAATTTAATTTCGTTCTCTTTCAATTCTATTATATGAAATTTCATTTGGTTAATCTGTATTTTGTGGAATGGTTTTGATTAAATTCGTATGATTGCATTCCTAACTATTAATCGCCGTTTTCGTCGCTTTGTCGTTAAATTGCGTTTGTAAATCGTGTTTGCTTAATTCACGATTGTATTTATCCGTTTGCTTAATTCGGAATATAGGAATATAAATCTGTCATATATCTATTGCTCTTATCAATCGAATTTGAATCGAATAGTGATCGAAGCCGCTTAGGGAATTGGTAGGTAAAAACCAGTGATTAACCGGAAATCGAAAACAGTAGATTGACTTATTTTAATCATTTTTTTGCTTTGTTTTCTAAATCGACCACTAAAACATAAACCCCCCTTAATTGATTTTATTAGGTTAACAATAATACAAGAATCCTTGCGATATGATACTCGAGATATTTATATCGATCCTCACGAGGAGAGCTCCTCGGGGACCTGTATTACGCGACCATAGGTCTAGGTTGGCCAAGATTAAATGTTCTACAAAAGGGGTCTTAGGGTCATCGACTCTAGTGAAGATAAGTATGCTTACGCCGAAAGCTCGACGACCATAAATACCTTTAAAAGAGTCTACCACTAAGTGAGGTTATCGCATGTCCCTTACGAGAAAAGATTATCGGTAGCCAATACTACTCAACCTCTCTTATCTCAAGCAAACTCTCAGACTCAGGTGGAAAGTCTTTCACACAGGGCTTTTCTTTGTAATGATTATTAACCATTTTCTTTTTTGTATCCATCGTCATAGGACTGATAACACTGAAATTTACCGTATTTTCGACTCCGATTTCACATGCATTCTAGTTGTTTTATTGTTATTTTATTGTGTTATTGCTATGTTTTCCTTTGTTTTCAGGTTTTTACTTTAATCGGAGCCCCGATCGAGAAAAGGAGCGAAAAAGAGCCAAAAACCCTAAAATTCAGCATTTTGTACTTGTGGCCTACCCCATGGCTGGCGCCATAGACCCTGCCATGACGTGTCCAAGCTCAACTTCCCTCAACTTCCACGTTCCCCACTACTTCCACTAAGGCACCTCAAATTGGCCTTGTGGCGGGCGCCACAAGAGGAAAAGTTTTCCCTCCCATTTTCAAGTTGAAGGGCATCCTTGTCATTTCCATCTTTTTACTTGCTTATAAATAGAAACTCGAAATCACTTTTACAATCATCCAAACTTAGAGCAGAGGCAAACTCAGAGCAACTTTGTTTCACTTAGGCATATATTCAGTATTTTAAAGTGGTAATCGCTTCGCATTGGAGTGTTACCACAATTGTGTAATCAAGTCTGTGATAGAGTCTGTAATCGAGTTTGGAGCACTTTGGAAGGAAGTTAATCCTGCTGCCATTTTCATTTCCGCTTTGCAATTTACTCAACCCTCCGATTGGAGCAGGTTTTTATTACTTGTCTTTATCTTATTTATTTTCCCGCACTCGCTTTACCTTATTTATTTTCCCGCACTCGCTTTACTTTATTTATTTCTCGCACTCGCTTTACTTTATTTATTTCTCGCACTCGCTTTACTTTATTTATTTCCTCGCACTCGCTTTAAATAATTTATTTCCTCGCACTCGCTTTAAATTATTTATTTCCTCGCACTCGCTTTAAATTATTTATTTCCTCGCACTCGCTTTACTTTTATTTACTTTCCGCACTCGCACTACTTTTATTTACTTTCCGCACTCGCACTACTTTTATTTAAATTAATGCACTTTTACTTTACCATGTCTAACTAAATTTATAAGGTTAGAATGTAAGGATCATAATTGAACCGATAATCCGTACAATTGTTAGTAGAAACATTTAAGGGCTATTTTAACTTTTAACTTAAGTTTTCCCGCACTTCAATTCCGTTGGGTAAGATCGAAAGCCGTCCAACGTCTATCTAAACTTAATTGTTTTTAACTATTTCAAAAACAGCGAAAGCGCTTTGTTTAGTTCATTAGGAGTTTTTAACTTAGGAAGAAAAGAGATTTTAAAACTATTTTCGGACGCGTTTATAAGTTTAGAGTCTGGTTCGTGAGAACCTCTTTTGGTTATGAAATCCAGGTTATAATACTTTTCAACTTAGTCAAGATACTATATTTCTTAAAAATAGGTTTACTGCTCTAACGCAATGCACGCCTTTTTATAAGTGACAATAAGAGGGTTTGATTAGGGAGTACAACTCGGTTCTGAATACGCGAAAGCGACAGTTCCTGTTAAATTAGTTCTTTTCAAAGTAGGAAACATTGCCCATAAGTAGCTCTATTAGCAAGTACTTGGATTATTAATTGATTACGTGAATTACATTCGACCCTGTCTTTATTAATTGAATTTTATTCAATACTTTACTTTTCCTTGCACACCCTAAAAACACTTATTTTGATTGCCTTTGATAAACACCATAACAATAGATAACGATAGATTGACACTTGGTCTCTGTGGATTCGACAATCTTTTATATTACTCTGACGCGTTCGTATACTTGCGAAACACCACATCAAGTTTTTGGCACCATTGTCGGGGACCAATTTCGTCAAATTTCATTTTCCTGATGTTATATCGTTTAGACTTAGGCTATTTCCCGCCGGTCAATGCGAAGAACCCGCAGCACCAGAAGTTTAAGCTTAGTATACCCTCTGGCGGAACCTGAACGTTACGCTCGCGCACGTTTATTCTTTCATAGGATTAAGAGAGCTATGGCCGAAGATCAAAACCAAAGACCTCTTAAAGATTTCGCTCAACCATCAAACGAAGAACCTAGTTCTAGTATAGTAAACCCAACCATCCCAGCTAATAATTTTGAACTTAAACCATCCCTGTTGCAACTAGTGCAACAGAGACAATTCGCAGGTCTCGCTACTGAGAACCCAAACCAACATTTAAAAATATTTCTTCAATTAGCAGACACTTTTAAAACCAATGGAGCTTCTCCTGAGGCAATACGTTTAAGATTATTTCCTTTTTCCCTCAGAGATAAAGCCCTATCATGGTTAGATTCCCTTCCACCCAATTCCATTACGACTTGGGATAACCTTAGAAGATTTTTTCTTGCTAGATATTTTCCCCCGAGTAAAACCTCCGTTCTTCGAAAGCATATAACTAGATTTATCCAAAACCAAGGAGAATCGTTGTTCGAAGCTTGGGAGAGATATAAAGAGTTATTACGAGCATGCCCACGTCATGGTTTAGAAAATTGGTTAATCATTCAAACCTTCTATAATGGACTTCATTACAACACAAAGATGACCATCGACGCTGCCGCAGGCGGTGCTCTGATGAACAAACCTTATCCTGAAGCTAGTGCCCTCATCGAAGATATGGCTCAAAACCATCAATCATGGGGAGTCGAACAAGCGACAATAGAGAAGAAGGAAGCCCAAGGAGGAGTGCATGAACTAAGCTCTATAGACATGATGCAAGCTAAAATGGACGCATTAGCCCTTAAAGTCGAGCATATATGCATAAACCCGAATACTGTAGCCGCAATTTCGTCGGATTGTGAGATATGTGGAACCAAAGGACACCAATCTGCAGAATGCAGTCTATTAAACGAAACCCACTATGAGCAAGTGAACTACACCCAAGGGAACCCATACTCGAATACCTATAACCCTGGATGGAGGAATCACCCGAACTTCTCCTATAAAAACAATAACCCTATCCAAAATAATGCACCTCCGAGACCTAGTTATCAAGCCCCTAGATCAAATCAACCTATGCAACCTGTGCCACCAAAGCCAAGCCTTGAGAAAATTATGGAAAATTTTATCACCGCTCAAACCCAACAAAACAAGGAGTTCATGAACCAAAACATTCATGTTAACGAATTGATTACTCAGTTAGGAACCAAGGTTGACCAAATAGTTACTCATACCAAGATGCTTGAAACCCAGATCTCTCAGGTAGCTTTAAACCAAGCCCCTCAGACTACACCTGGAGGACAATTCCCTGGACAACCTCAACAAAATCCGAGAGGACAAGCCAATGCCATTACCCTACGAAGTGGGAACGCTTATGATGAGCCACCAAACCCTAGATTGAGTGAACCCGAAACTTCTAAGGAATGTACCAAACCCACGGACGAAGTAAAGGAACCAGAGGAATCTGAAAACCAGGAAGGTCGAGAAAAAGAACCTAAAGATAAAACTTACGTACCACCCCCGCCATATAAACCACCTATACCATATCCGCAAAGACTCAAACAAACCCAGATCAATAAACAATATCAAAAGCAAAGCATACAAAGAATCGAGTCGCCACCGCACTTTTATTTATCCAAAGGATTGGCTAAAAAGCGAACAAAAGCCTAAGAAGTTTTACACATAGAAAACTAATGAAAAGATCAGAGAATCTGGGTAAGGGGTAAATTACGCAATGGGAAGGTGTTAGGCACCCAAAACGTCCTAGGTACTCCTAGGGAGCCCTTTTCACACTTGTTGTATAAAAAGTTTATTTGTTTATGACATATTGTGCAAACATGATTGGGAAGACGAGAAAAGAAAGTACAATTTATTATTTTTGTGTTTGAACGGATGAACCCGTTGCCTACGTACCTTCCATGAAAGGTAAGGATCAAAACGCCGTAATTCGGCTAAAAGATTTCCAAAATATGAGTGGGTTCAATTTTAAAACAAAAGCCCTAAGGTCTTTCGTTATCCACGGGAGAAAACTCAACCTTATACAAACAACGAGTCCACCACGTGAGAAAAGCTTCAACTTGCTAGTGAGGGGTTAACCCTATAAGAAGCAAGGAAGTCTTACAATTCAATCACTAAGGACAAGAAGGTGAGATTAATATCAACCAACTAGGATAAATCAAACCTATGGCTAATGTATGAAAACTTATAAGGAATGGACAAAGCCACAAAACAATTGAATGAGTGAAGTTAATTGATTATGAGTATTCACAAAATATGGTCAAAGTATGATTAGGATTCAATTCAAAGAAGTGTTATGAAAAGTGAAGTTTGAAAAATCAAGAACTTAAGGTCCAGGTTTCTAATTTGAAAAGACATGAAGATGTTTGCACAATATATGTCAAAGTTTTTGAATTAACATGTGAAAAGGGAGTTTTGAAAACACACACAAAAATGGAAGGGTGAGGAAGTAAAACTTCTTAGGTGTTCACCTCTTGAAATCATATGGAAGATGATTCAAGTGTGTCCTTTGGAATAAGCAACAAAGCAAGTAAGCAAATGAACAAAGCAAGGTGATACCGGATGCCAATCAATGGACTTACACCAATCTCACAAACAAACACGGATACCGGATACCAATCAATGGATTTACACCAATCTCCTAAAATAAAACAATGATACCGGATGCCAATAAATGGACTTATACCAATCTCACAAACAAAGGCGGATACCGGATACCAATCAATGGATTTACACCAATCTCCTAAAACAAAACAATGATACCGGATGCCAATCAATGGACTTACACCAATCTCACAAACACGGATACCGGATACCAATCAATGGATTTACAGCAATCTCCTAAAACAGAACAATGATACCAGATGCCAATCAATGGACTTACACTAGTCTCACAAGGCAAAACAAAACATGGATATTAGATGCCAATCTATCTGGGCTTATACCAATCTCCAAAGGATGATCATAGGAGTACAAATGCCAACAACATGGACTTACAATTGCATCCTCACATACAACAATCAAACAAAAGCAATAAGCAAAGAGGATACTAGTTGCCAACAAATGGTCTTACACTCAATCCCTTCCAAATCATAGGATCAATGGCCAACAACTGGACTTACAACTGATTCCTCAATGGACAAACAAAGATGTCACAAAGATATGAAATGATGATCATGTAATAATGAACAATTAATGATGATAAATGCACAAAGCACACAAGCAAGCATGCACAGATGAATCAAGCAATCAATCAAACAAAGTCATTTAGCACACACTATACACAAGCAATTAGGCTCAAGCAAGGTTAGACTTTAAAGTCAACTGGAATGGGGTAAGCTGTGCTCTTAACCTTAACATTGAGAGTTAAGGTGAAGCAGATGAAATGGAGATGAGGGGTGTGCCTCATAGCTCTTATCCCTGGCCTGGGAGAGCTTCAGATGATAGAATGTGTGGGAGTTCAGAAAGTTGGAACTTTCTCCACAAGAGAATGACTCTATAGATCTTGGGTTAGTATCCACAATGCATCAACATGTAATGTGAGCAAAGGGATGACACACTGAATAGTAGGAGATGGACTACACATCTCTTTTATCTACCAATTGCCTCATATGAGGACTTTTCCTGCTTAGGACAAAGATAAACAAACACCAGCATTGCCTCTTAAGGAGGACTTCAGACAGGTGCCTGACCACATAACAAGCTAGGTCTTCCAGACTACATGACGAAGAGAAATTATACCTAAGTGGTTAAGCAACCAAGCAAAAGCAAGTTCAAAGTGAACTTAAGCAACTAATGTACCTGTGGAAACATCAAACAAATCAGTACAACTATACAGACAAACAACCAATAGTTAATGCAATAGACAACCAATATAGGCAAAGGCATAAGCCACAAGTTGAACTCAAGAGAGTCAACATCAACCTACAAAACACACATTAGTAACCAAAAGCAAATATCAAATGCTCTCAAGATGAGGCATCATCAATTGTGTAACTTGTGTGTGTAACCTGAAACAAAACTTCAAACATGAGAGGCAAACCACTAGGACAAGGCCTAGGGTCAAAGGGGGAGAAATAATTCAAAACAGAACATGAAAATTGACATGAATCAACTTCAATCAAATAAGAAACTATTCCAAAAGGTCTCATGTCAATATCATCAACCAAAAGAATTTCACAATCAATACATGTCAAGATAGGCAAGTTGAAACCACATTGAAGCAACAGAAGGAACAAATGCACATTAATTCAAAAATTGTTCAATAAATCTCAAGAAAACTCATGGCTAAACATCACTCATCAAATGATCAACACACCAAAAATCAAGGCATTTGGACAAGTATAAGCATGGCAATCAAATTCCCTAAGGCAATGTAAGCACAACCAAGCTCAAAGGAGGCACAAATTGATATATCAACTTAAGGCAATCCTAAAACAGAGATGACAAATGATAAATGACTCAAACCAAAGCCACAATAAACTTCAATGTGTCTAGAAAACATGTGTAAAATTTCAAGTTCATATGATAAAGCATAAGCATTTCCCAAATCATTGAAGTTCAACACTCATCAAAAGTCCACAAATGGTCAACCAGCAAAGAAAATCTCAAACAAATCAGAAATGGATCCAAAAATTCCACAAAAATTCATGAGCAATCTTAACATCCAGAAGAAACATCATGCAAAAAAATCTCATCATTTGGCATTTATCTGGCATGGCAAAGAAAATCATCAACATGAAAAAGCAAAGGTGTGACACACATTGTCACACCTACATTAAACAGATCATAACTCAACAACCAAAAATGCTAAAAATGCAAACTCAACACCAAAATGTCAATTAGGATGTCTAGTTTAAGCATGCCAAATTTCACATTCATTGGATCAACCATCATTATTTCACAAAGAAAATGGCAAGCAAGGTACAAGATAGCATATGCATACACAAACCCTAGGCAAATTTAAATTCCAACCGAGCACAAATTCTGGAAAAATAGCCAAAAAAAAGTAGACATCATGAGGAGAATAATGCAAAAAATCTCACATCATTTGGATCATTATTTATGGAGTTATGGTTTTTTTAAGTGAATGAAAAAATAAAAAACATGTGAAAGCATATGGATGAATATGTGAAGGAAAGATGGAATAATGCAAAGGCAATATTGGAAATGCACCGGCTGGGATTCGAAGTGAGCACACATTCAAAATGAGCGCCTGGTGCTAAACGCACCGTTTCATTTAAGATTGGCTCTGGCCAATCAGAGCGCTGCATGAGCGCTCACATGAACCAATCAGAAGCTGGCCTTGGAATAAACACATGCAAACACGCAAATTAGGTTTTCAAAGATCAAACAGACTTTTCTGGAAAATTTCTCAGCAACTTCATCGTGTTCATCATAGGCCAAGAACAAATGTGCACAGAAATGAACAATAAGCATATCATCGTGTTCCTGTCACATCATACATCACAGATCAATGATTAATTTGTTCTAATTCCTCGCATATCAAGCAAATCGAGCACATACATTTTTCACCTATCAAACTTAAATCTATCATAACTAACTCATTACTGCATGAAATCCAAAGATCTAAAGCTCAGTGTGCTCAGCATAGAAGGATCTACAGCATACATATAACAATTTCAAGAATTAAAGCATTCGAAATCTGACCTTCAAGAAGCTACAGAACTGGAATCGCTCGAATCAGGTCTTGTAATGCAGAAACAGATGCTCCTCAATGCTCCTATGAATGAATGAATGAAGAAGGATAGCTCAATCGTGCTTGATTTGTCCAGAAACTTCAACTGCCATGGATGAGCATAAACTTCAACAACTTCGAATCTTGATGAATTCTTCTGGATCTTGCTTCCAAAATGCTCTTCAATGTTCCTATGTGATGAATCAACCAAGAACTAGGCAATGCTTTTGCAGAATTTTGATGAAAAGTTTGAGAGAAAATTGGAGAGAAATTCCTAGATCTGAGATTTGTGAAGTGTTGTTATCATTTTCTGTTAGGATTATGCTTATATATGCTCTCCTAATGATGCTTGTTAATCATGCTTAAGCTAATGCCAAGAGATTAGTGAAATTGAAGTGTAATGCCAAATTGTCCAATTCACCCCTCATGCATGCATGCAATGCTACAGTGCACGAATTTGCTTGGAAATGCACTTAAAAACCTATTTGGAAGCAAATGCAATTGGTTGGAAGTGAAAGCAATGCACAATTTTTGAATTTGGATTTTCCCTCCAAAATTCAAATGAAAAAACCAAAATTTTTGTGATGGAAATGCATGATATGTGATGCATGTTTTGGATAGGGCATGTCAAGACAAGAATGTTGCAAAAATAACCACTTCATTTGGCCTTATGGTTCAAAAGTTATGCATGCTTGAAGTTCAAATTTGCTTGACCATGATTTGATCATAATTCTTCAACCACAAATGAGAAATTGATGTTCTTGGACTTTTTGGAAAGGGGAGAGAAATATCTTCAACTTTCATGTTGGACAAAATTTCATTTGAAGCTTTCTTGGTGATGTAATCTTGAGGAGAAAACCTTTCCATTTTTGGCAATTCCAAATTACAGGTCACTTACTATTTTTGGAAAGTTTTCATCTGACCTCAAATTCTCCATTGTTGATGTTTGAAATGTCAAATGAGACTTGTATGGACATTAATGAGGCCTCTCTAACCATCTCCCACCTTCAAATCCATGATTGAATGCACAGTTGACTTGTGTTGACTTTTCTAGGGTTTCAGTTGACCTGGCTATGCTCAGATGAAATTCAAGCCTCTACCACTTGAAATCTTGATTCCAAATGATGCCATGGTTCATATGAACTCTTGTGAATGATCACGGTGCCCAAATTCTTCAGAATGGCCACCATCTATAGCTCAATGACTGCCTTGACCTGTAATTGCTTCATCTGCAAGTAACAAGGTTAGATGACATATTTTTGTACTTTTGGTTAGTAAACAAATGAAAAGCAATGATATACATATGCTAAACATGCTTGGTGATCAAGATCCACTCTCAAAAGATGACCCACCCACAGGGAAGGAGACAAGGTGCACAATGATCCTTGAGGCAATGATATGATATGATGCCATGAGGGATCTTAGGGACAAAATTGGGGTCTTACAGATGCCCCTATTTAAGGTCATTCTAGCCGGAGAAGTGAAGTTTAGAAATCTTCATCTCGACGCGGTAGAATGGGCTTAAATAACAGTAATGAGACAAATTTTGGTCCCTAAGAGACCTCATGATGCAGATGTATGCATGTAAAAGACACAAACTCTGTGGGGATATGGTTCACACAGAAGAAAAGACAATCCATCGGAGTAATACACTCACTAGGAACGGAGACTCTAACAAGACTCTCACGGGGACTCTTATTGGGGATAGAAAGAAAAAAGAAGGCGTGAGCAGGACACAACTCTGAATTAGGGGACAAACTGACACTGCGTGAACAAAACACGACTGGACTGGAAACCTCACTGGGGGGTGAAGGACTCGCACTGGAAAAGAAAATTTCCAAAGGAAGATACATCCATCGGAAAGACTCAAGCTGACTCAAACTATCCACAAAGGATACTTCGGATAAAAATCCGGACTCAGACTGGGGAAAAGATTCACAAAGAACCTCCCTGCCGGGGAAAATTGCATATATTGGGGAAAACGCCAATACAGCAAAAGGGTAAAATCACAACAAGAAACATTCCACCGAGGAAGGTCTAACAAAGAGATTCCTGGGGAAGCAACAAGGAAATGAGGTTTTACCGGTATAAGGGTAACAAACTCAGGAAGAATGAATATCTAAGACCAGTATAAGGGTGAGAGATATCAATCAACCAAACATCTGAGAAAGACCTGAAAAAGGTACATCAACTCAGGAAAATCTGACTCCACAAGGGACCAAGGTCATAATAGGGAGCAGAAAGGAAGGAACACCAGGGATACCGGCTACTGGGTATATAATAGGTGACCGACCGAAGCGTGAATTGGTATATATGCCAAAACACTCATCATCCGAAAGGAGGGCTTGAAAAAGCAAATCGACTTACATGATGGACATTCGAATCCACAACGGGAAAACGAACCTTACTCAGCTGGGGACACAAACCCAAAGAGTGCATGAGATATAATATCCATTACCGTCAGAACGTGGATAGCATACTCGCATGAGATATATTATCTATTACCGTCAGAACGTAGATAATACACTCGCATGGAAGAGACACCAGGGATACCGGTTAGGGCATATAATAGGTGACCTACCGAAAATGTGAATTGGTATATATGCCAAGACACTCATCATCCAAAACACAAACTTGTTAAAGGATGGATATTCGATTCTACAAAGAATATGAATCTTACTCTACTGGGGAAAGATCAACAAAGGATTCCAACCAAAGAGCGAAAGAGATATATTATTCATTACCGTCAGAACGTGAATAATATACTCGAAAAGGAAGAGACACCAGAGATACCGGTTAGGGCATATAATAGGTGACCATCCAAAAGGGAAACAATCATTACCAACAACAGGGTAAACGAAAGACAACTCACAGGGGATAAATTGCAAGCATCCGACAATTATCCAACAAACAACAAATATTCGATTCCACAAAGGAATACGAATCTTACTCGACTGGGGAAACACAACAGGCTTTGACTGAAGAGTGCATGAGATATATTATCCATTACCGTCAGAACGTGGATAACATACTCGCATGGAAGATTATCCACAACCGGTATAAGGGTTAATAAAGGATAAATCGACCGAAAAGAAAGGCATCGGGATACCAAACTAGGTATATAATGATGACCAATCAAAGGGAGCAACAATCATTACCAAGCAAACGGGTAAATGAAGGAAGACTCGCTAGGGATGAATTGTATAAATAACAATTATCCTCAAGGACTTGCGGGTGACTTCAAGAGGATAACATTGCAAGCATACGACAATGATCCAGAAGACTGCTGGGGAAACAATTGCTAGCAAAAGGCAATTATCCAGAAGCAAGGGAGGAATATCAACATCGAATATTGAATGAAGATAACCACAAAGAGTAACCATCATCGGTTAGGATGAACAACAAAGTTAACTCTACAAAGGGGAGAAATTAGGGTTTACAACTACCGAATACGGGGTAGAAAACCAAAACTCTGGCTGGGGATAAAATTGCTAGCAACCGGCAATTATCCACAAGAAGCACAAACTCCGTTGGGAATAAAACCACGACATCACAAAATCCACCATCAACCAGAACGAACCACAAAGGTTACCTCTGCTAGGGGAGAAGAGATAGGACTTACAACTACCGAATACGGGGTAGTAGCCAGCAACTCTGATGAGGATAAAAAGGTAGGGTTTACATCTACCGAATACGGGGCAGAAAACCACAACTCCGCGTGGGGAATGAAGGAAATCACAAATCCGCACGGGAACGAGATAGGGTTTATAACAAACCACAAACTGCTGGAGAGCAGGAAAACTAACACTGTAGTGGTGTATTCGTCACTTTATGATTTATTGGTTAAACCAAAAGCAAAGCATACAAAGAATCGAGTCGCCACCGCACTTTTATTTATCCAAAGGATTGGCTAAAAAGCGAACAAAAGCCTAAGAAGTTTTACACATAGAAAACTAATGAAAAGATCAGAGAATCTGGGTAAGGGGTAAATTACGCAATGGGAAGGTGTTAGGCACCCAAAACGTCCTAGGTACTCCTAGGGAGCCCTTTTCACACTTGTTGTATAAAAAGTTTATTTGTTTATGACATATTGTGAAAACATGATTGGGAAGATGAGAAAAGAAAGTATTGCCTACTTTTCACCCTTGTTGTGTGATATTTGTTTATGTGTTATTTGACATATTTTTGTACAATTTGGGATAACTGTATTGATTGTAATGTTTGAATTGCTTGATATACAATTGCTGTTTGCTTTGGTGATCTCTGTGAGATGAGTTCTGTACCCGAACTCGAGTGCACTCTAGGATAGGAGAATGGCATAGTCTTGCCGACTGGTGTGGAGTATTCCTTAGCCAGTTGACTTGCGAGTCCATTCACTTGGTGGACGTCATGTTGGATTAATAATGTCACACAAGTTATTTGTGGTTAGGCATTATTCTTTCAATCATGTGCCTTAGAAGCCAAGAACCTTAGTTTACCAAGCCCATCTTGGCCTATTTTAGGACGTAGTGCGGAGGTCGTTCAGATGTCAGATCTGATGCGATTGTTACGCGATACTACACTCATAAGAGTCTCTCTTGAGAATATTTTTGGAATACGAGTATTCGTTCCTCCGATAATATCCGAAAGATGGGACGATGATTATGGGAACCTCTGGTAGAACATGTCTGGCAGGTTTAAACCCTAGTACACTCCCTTTGGGTGGTTCTTGTGAGAAAATTCTTTACTTTGAATTAATTTTGAATGATAGCAAATTGTGTGATCATCATCCAAATGTTGGCTGTGCATTACATTACATGATACATTTGTGTTTTTATTGTGTTTTTATCCCATTCTATTGTTGCATAACTGTACATAAAGACTTACATTGATACTCCTCTTAAAATAACACATAAAATCCATTTTGTGTCAGTATGCATCAACACATAAGCCTATGCATCGATCCATACAGCATGTGGTAAATCACAACACTTTTTTTGTTCAGTATGCATCGATGCATACGAGTCATGTGTCGACACATGAAAGGCAAAATGCTCTATGGATCGATCCAAACGATCCTTGCATCGATACATGATCAGTTGAAACAGCCTATGTATCAATGCATACGTATTAGGCATCGATACATGTTAGTGGAAATGTCATATGCATCAATACATACGAATTATGCATCGATCCATGCTTTATCCATTTCACCAAAAACTCATTCACTTTACAGTATGCATCGATGCATACCCTCATGTATCAGTGCATAAGTTTGTTTTGTGTTCTAACAGTTTCTGTTTTCAGCATATATAAGAGGTGTTGTGACAGCAGTGGCTTTTCACGAATTCTTTGAGGGAAAAACAATTGAACACAAGATCAAAAGCAGTGTAGCAGCAATTATTTGAGAGCACATAGAAACCTGAAAGAGACTTCATCTTCTTCATCTTCTCAATCACTTTTCTTCAAGAACATCAATACATAACCATTCTTGTTCTCTCGATTAAAGGATTATCGAGATAACGTTCAGTGGTACGATCAAGGATCTAGCTGTGGTTTTTAGTGGAACGATCGAGGATCTAGCTGAGTTGAAGATTGAAGGGGGTTTCGAGGAAAAACCTACTGGTTTATCCTTCAAGAACTGGAGTGTTCTTGAGGGTTTGTGAGTCACGTTTACAGAACAGATTCAGCCGCAGCGTTGCGTTTGGAGATCGGGGGATTTCGCAAGCAGGTCGTGGAACCGGTGAATTGTTTGCAATTTCGTGCAGGAAATTCTTGATCGTGCTCAGATCAAGTGAAGGTTCATACAAGAAGAAGTTCTTGGAATTTAGAATTCTGTCTTTGTATCATAACCTTGTATCAACGAATTCGGCAATAATTGATAATCAAAGTTTTCATTTTCATTTGAAATTGAGAGGGAGACGTACCCACACGCGAGGACGACGTGGGGAACTTCCTTACCAAATCTCTGCGTATTGTATTCTTACCTTACTCCTCTTTACGTTTCAAACAGTTTTCGCAATTTCAGTTAGTGTGTTGTGATTGTTCTTTTTGCAAGACAGCAGTGGCAAGAAAACTTCTTTAACTAAACTCCATTGCTGTTTATCATTGATCACATACACACCAACTGTCTGACAAAATTGTTAGCTAGGTTTTATTCATTGGAAATAGACTTTAATGATAAGTGCATTCAATTAGCTAAAATTCTGGTGTTAATAGTTTCTGTCGTTCTTATTCAAATCCAGCATTAAACTCGCGTGTCCGGTTTTCTAGTAGCGGTTCAGAATAGACGGAAGTCGATTCGGGACTGATATTTTCCGCCAACTTTAAAAACTCTGATAAAACTTTAAATCCGTTAAATTTTAAAGAGGTGATCTATTCACCCCCCCTCTCGATCACTAGCCACACCGTCTAACAAGTGGTATCAAAGCGCCGGTTCGCTGGTGCTCTGTGGCTGCCTGTAACAGTATGGATTCTGAACCAAAGGGGGCGTATAATAGAGCGCCTATTTTCAACGGTGAAAATTACGGCTACTGGAAAGACTGCATGCGAGTTCATATAAATTCTGTGGATAGGCTAGTATGGGCTGCCATTGAAAATGGTCCGTTTCAAATTACTATGACAAATGCGGCTGGCGCCATAGTACCTAAACCAGAAGATGATTGGAATGAGAAAGATGAGAAAAAGCGGTCGTGTGATTGGAAAGCTCGAAACATGCTAATTTCAAAACTTGGTGTTGATGAGTATTATCGAGTATCCCATTGCACGACAGCTAAAGAAATGTGGGATGCTTTAGAAGTTGCCCATGAGGGTACTACTGAAGGAAAACAATCCCGCATTAACACACTCAATCAAGAGTTTGAGCTCTTTCGCATGAAACAAGGAGAATCTATCTCCGACATGCAAAAGAGATTCACTCATCTAACTAACCGATTGAATGCGCTTGGAAAACCTATTTCCAATGAAATTGCTACTAATAAAATTCTCAGGTGTCTTAGCAGGGAGTGGCAACCTAAAGTAACAGCAATTAAGGAAGCCAACGATTTAACAAGACTTACGATTACAACTCTGTTTGGAAAGCTGGAAGAACATCAGCAAGCATTGGAAAGTCTTGAAAAATATGAGAACAAAAGTAAGAAGGAAAAGGAGAAGAAAAGAGACAAAGAGGGAGAGAAGAAGCCAATAGCTCTTGTGGCCTCTAGCTCTAAGTCCTCATGAAAAGAGAAAAGCGACAATGATTCAAGTAGTGACAAAGACTCGGATGATGAGGAAATGGGACTGTTTGTAAGGAGATATAATAGATTCATTCGAAAGAATGGAGTCAAGCATTCCGACAAAAATCTCATGAAGTTTCGAAGACAATCTACAGATTCGAAACAAGAAGAGAACAAGAAGAGTAGAGGAAGAGGATCTTGTTTTAATTGTGGTAAATCTGGACATTATAAAACGGACTGCCCTATGAAGTATAAGGATCAAAGAAAAGCCTCACCAAAAGGGTACAGCAAACAAAGAAGAGCGTACATTACATGGGAAAGTGATAGTGATTCATCAAGCACACAAAGCTCAAGTGATGGTGATGAAGCCGCAAATCTGTGCCTTATGGCTCACACAAGAAATCAGTCCTACCACAAGAAGAAAAACAATGACAAAAAGGTAAAACAAGCCTATTACAATAATTTCTCTTCTATGTCTTTTTCCGAACTAAAAATAGCTTTTGAAAAACTGCATAATGAAGCTGTAGATGCTTTTAAAAGACTATCTTCCGACAAACATATTTTTTCATTTTTGGAAGGTAAAGTAAACAAAGCCCAAATTGATTTAGAAGCGTTGAAAGATAGTATTGCAGAAAATTCAAAAGATATTGACATTGATGGATGTAGTAGAGTTAGGTATTGTGACGCTTGTTATATTTGGCAAAAAGAGGTAAACACTCTTAAGGTCAAATTAGAAAAAGCGTTGCAACCTAAGGTCACTTATGCCGTTGACTCTAGGTTGTTTAAGAAGTCGTTAAATCCACCATATGCAAAATACTCTTTCATTCCAAAGGATTTAATGAACAAGAATAAACAACCACATCATCATGGTTTATGTCATTATTGTTGTCGTGCTGGCCATACCATTGGGAAATGCAAGTTTAGGAGATTTCTTGTTCCTAAAGGTATTTATCAATGGAAGCCAAAAGGCAACCATGTTAGCACTTACCCACTTGGACCCAATGAAAATTGGGTACCAACTTCTCTCTTTTGATATTGTAGGATGAGTGCCTTGCTTCCGCAGATAGAAGGTGGTTTCTTGACAGCGGCTGCTCAAGGCACATGACCGGTGACATATCGCTTTTTATAGACTTCAAGGCAAAGAAGAAGGGATATGTTACGTATGGAGACAATAACAAAAGAGCTATACTCGGCAAAGGTAGTGTAGGTAATCCCTCCACCACTACTATTTCAAATGTCCATCTAGTAGAGGGACTTAAACACAATTTGTTAAGCATAAGTCAACTATGCGACATGGGCTATAAAGTTTCGTTCACAAAAACTTGCTGCATAATTGAACATGCTGAACAGAACATTATGTTTAAGGGTGTAAGAGTAAACAATATCTATATGCTTGACCTGTTTGATGTACCTTTGACAAGTACTAAATGTCTAGTCACCTTGAATGATGATTCTTGGCTTTGGCATAGACGTTTAGCGCATGTTAATTTCGATTTGCTTAATAAGGTTGTATCTAAGGATCTAGTAGTCGGTCTACCAAAAATAAAATTTTCAAAAGACCACCTATGTGACGCGTGCCAAATGGGAAAGCAAACGAGGGTCTCTTTTAAATCTAAAAACGTAATTTCAACTTCACGACCCCTTGAGCTTCTCCATATGGATCTCTTTGGACCTTCTAGGACAAAGAGCCTAGGTGGAAATTACTATGGCTTTGTAATAGTTGATGACTACTCTAGATTTACTTGGACTATATTCCTTCATAGCAAAGATGAAACTTTTTCTGCTTTTAAGAATTTTGCAAATCTGTCCCAAAACAAAATGAATTCCAAAATAGTTACAATTCGTAGCGATCATGGTGGTGAGTTTCAAAATTATCACTTTGAGAAGTTCTGTGACAAGTATGGTATTGAGCATAATTTTTCAGCTCCTCGAACTCCACAACAAAATGGCGTTGTGGAGCGTAAAAATCGTGTTTTAGAGGAGTTGGCAAGAACAATGCTTAATGAGGGTGGATTACCAAAATACTTTTGGGCTGATGCTGTCAGCACAACCTGTTATGTTTTAAACAGAATCTTAATTCGCCCTATCTTAAATAAAACTCCTTATGAACTTTTGAAAGGAAGAAAACCAAACTTGTCACATCTTCACGTATTCGGTTGTAAGTGTTTTGTTTTGAATAACGGTAAGGAAAATATTGGGAAGTTTGATGCAAAAGCGGATGAAGGTATCTTTCTTGGTTACTCACTGTCAAGTAAAGCATATAGAGTGTATAATAAGCGTTTACTTACTGTTGAAGAATCTGTTCATGTTTCTTTTGATGAGTCTTATCCGAAAAATGTCGGAAAAGGTATTTCTTTTGATGACGCAGGTGTATCTACAGAAGACATACTCAAGGAAGCTGTTGAGGAAACTGATCAGTCCAAAACAACTGCCCATGAGAAGGAGGAAGATACTAGTCATGAAGAAAATGAGGAAGAAAAGACAGCTGAAGTGAAGGATCTTCCAACAGCTTGGAAATCCTCAAAAGACCATCCCATTGACAACATCTTGGGAGACATTTCAAAGGGAGTAATGACCCGTTCTAAGATAAGTAATTTTTGTTCTCACTTCGCGTTTGTTTCACAAGTAGAACCTAAAAAGGCCAAAGAGGCCTTGATTGATGAATTTTGGCTAATGGCCATGCAAGAAGAGCTTAATCAATTTAAAAGGAATGACGTTTGGGAACTTGTCCCTCGTCCGCGAGATCATCATATCATAGGCACTAAGTGGGTTTTTAGAAATAAGCTTGATGAAAACGGAGTGATTACTAGGAACAAGGCACGTTTAGTAGCACAAGGGTATAACCAAGAGGAGGGCATAGACTATGAGGAAACTTATGCTCCAGTTGCTCGCCTTGAAGCTATACATATTTTGCTTGCCTATGCGTGTTCTAAGGATTTTAAGCTTTACCAAATGGACGTAAAGAGTGCTTTTCTTAATGGTGTCATAAATGAAGAAGTATATGTTTCACAACCTCCTGGTTTTGAAAATGCTGAAAATCCAGATCATGTTTTCAAATTAAAACGAGCTTTGTATGGTCTTAAACAAGCCCCTCGGGTGTGGTATGAAAGGCTTAGCAAATTCCTAATTGATCATGGATATTCAAGAGGTAAGGTGGACAATACTCTCTTTATTAAACACAAAGGGAAGCACATTCTTTTAGTTCAAGTTTATGTCGACGATATAATATTTGGTTCAACTAACATACACTTGGTCGAAGAATTTTCTAAGGTTATGCAGGGTGAATTTGAGATGAGTCAAATGGGGGAGCTAAACTACTTCATAGGACTGCAAATAAAGCAACTTGATGAGGGTACAACAGTATGTCAAACAAAATACTGCAGAGAACTACTCAAGCGCTTTGGAATGAATGACTCAAAATCAATTGACACCCCAATGCCTACCAACGGAAATCTAGATAAGGATGAGCATGGTAAGTGTGTAGATGTCAAAAAGTTCAGAGGTATGATTGGATCTCTCTTGTATCTTTCTGCTTCTAGACCTGACATCATGTTTAGTGTTTGTATGTGTGCACGCTATCAATCAAATCCTAAGGAATCGCACCTAAAAGCGGTGAAACGCATATTTAGATATCTTCACGGAACACCTAAATATGGGCTTTGGTATTCCAAAGGAAGTGATTGTAGTCTAGTAGGGTACTCCGACTCTGATTTTGCTGGCTGCAAATCAGATAGGAAAAGCACAAGTGGTACATGTCACCTGTTTTCAAATTCCTTGGTAAGTTGGCATAGCAAAAAGCAGGTTTCTGTGGCTTTGTCAACTGCAGATGCAGAATACGTTGCAGCCGGTAGTTGTTGTGCTCAGATTTTATGGCTGAAGCAGCAACTACAAGACTTCAACATTCAACTCAAACGTATTCCTATAAAATGTGACAACACTAGTGCCATAAACCTTACTAAAAACCCTGTTTTACACTCACGCACTAAACACATAGAGATTAGACATCACTTTCTTCGCGACCATGTTGAAAAAGAAGACGTTGTATTTGAGCACGTTGACTCCAAAAATCAGCTTGCTGATATTTTCACTAAACCTTTGGCAACGGAACCTTTCTTCAACATTCATCGTGAATTAGGGATCTTAGATCTTTCTCATTTGATGTCTTAAGCATGTTGCCTCTTAATTATATTATGCCTCACCTTGGTTAATAAGATTCGTTTTAGATGACACATATCCATCACAAGATTACGCCAACAGAGGTAATATCAATCCTTTCTACAATCCTCTTACTGCTAAGTGGTTGTGTATGTTAGAACAGATGTTCTTACTCTCGTTGATATAAATTTGATTGCATATATTGTTTGCCTATATTGCTTGCACATTAAAAATTTGACTTATGAATATTTCTTGGGCATCACCATCATGACACAGTGCATAATGCATATCCATACTGCATCAAAATTCATTAAAATCTGGTTTAGCATCAGTATGCATCGACACAAAACATGTATGCATCGATCCCTATATTCTGGATTTCAATTTCTTTTAACGAACTGGTTCAGGATGCATCGATGCATCCATCGCATGTATCGATACACAGGCCTGTTATAAACAAATGTGAATGATAGGCATCGATCCATGGCCATTTGCATCGACACATACTGATGCTATTTGATTTAAATACACTTTTTTCTCTCTCATGCATCGACACATCAGCCAACCCTATCACTTTTCACACTTGTTGTATAAAAAGTTTATTTGTTTATGACATATTGTGCAAACATGATTGGGAAGATGAGAAAAGAAAGTATTGCCTACTTTTCACCCTTGTTGTGTGATATTTGTTTATGTGTTATTTGACATATTTTTGTACAATTTGGGATAACTGTATTGATTGTAATGTTTGAATTGCTTGATATACAATTGCTGTTTGCTTTGGTGATCTCTGTGAGATGAGTTCTGTACCCGAACTCGAGTGCACTCTAGGATAGGAGAATGGCATAGTCTTGCCGACTGGTGTGGAGTATTCCTTAGCCAGTTGACTTGCGAGTCCATTCACTTGGTGGACGTCATGTTGGATTAATAATGTCACACAAGTTATTTGTGGTTAGGCATTATTCTTTCAATCATGTGCCTTAGAAGCCAAGAACCTTAGTTTACCAAGCCCATCTTGGCCTATTTTAGGACGTAGTGCGGAGGTCGTTCAGATGTCAGATCTGATGCGATTGTTACGCGATACTACACTCATAAGAGTCTCTCTTGAGAATATTTTTGGAATACGAGTATTCGTTCCTCCGATAATATCCGAAAGATGGGACGATGATTATGGGAACCTCTGGTAGAACATGTCTGGCAGGTTTAAACCCTAGTACACTCCCTTTGGGTGGTTCTTGTGAGAAAATTCTTTACTTTGAATTAATTTTGAATGATAGCAAATTGTGTGATCATCATCCAAATGTTGGCTGTGCATTACATTACATGATACATTTGTGTTTTTATTGTGTTTTTATCCCATTCTATTGTTGCATAACTGTACATAAAGACCTACATTGATACTCCTCTTAAAATAACACATAAAATCCATTTTGTGTCAGTATGCATCAACACATAAGCCTATGCATCGATCCATACAGCATGTGGTAAATCACAACACTTTTTTTGTTCAGTATGCATCGATGCATACGAGTCATGTGTCGACACATGAAAGGAAAAATGCTCTATGGATCGATCCAAACGATCCTTGCATCGATACATGATCAGTTGAAACAGCCTATGTATCAATGCCTACGTATTAGGCATCGATACATGTTAGTGGAAATGTCATATGCATCAATACATACGAATTATGCATCGATCCATGCTTTATCCATTTCACCAAAAACTCATTCACTTTACAGTATGCATCGATGCATACCCTCATGTATCAGTGCATAAGTTTGTTTTGTGTTCTAACAGTTTCTGTTTTCAGCATATATAAGAGGTGTTGTGACAGCAGTGGCTTTTCACGAATTCTTTGAGGGAAAAACAATTGAACACAAGATCAAAAGCAGTGTAGCAGCAATTGTTTGAGAGCACATAGAAACCTGAAAGAGACTTCATCTTCTTCATCTTCTCAATCACTTTTCTTCAAGAACATCAACACATAACCATTCTTGTTCTCTGGATTAAAGGATTATCGAGATAACGTTCAGTGGTACGATCAAGGATCTAGCTGTGGTTTTTAGTGGAACGATCGAGGATCTAGCTGAGTTGAAGATTGAAGGGGGTTTCGAGGAAAAACCTACTGGTTTATCCTTCAAGAACTGGAGTGTTCTTGAGGGTTTGTGAGTCACGTTTGCAGAACAGATTCAGCCGCAGCGTTGCGTTTGGAGATCGGGGGATTTTGCAAGCAGGTCGTGGAACCGGTGAATTGTTTGCAATTTCGTGCAGGAAATTCTTGATCGTGCTCAGATCAAGTGAAGGTTCATACAAGAAGAAGTTCTTGGAATTTAGAATTCTGTCTTTGTATCATAACCTTGTATCAACGAATTCGGCAATAATTGATAATCAAAGTTTTCAATTTCATTTGAAATTGAGAGGGAGACGTACCCACATGCGAGGACGACGTGGGGAACTTCCTTACCAAATCTCTGCGTATTGTATTCTTACCTTACTCCTCTTTACGTTTCAAACAGTTTTCGCAATTTCAGTTAGTGTGTTGTGATTGTTCTTTTTGCAAGACAGCAGTGGCAAGAAAACTTCTTTAACTAAACTCCATTGCTGTTTATCATTGATCACATACACACCAACTGTCTGACAAAATTGTTAGCTAGGTTTTATTCATTGGAAATAGACTTTAATGATAAGTGCATTCAATTAGCTAAAATTCTGGTGTTAATAGTTTCTGTCGTTCTTATTCAAATCCAGCATTAAACTCGCGTGTCCGGTTTTCTAGTAGCGGTTCAGAATAGACGGAAGTCGATTCGGGACTGATATTTTCCGCCAACTTTAAAAACTCTGATAAAACTTTAAATCCGTTAAATTTTAAAGAGGTGATCTATTCACCCCCCCTCTCGATCACTAGCCACACCGTCTAATAGTTCTTAACCAGGACTCCATGCTCGTGACTCTCAGCAAACCCGTGATTCATGGTTGAGTCGTTCAGACAACCTTAATATCAATGGAACCTGGGTGTTGATAAGGTGAAAACCATAATCCGCCAAAACGGATGGTTGATATTAAGGATGGTTGAGCCGGTTCATGTATCGTTAATATCAATGGAACTTGGGTGTTGGTAAGATGAAAACCATAATCCACCAAAATGGATGATTGATATTAGGGATACAATGAGCTTTCCCATGACCTTTGTCTGGTGTGACTTGCTTGATCCTTGAGTGTGATTGTTGCATTCATGCATTCATGCATTCATCTGCATTCATGTCATCAGAAAAATCAGAAAAATTTTCAAGGAACTTAAGGGGTTTATTTGCAAAATTTTCAGACATGGAAAGACCAAAAAGGCATACAAAGAAGTACAGCTTTAGACAGCCCGATGTGAAAGAGTTAAGGAATCTGACATCCTATGTATTAGATCCCTTGGGTTTCAAAGCTCGCTATGGGAAGCTTCTGCCTCTGTTGACTACTCAGGTTGATGAGGGACTGATGAGTACCTTGGCTCAGTTCTATGATCCTCTGTATCACTGCTTCTCATTTCCGGATTTCCAGTTGTTGCCTACGCTTGAGGAGTATGCTCATCTTATTGGGATCCCAATTCTGGATCAGGTGCCATTCAGTGGCTTAGAGAGTATTCCGACTTCTCGAGAGATTGCAGACTTGTTGCACATAGATGAAGCCTTGATTAAAGCTAATTTGACTACCAAAGGTGGAATTCAGGGTCTTCCTTTCGAGTTCCTCATCGCTCAAGCTACCGTTTATGGGAAGGCATGGAGTGAGGATGCCTTTGAGGCTTTATTTGTGTTGCTCATCTATGGTTTGGTATTGTTCCCCAACATCGACAAATTTGTGGATGTGAACGCCATTAGGATCTTCTCAGTTCTTAATCCCGTTCCGACTCTGTTGGGTGATGCCTATGTCTCTTTACATCTGAGGAATGCGAAGGGTGGAGGAGTTATTGTGTGCTGTTTGCCTATGCTGTATAAGTGGTTTATTTCTCACTTACCGCAGACGGTCGCTTTCAAGGAGAACAAGGGATGTCTACAGTGGTCTCAGAGACTTATGTCTCTCACTAATGATGATATCTCTTGGTATGATCGCGTGTATGATACTGTGCAGATTATTGATTATTGTGGTGAATTCCCTAATGTGCCTCTTCTTGGTACATGTGGTGGGATCAGCTACAACCCTATCCTAGCACGTCGTCAGCTTGGGTTCCCCCTAAAGGATAAACCTCATAACATTCTGTTAGAAGGTGTGTTCTTTCAGGAGGGTAAAGATCCCCAAGGCCTGAAAGCCAGATTTGTCCGCGCTTGGTGCAAGATTCAGAAGAAGGGTAGGAATGAATTGGGTCCGAAGAATTGCATTGCTTTGGAGCCATATACCTCTTGGGTCAGACAGAGAGCTTCTGAGTATCTGATGCCGTATGATCATCCGAGACCTACACCTATGGTTGTGGCTGGGCCTTCAACCCTCCATAACCAAGATGTAGAGGAGTTGAGAGAAGAAGACCTTTCACGTGCCTGGATCCGTGAAAGAGAAGAATTGCTTCATCAGCTTAAGGAGAAGGACGCTCTGATTGAGTTTCTCGAGCATCAGGTGATCGATGATCCGAATGATACTTGGACTTCTCTGCTTCCTCAGTCTTCCAAGTTCTGGAAGAGGAAGTATGATCGACTCGCAAAGGAGAAAGCGGATATGGAAGCAGCCTATGAGAGAGAGATCAAGAAGCTGTGTACATCTCGTCTTCCAGCATCTCGAGCTTCTAGGGATCCATAGGATGTCTATTTTCCTTTTCCCTTGTAATAATAAAATGCTGTACTTCTTTGTCTCGAATATATATTTGATGAGATATTTTCCATATGCTATTAAATGCTTAAAAATTAAAAATTTGCAAATAAGAACCCTAAAAGTTCCTTGAAATAAAACAAAGCATATGCACAAACATTGCATGCATCATTTTGCATGAGCAGGTGTCGTTCTTGGTCTTCTTGTCTGTGGCCTAACTCTGTGCTCTTCATTTATTTTGAAGACAAGCTGACTCACCGGTACTATACAAGAGCCAATTCTGCAAGAGTAATGGATCAACTTGAGCAAGAGAACAAAGAGCTGAAAGAAGAGGTCGTCAGACTTGGCGCTTTGATGGAGCAACTCCTTGCTGCTCAGAACCAACCTTCTCTTCCTCCTGCAACTCCTCCCCAGAGGACGGTTATATCAGAAGTCGTCGCTCCGACTGTGCCAGCTGCCAGTGCTCACTTCCTGCCTAATGCCATGCCAGCCGGGTTTCCATGGGGTATGCCTCCGGGTTTCATCCCTGATATTCCCGCTCCAACTTTTGCTTCTATGCCGGCATCTAGCCCGGTCCTTGCTGCTGCTCCTCCTTTCGTGCATACCATTCCCAGGGTAGACGACACCATCTATCATTCTGAGCCGTCTGAGGGCCCAGATGTTAACGAGAAGATGGACGCGATGAATGATCAATTCCTTGAGCTGCGAAAGGAATTGAAGACCCTCCGAGGGAAAGATCTGTTTGGCAAGTCTGCTGCTGAACTCTGCCTTGTTCCTGGTGTTAAGATTCCAATCAAATTCAAAGTGCCTGACTTTGAAAAATACAAAGGGAACACCTGCCCTCTCGCTCACCTGGTCATGTATGCCAGGAAAATGTCTACACAAACAGATAATGATCAGCTTCTGATCCACTATTTTCAAGATAGTTTGTCCGGTGCGGCTCTTCGCTGGTATATGAGCCTTGATAGTGCAAACATCCGGTCCTTCAATGATCTTGGCGAAGCCTTCGTCAAGCAATACAAGTATAATGTTGATATGGTGCCTGACCGTGATCAACTCAGGGCTATGTCCCAGAAGGATAAGGAGACATTTAAGGAGTACACCCAGAGGTGGCGAGAGTTGGCTGCTCAGATTACTCCTCCGCTAGAAGAGAAAGAAATGACTAAGATCTTTTTGGAGGAGGGAGTCCGTGAAGGACGTTTGAGTAAAGATGAGACCTCTTCTAAACGGTATGGGGCGTTTAAGAAGAAAGATGGGGAGGCACATGCTGTGCAGTCCCATGCTAAACCAAGAAGACCCTCTGTTCAGAGGAAGCCGGTACGTCGTACCAGCAGTCAGCACCAGGTGGCTCACATAGCACCTGTTTTCAGAGATAGTGCTCAGTATCAGCAGCCCAATCAGCATCAACATCAGCAGCAACCTCAATATCAGCAGCAACACCGTCCACAGCAACAGGCTTACCAGCCTCGTGGCAGTACTAGTAACCAGGCTAACCTGAACTATGATAGGAAGAAGATCAGCTTCGATCCCATTCCTATGTCATACGCTGAATTGTACCCTTCCTTGTTGGAAAGGAAGCTAGTTACTCCCAGGGATCCTCCAGCTGTGCCTGCGAACCCGCAATGGTGGTACAAGCCAGACCAACACTGTGTTTATCACTCCGGTGCTCCGGGGCATAATATTGAGAATTGCTATCCTTTGAAAACTAAGGTGCAAGACCTTATGCGGTGCGGTATTCTGAGCTTCGAGGACTCAGGCCCCAATGTTACAAAGAACCCATTGCCTGAGCATGGGAAATCAGTGAACATGGTCCAGGGGTGCCCTGGGAAGTATAAAGTCAAATATGTGAGTCATATTCGACAGTCATTGGTCGAGTTGCATCGTTTGCTGTGTCAGTACAACCATATGGAGCATGACCATGATAGATGCCGCATCTGTTCAGTTAATAGACTGGGTTGTCGCCAAGTGCGAAGAGAGCTTCAAGAGCTATTAGATGAAGGTACTATAGAGATTCTTCAGAACCGTAATGTTGATGAAGATGAACCAGAAGTGAATGTTATCTCTCCTGTGTTTAAGCTGCCCGAGCCTGTTGTCATTCGTTATGATGGCAGCAAGCCGAAGGTCTCTCCTTCTCTAATAATCAAGCCCGCAGGCCCTGTGCCTTATTCTTCGGATAGAGCAATTCCCTTCAGATACAATCCCGTTGCTGTGGAAGATGGGAAGGAAGTGTCGTTGCCTTCAACTTCTGTTACTAATATTGCTGACGTGAGCGGGTTGACCCGGAGTGGTCGTGTGTTTTCTGCACCCCCGAAGCCTCATGTTGTTTCTGATTCTGCTGAGCGCCCGGTTGGGACGGCTGTGAATGTTCAGAACCCGACACTTGCTGTTGCCAAACCCTCCTCTGTACAAAAGACTCCTGATTCTTCTGGTGGCCCGAGTGGCGTTGTGAATGAAGAATGTGATGAGATGCTGAGGCTCATCAAAAAGAGTGAGTACAATGTTGTAGACCAGCTTCTACAAACGCCATCCAAAATCTCCGTATTATCTTTGCTTCTGAATTCAGAACCCCATAGGGAGGCTCTGCAGAAAGTTTTGGACCTGGCTTATGTCGATCATGACGTCACCATAGAACAGTTTGACAGTATAGTTGCAAACATCACTGCTTGCAACACTTTGAGTTTCTGTGACGCTGATCTCCCTGAGGAGGGAAGAGACCACAACATGGCTTTACACATTTCTATGAACTGCAAGTCTGATGCCATGTCCAACGTGCTGGTGGACACTGGGTCATCTTTGAATGTATTGCCAAAAACCACGCTCTCGAAGTTGTCATATCAAGGTCCTTCTATGAGGCAGAGTGGTGTTGTTGTGAAGGCTTTTGATGGGTCGCGTAAGACTGTGATTAGGGAAGTTGATCTCCCAATCAAGATTGGACCAAGTGATTTCCAAGTTACCTTCCAGGTTATGGATATCCACCCATCATATAGCTGTCTCCTTGGTAGACCATGGATTCACGAGGCTGGCGCCGTGACATCCACCCTACACCAGAAGCTGAAATTTGTGAAGAATAAGAAACTGGTTGTGGTAGGGGGAGAAAAAGCTCTCCTGGTTATCCACTTGTCTTCTTTCTCATATGTTGATGCTGAGGATGAAGTTGGAACTCCGTTCCAAGCTTTATCTATTGCTGAGCCAATCGAGAAGAAGTCTCCTTCATTCGCTTCCTACCGTGATGCGAAACTGGCCATTGAGTGTGGCGCAGTTGCTGGTTTAGGGAAGATGATTGAGCTTGAAGACAATAAATCCCGGGCTGGCATTGGCTATTCTTTTGGGGCATTCAACGAGCAAGGTTTGTTCAAGAGTGGTGGATTCATCTATGCTGATCAACCTGAGGAAGCTGCTGCTATTCTGGAAGAGGATGCAGAGGACCTGAGCAACTTCATCATACCTGGTGGTGTCTGCCACAATTGGGTCGCTGTAGATGTTCCTACAGTCATTCATAGATCAGAGTAATTGTTCACTTTGTTCAAAACCCTTCTCCCATGCCAAAAGGAGAAGTGATGACATTGTTGGCAGCATTTATACAATGATATTTCATTCAATTAATGCATTGTTAAACATTTGTTTTTCCCTTTGTTTTCACTTTTTGCTTTTGCATGAAATCAGTGATCACAAAAAACCCCTAAAAACAAGAATAAAAGCAATCTTTTCATCTGCATAATGGTGTGCTTGTTTAAATTCTAAAGTTTTTTAGTAACCAAAATCATTATGCAGGTTGATTCTAAAACCCATTGAACATAATGATCCAACGCCATCTCCCAATTTTGAATTCCCTGTATTCGAGGCAGAGGAAGATGATGTTGAAGGGATTCCTGATGAGATTACCCGTCTCCTTGAGCACGAGAAGAAGATCATTCAGCCGCATCTCGAAGATCTGGAAACAGTCAACTTGGGGTCTGAGGATTGTGTTCGCATGGTGAAAATTGGGGCATTCCTTGAAGAGTCTGTCAAGAAGAGAATGATTGAGTTGCTACGAGAATATTCAGATATCTTTGCTTGGTCATATGAAGACATGCCGGGTCTAGATACAGATATTGTGCAACATTTCCTGCCTTTGAAGCCTGAGTGCGTGCCTGTGAAGCAGAAGCTCAGAAGAACTCATCCAGATATGGCAGTGAAGATCAAAGAAGAAGTTCAGAAGCAAATCGATGCGGGGTTTCTGGTGACTTCTACATATCCTCAATGGGTGGCCAACATTGTGCCTGTGCCTAAGAAAGACGGAAAAGTCCATATGTGTGTTGATTACAAAGATTTGAATAAAGCTAGTCCGAAAGATGATTTCCCTCTACCACACATTGATATGTTGGTAGACAATACAGCTAAATTCAAAGTCTTTTCCTTTATGGACGGATTTTCCGGATATAATCAAATCAAGATGGCACCCGAGGATATGGAGAAGACAACATTCATCACACCTTGGGGAACATTCTGTTATCGAGTGATGCCCTTCGATTTGAAGAACGCCGGAGCCACGTATCAACGAGCTATGACTACCTTGTTTCATGACATGATGCACAAGGAGATAGAGGTCTATGTTGATGATATGATTGCCAAGTCCCGAACGGAAGTTGAACATGTTGAGCATTTGTTGAAGCTTTTTCAGCGTTTGAGGAAGTTTAGGCTTCGTCTGAATCCGAACAAATGTACATTTGGAGTCCGTTCCGGCAAGTTGTTGGGTTTTGTTGTCAGCGAAAGAGGTATTGAGGTTGATCCTGCAAAGGTCAAAGCAATACAAGAGATGCCTGCACTCAAAATTGAAAAGCAAGTCCGAGGTTTTCTTGGCCGCTTGAACTATATTTCCAGATTTATATCCCACATGACTGCCACATGTGCGCCGATATTCAAGCTCCTCCGGAAAGATCAGTCTCATGATTGGACCGAGGATTGCCAGAAAGCTTTCGACAGTATCAAAGAATATCTGTCTGAACCTCCGATCTTGTCTCCGCCTGTGGAAGGAAGACCCCTGATTATGTATTTGACTGTGCTTGAAGACTCGATGGGTTGTGTACTCGGTCAACAAGATGAATCAGGGAAGAAAGAATCTGCTATCTACTACCTCAGTAAGAAGTTTACTGATTGTGAGTCTCGATACTCAATGCTTGAGAAGACGTGTTGTGCTTTGGCTTGGGCTGCTAAGCGCTTGCGCCAGTACATGATAAATCATACCACTTGGTTGATATCCAGAATGGATCCAATTAAGTATATTTTCGAGAAGCTTGCTTTAACTGGGAGGATTGCCCGTTGGCAGATGTTGTTGTCTGAGTATGATATTGAGTATCGAGCTCAGAAAGCTATCAAAGGTAGTATCTTGGCTGACCATTTAGCGCACCAGCCGATTGAAGATCATCAGTCTGTTCAGTACGACTTCCCAGATGAGGAGATTCTGTATTTGAAAATGAAAGATTGTGATGAGCCTACACTTGATGAAGGTCCAGAACCTGGTTCCAGATGGACGATGGTGTTTGATGGCGCTGTAAATCAGTACGGAAATGGTATTGGGGCAGTAATCATTACTCCTCATGGCACGCATATTCCGCTTACAGCAAGGCTAACTTTCAAATGCACGAATAATATGGCTGAGTATGAGGCCTGTATTATGGGATTGGAAGAATGCATTGATTTGAGAATCAAGCATCTTGATGTGTATGGTGATTCGGCCCTAGTTGTTAATCAGATCAAAGGTGAATGGGAGGCGAATCAGCCAGGTCTCATTCCGTATAGAGATTATGCAAGAAGGATTTCAACGTTCTTTACAGAAGTTGACTTTCATCATATTCCTCGAGAGGATAATCGGATGGCAGATGCTCTTGCTACGTTTGCTTCAATGATTATGGTCAAGTATTGGAACGAAGTACCCAACATTGCCGTGATGCGCTTGGATAGACCAACTCACGTATTTGTAGTTGAAGAAGTGAATGATGACAAGCCTTGGTATTTTGATATCAAGAATTTCCTCCAGAACCAGGTCTACCCGCCTGGGGCATCTGTGAAAGATAGGAAAACTTTGAGAAGGTTGTCAGGCAGTTTCTACCTCAGTGGTGAAGTGCTGTATAAGAGAAATTTTGACATGGTTTTGCTCAGATGCGTGGATAGACACGAAGCAAACCTGTTAATGACTGAGGTCCATGAGGGTTCATTTGGTACTCATTCCAATGGACATGCCATGGCTAGAAATATGTTGAGAGCAGGCTACTATTGGCTGACAATGGAGTCTGACTGCTGCAAATATGTGAAGAAATGCCACAAGTGTCAGATTTATGCGGATAAGATTCATGTTCCTCCGACACTTCTGAATGTGATTTCATCACCACGGCCTTTCTCTATGTGGGGAATTGACATGATCGGCATGATTGAACCGAAAGCGTCCAATGGGCACAGGTTTATTCTCGTAGCAATTGATTACTTTACCAAATGGGTTGAAGCCGCCTCGTATGCGGATGTGACCAGGCAGGTGGTCGTGAAGTTTATCAAGAATCAGCTGATTTGCCGTTATGGTGTGCCAGATAAGATCATTACTGATAATGGATCTAATCTGAATAACAAGATGATGGATGAGTTGTGCGCTGAATTCAAGATTGCATACCATAACTCCTCTCCTTACAGACCAAAGATGAATGGGGCTGTTGAAGTTGCTAATAAGAATATCAAGAAGATTATCCAGAAGATGACAGTTACGTACAAAGATTGGCATGAGATGCTGCCATTTGCCTTGCATGGATATCGTACATCTGTCCGCACTTCAATAGGGGCAACCCCTTTCTCTCTTGTTTACGGCATGGAGTCTGTTCTCCCAGTAGAGGTGGAGATCCCATCAATGAGAGTCTTGATGGAAGCCAAGTTGACTGATGCTGAATGGATTCAGAGTCGTTACAACCAACTGAATTTGATTGAAGAGAAGAGATTCAATGCCATGTGCCATGGTCAGTTATATCAGCAGAGAATAAAGAAAGCATTCGATAAGAAGGTCAAGCCTCGTGTGTTCCGAGAAGGTGACCTCGTGCTCAAGAAAGTCTTGTCTTTCGCGCCCGATTCCAGGGGCAAGTGGACTCCAAACTACGAGGGTCCATATGTTGTTAAGAGAGCCTTTTCAGGCGGTGCGTTGATGCTTACAACAATGGATGGGGAGGATTTCACTCGTCCTGTGAATTCAGATGCAGTTAAGAGATACTTTGCCTAAAAAAAAGTATATGCAAATGAAAAACAGAATAGCTCGCTAAGTTTAAAACCCGAAAGGGCGGCTTAGGCAAAAATGAGAGTCTCGGTGGAGAACCCGAAAGGGTGATCCAGGCAAAAATTAGAGACTTGAAAAAAAAGAGAATATTTGCATCCCGCTAGATTGAGTACCTCACCGTGGGGCAATCTAGGCAAAAATTAGGGATTTGGCAAGTAACTGCATCCTGACAAGACTTTCTGTTCCGCAGCTGTCTTTTCGTCAGAGGTTCTCGATTCGTCGTCGACTGAAGCTTCGAATACATCGAGATTCAAATTGGTAGAGAAAGGATCATTATGTTCAATGTAGCCCTCTTCCAATATATATCACTGATTTCAAATTTGTACAGATCTATGGAGTCTTGCCATTTGCAGGCTACCATTCCATCAAATAAATTTGAGCTTTTTATCCAATTATTTGCACTCTTATTTGTTTCAATTCAACAAATGTTTTGCATGTTTTAATTGATAAAATGTCATTGTTTTAAACAAATAAATTTTTTCAAAAATTATTGTTTTAAACAAAGTGAACATTCACAATGATGAAAGGATACTTAAGAATTTCTCAGTGCTCTCCCAAGGGTGGCATGATTTCCAACAGGTAAGACATTTGTTCATATTCCTGACATGGTTGTATCCTCTTTCGCCTGCTTTGTTGTTGGGGTTGTTCCCCAAGCAGAGTTGTTGTTGTGGGTTGTTCCCCAAGCAGAGTGTTGTTGAAGACTTCGTTTTCTTCTCCAGCAGTAGTCTCTCTCCAATGCAGTCGCTAGCAGAGTTGTTGTTTCTCTCTGGTTGCTTTCCTTTTGAAGATTCAGTGGTTGGTGGATTGATATCCCGGTACTTTACCACTTTCCTCAGCGCAGTCGCCTACAGATTTGTTGCTAGCTCCCCATCAGAGCGTTTAGTCTTCAGCAGAGTAGTGATTGTTTTCCTCCTCAGCAGTTGTTGATTTGTTTTTGGAAGGTGTAGCATTCAGTGGTTGATCCCCCAGCTCTCCTCCATATCCCCAGTGGGTTCCCCAGTGGATTCGCTAGCCGTCAGTAGATTGGTGGTTTGGTGGATTGTATTTATGCAAAATCCCCAAAAAGAGTTGGTATCCCCAACAGAATCAGGATTGCATCTGTGATAATACCCTCAGAATCTCCGCCAGAGCTGGTATCCTCGACAGAGTTGCTTTTGTGGTAGTTTCTGCTTGTTGAAACCTCTGTTTCCCCAGTAGGGTTGGTTGGTGGTCTAGCACCCAGAGATTGGGTTGATTTCCTGATTGCTTTTGATCCTCAGTAGAGTGGCTTGTTGCAGAATCTACTTGTGTGATCTGTTTTTCCTTCAGTGGGTGTATTCCCGAGGGAGTGGCTACTTGTGTTCTCCCCATGTAGGGTTGCTTGTGCAGTAGATTTTACATGGATAATCTGTTCTCCCTCAGAGGGTTGTTCCCCAGTGGAGTTGTGTGGATTTGCTTTCGTAGCAGTTCTCGCTTGTGCAATGAACTCTTGTTTCTCAGTTGATACTGAGAATCCCCCTGCAGATATCTCGGGATTTCTCCTGTTTCCCCAACAGATTTGTCTTTGTGGCTGGTTATGCCTGTTGTGACTTTCTGTTAGTCAGTTGGGTTGATTGTTGATCCATCACTCAGAGATTTGGTGATATCTCTTATCTTTTGCCTCCCCGCAGATCTTTGCTTTTCAGCATGTGGATCTTCAGCAGATTGGCTTTCCAGTTGGTTTTTCCCCTGAAAGTGTAATACCGGGCGTTTGATTCCTGGACCTTGTTTGTGTTAGATATGTCTGTTTTGTCAGCACTCATCAAACATAAATTACGCATATTCATGCATACTCATAAACATTCAGATATTCATGTTGCATTTTTTGCCATATATCTTTTGTTTGTTGTCTCCTGCTATGGATTTTGTAGATCTCCAATAGATCTCCCCCAAGCAGATGTCGGGTGTTTAAATCTCTCAATATAAAGTCAGCCCCATAAGCAGAAAGTGTCTGTCTTTCCTTCTGTAGTTCCCCACTGAGATTATCCTCGTGGATGACGGTTTCTTCCGTTTCCTCCCAACACATATATTGGGATGGATTTTCCTATTGAGTTATATCCTCATAGGACGAGTCTTAATTCAGTCTATCTTTTCGGATCGACCCCGAATTGGCATTTGTCAGCTGTTTCTCGTGCTTCCCTGTGGAATAAATGAATGAATTGCCCAGTAACCGGCAATAATCCTTTTGTCCCCAGCGGAATCTTTTTGGGCCTCTACCCTCATACCGGTAGTTGTAAGTCCTATGTTCCCTCTTCTTGGCGGAATTTGTGGTTATATACCTTTTATTCCTCAGCAAGAGTATTGTGGTTTTCTACCCATTTTCGGTAGTTGTAAATCCTAGTTTTCCTGCTCTCCAGCAGTTTGTGGTTTGTTATAAACCCTATCTCGTTCCCGTGCGGATTTGTGATTTCCTTCATTCCCCACGCGGAGTTGTGGTTTTCTGCCCCGTATTCGGTAGATGTAAACCCTACCTTTTTATCCCCAGCAGAGTCGCCACTTTTCTGTAGCGGTGTATTCGTCAGTTTATGATTTATTGGTTAAACCAAAAGCAAAGCATACAAAGAATCGAGTCGCCACCGCACTTTTATTTATCCAAAGGATTGGCTAAAAAGCGAACAAAAGCCTAAGAAGTTTTACACATAGAAAACTAATGAAAAGATCAGAGAATCTGGGTAAGGGGTAAATTACGCAATGGGAAGGTGTTAGGCACCCAAAACGTCCTAGGTACTCCTAGGGAGCCCTTTTCACACTTGTTGTATAAAAAGTTTATTTGTTTATGACATATTGTGCAAACATGATTGGGAAGATGAGAAAAGAAAGTACAATTTATTATTTTTGTGTTTGAACGGATGAACTCGTTGCCTACGTACCTTCCATGAAAGGTAAGGATCAAAACGCCGTAGTTCGGCTAAAAGATTTCCAAAATATGAGTGGGTTCAATTTTAAAACAAAAGCCCTAAGGTCTTTCGTTATCCACGGGAGAAAACTCAACCTTATACAAACAACGAGTCCACCACGTGAGAAAAGCTTCAACTTGCTAGTGAGGGGTTAACCCTATAATAAGCAAGGAAGTCTTACAATTCAATCACTAAGGACAAGAAGGTGAGATTAATATCAACCAACTAGGATAAATCAAACCTATGGCTAATGTATGAAAACTTATCAGGAATGGACAAAGCCACAAAACAATTGAATGAGTGAAGTTAATTGATTATGAGTATTCACAAAATATGGTCAAAGTATGATTAGGATTCAATTCAAAGAAGTGTTATGAAAAGTGAAGTTTGAAAAATCAAGAACTTAAGGTCCAGGTTTCTAATTTGAAAAGACATGAAGATGTTTGCACAATATGTCATAAACAAATAAACTTTTTATACAACAAGTGTGAAAAGGGCTCCCTAGGAGTACCTAGGACGTTTTGGGTGCCTAACACCTTCCCATTGCATAATTTACCCCTTACCCAGATTCTCTGATCTTTTCATTAGTTTTCTATGTGTAAAACTTCTTAGGCTTTTGTTCGCTTTTTAGCCAATCCTTTGGATAAATAAAAGTGCGGTGGCGACTCGATTCTTTGTATGCTTTGCTTTTGGTTTAACCAATAAATCATAAAGTGACGAATACACCGCTACAGACATCCTTACCAACAAACGTAGACTTGACGATCCGAAGCCTTTGGAATGTAATGCTATTTCCGAGGACAAATTAGCTAAGAAAGATAAAGATCCTGGAAATTTCTCCATTCCTTGCCTTTTGGGTAATCATGTCATCGAAAAAGCTTTTCTAGACTTAGGAGCTAGTGTGAGCCTAATGCCTTTAGCAGTTTGTGAGAGGTTAAACTTAGGAGAATTACAACCCACTAAGATGTCACTTCAGTTAGCCAATAGATCTGTTAAATATCCGATAGGCATTTTAGAAGATGTTCCTGTTAGGATAGGTCAGTTATTTATCCCTACTGATTTTGTTGTCATGGACATCAAAGAGGACAATGATATACCAATCCTTCAAGGTAGACCATTCTTATCGACTGTAGGAGCCATAATAGATGTCAAGAAAGAAAAGTTGACATTTGAGGTAGGTGACGAGAAAATAGAATTTATACTTTCGAAATTTCTTATGGCACCTGTGATGGGAGACTCGTGTTATGCCTTAGATATCATTGATGAATGTGTTAGAGAATTAGAACAAAAAGAAATTATAAAAACAATCAAGTTACCATCAACTCTCATATGGGAAGATGATGACTTTAAGAAACCCTACATCGATGATAACCTTTACGAATGTTTATCCCTTACCCCAGATCCTATGCCATGCCCTAAGAAACCAACCTTAGAACTTAAGGAACTGCCTAAGAATCTGAGATATGAGTTCCTCGATGAATAGATGAACCGTCCAGTTATAGTTAGTGCTACCTTGAGCCAAGAGGAAACGAACCAACTTTTAGACGTTTTACGAAGATATCCCTCAGCCTTAGGATATAATATCTCTGACCTGAAAGGTATAAGCCCATCCGTATGCATGCATCGGATTTCGCTCGAAGAAGATTCAAAACCCTCTAGGGAACATCAGAGAAGAATAAACCCTATAATGAGTGATGTCGTTAAAAAGGAAGTTCTTAAGTTACTTGAGGCAGGTATAATCTACCAGATCTCGGATAGTAAGTGGGTGAGCCCTGTGCATGTAGTACCTAAAAAGGGAGGCATCACAGTCGTGCAAAACGATAAAGGCGAACATGTAGCAAAACGTTTAGAAGGAGGATGACAGATGTGTATAGATTACAGAGAATTAAATAAAGCAACTAGGAAGGATCATTTCCCTTTACCATTTATAGAGCAAATGTTGGAGCGTCTAACCAGACACTCTTACTTCTGTTATCTAGATGGATACTCTGGATTCTTCCAAATACCTATCCACCCCGAAGATCAAGAAAAAACTACCTTTACATGCCCTTATGGAACTTTTGCCTACAGACGAATGCCGTTCGGCCTCTGTAATGCCCCAGCTACTTTCCAACGCTGTATGATGTCCATCTTCGCAAATTACCTAGATGGTGTAATACCCCAAAATTTACCCTTCATTTTTCCTGGAGGCATGGGATTATGTTTTACACCTCATTCATGCATTCATTTTTAGGTCATTTAACATTTCATATTGCATTTCATCATGTCAGTCAGAATTAGCTCTAAAAAGCTTGAATATCATCCAAGACACTTTGTGGGTTTTATCCGGGTGATCAGTCAACACAAGGGAATGACTTGAGTTACTTCCAACATGTTCAAATGGGGCTATTCATCAGTCAAAACGCTAATCTTAAAGGAGCAAAAGTTTGTTCATGAGCTGTCACGCTCGCTAGGCGAGCAACGTGGTTCACTTAGCGAATCTGATCTGTCATGTTCGCTAGGCGAGCAAATTCTTCGCTAGGCGAAGCGCACGCGTTTTCAAAATATAACAGAAAAATCTTGGACTTGGACCTCTCTCATTTGAGCCCACAAAGCCACGAAAATCAGGTTATAAATTCTAGACTTCCATCTCCCAAAAAAACCCTGGAAAAAATAGTGAGAGAAGAGCTAACAGAGTTCAGAGCAGCCTCCGGAGACTGAAAGGAACTCATCAAAAAGAGCCAATTCCGTCCCATATAAACCCTAAGATTGCTGTGCAAACCCAACGGTGCAATTCAATTTCATTCGATCTCTCCAGTCAGGTTTGCCTTATTTCCATTACTCTATTGCTTTCAATTTGAATTCTCTGAATGTATGAGGTATTATGGGTGAACTTGGAAGAGTGGGTATCGTTAGGTTTTGCATGTGGGTTTAGATGTGCATGAATATGTTGAATAATGCCTCGAATGTTTAATCACTTAATCCCTGAAATCGTACTGTTACCAAAGAAGAATCCAGAACCCGCAGGCATTCGCTAGCACCTTCGCTAGGCGAGCCTCCAGCGAAGCTTCGCTAAGCCTTCGCTAAGCGATGCAGTAGCGATCGCGACAGTAGCTGCCTTTTCTGTTTGCTCCCCAATCTGCTTTGTGTTTGTTATGACATGCTTTCTATTGCATCCAGGCACCTGTTTTAGTATGTATGACATGTCTTGATGTGTGGATCCTTGCCTCTGACTTTGAGTTTTGATACCCTTTTGATGCATTTGTTTGACAAGAGGTTTAAACCTCTTACCCTTTGGTTGCTTTTGTGAATTATAATGACATGATTCATGTGGTTACGTTTTATTTGGTGCAACTTTTGATTGCACCCCATCCTATTATTCTAACTTGTTTGTTGAGTTTTTGTGAGGGCTCACATGACTCTTGAAGAGATAGCTTGCTTGATATCCTACTTTATTTGTGGGATACCATTTGGAGATTTATTCCGATTACTTTGCTGACTTGTTTTCTTTGATGGTGCTAGCTTGAGAGATCTCTGGGTTTCTTAATTCTTTAGTTGTTGTTACTTCGGATCTTTATCCGTGTGGTAGCTCTCTTGATCCCTTTTACATCTTTCTAGCATTTTATCGCTTTCTTAGCTGGAAGACCTTGATAGGAGGCGATGTTTTTTGTGTGCTTACTTTTATGCCCAAAGACCTCCAAAAGGGGGACCAGTGCTAAAAGACCTCCAAGAAGAGGAGATTGACGGATAAAAGGGATTAGTAATCAATTCCCCCATTATTCAGTGTGTCGTTCTTTAAGCTCACACTACGTGTCGATGCTTCAGAACAAAAGCCCAAGATCTTTTGTCCGGTCAGTCAGTGGAGAGGGTTCCACCTTTCTGAATCCCCACTTTTTGTCATGAGCTCATCCTGTCCAGGGTTAAGAGCTATGAGGTCTTATCCTCATTACCCTTTTGATCTGCTCACCCTGACGTTCAATGTCAGTGGTTAAGAGCCCGTTTGATTACCCTTCCATGGCTTGTTTGTCGAGGTTGATATGACCCCTCTTGACTAAAGCCCTACCCATGTATGTTTGAGTCCCCTTGTTGGCGTGTTTACTTTATGCATATTTGTTTTGTATGGTGTGATAGTCTCCCCATAGGATTGCTAGGCTTCGTATAGTCTCTCGTTTGCATGTCAATTAAGGTAGCACTGTTCCTTCGTCTAGGACTTCCTTTTTGCATGAGCATCCTAAAACGCAAACAAACTCATTGATTTTTCTTCTCCTAAGAACACGTTTACTCCTTCTACTACAGGCGAGTAAGTCTCTAAAGGTCGAGCATCCGGTAGATTGCGTAGTAACGTCGTTCATCCAAAACAAACCCGTAGGTAGCCGAACTACGGCTTGCTCTGATTCTCATTCCAGATGAGATACGTAGGCATAAGACGCGATGTCTTAGTGAGCACACTCCTCTTTAACCCATAGGTAGCCGAGCTACGAAGACTCTGATTCTCATATTCAGATGAGATACGTATGTAGTGGATGCGACATCCGTGCGAGTCATTTTCTTTTGACCCCTCTTTTAGTAAATAGTACATTAGATAAACCCACACCCTTTAGACGAGAACAACAAGAGTGGATCCCGTAGAGTACTACGGATGCGTAGGGGTGCTAATACCTTCCCTTCGTATAATCGACTCCCGAACCCAAGATTTGGTTGCGAGACCTTGTCTTTTCTTTTCCTTTTTCTAGGTTTACTTCGAGCGTTTCCTTTCCCTCCTTTGGGATAAATAACGCACGGTGGCGACTCTTCTGTCATTTTTTTCTTTTTTCGCCGGTTGTTTTTTTTGCATCTTCTATCTTTTTTAGGTTACGACAGCTGGCGACTCTGCTGGGGACGATGTTTCCCTAAGCGAGTCCCTCCTAGCTTTTGTAGGTTTCTTGTTTGTTGGGTGTTTATTCTTTTGTAAAGTTATTTACTTTCAGCATTTATCTGCTTTATCTTATTGCATTGTGTACATACGATCGATGTATCTGTTGGATTTGTTGGGGTGGGATGTTCCATGAGAGATAAGCCCACTACCCAGGCTTGAGCGTACACACAGGTTTTAGAATGGATAGTCATGAGGCTTGCGTGGCATGTTGCTACGTTAAGTCGTTCATGAAGACCCACATTCCAGACGAGGTTTCTTTTGGATATATTTTGTCCTACAGGTGTTCCGTAACGGCATGATGTTCCTTTAGAAATCGTCGGCTCTGGTGACCATTTCCCGAGAACTCAGTCGAGGTCTCTCCTATGAGACGCGTTTATGTTAGCTCTGGTAGGCGCATTCTCGCTACTCAATCCGAGGACCCCGAGACTGGGAACTTGCTTTAGGATATCCTGTTGAGGGGAGTCAGTGGAGGTCTTTCATTCTGTAATAATGCCAAACCTTCAGTGGTAAACGTATTATTCTCGACTGAATGGCCGAAGTTGATGAACTTCTATTCTTAGAACCTACCAGCGAGGGGCGGGCTAAATTCAGGAAACCTTAACCTTCAACCAACCCGGTTTTCTGGTATTCTTGTTGGAGCAGAACTTTGATCTCTTATATGTTCCTCAGTGGTTTTCTCTTCAGACAGTGCGACCCAACAGATATTCAAGCAGATACAACAACCTTGATTTGCATGTCGCTACATTGCATCACATCATTCTGCATTCATATCATTTAACACATGTTTATCCATTTCTAGGGGGTTTACATCTTCTTCTTGATTCTAGTCGGGGTTTTCTTCTTACACTGTTTATCTGATGCGAGACTGGAATCAAGGGGGTAGAATACCCATTGGAATGGATAAACATGTCATTGCATTTGCATATCCATCAGCATGTCTTGCATAACAGGTACCGCCGCAGTGTTCTCAGTTGTTTGGTGTTCCACTAGCAGGATAGCTGATCCAGGCATTCACCGGTACGATACCCGCAGAAACCACCAGAGAGCAATGGAAAGCCTACAAGCAGAGCTCGCCGAGATGAAGATTCGCATGAACCAATTCATGGATGTGGTTCAGGGGGTGGCTCAGGGACAGCAAGAGCTCAGGCAGATGATGCAGAGGAATCCCGCCACTACTCAACCAGAGACGTTGACTGATCCTCCAGCTGGAGAGGTCAACAGACCCAGTGGACCGGGGCCTACCCCGATCCTACATGTCACCTCCGGTCAACAACCCGTCCATGATGACCAGGAGGATCAGTTCCCCTTGCTTCAGGAGGACTTTGGTATGAGTCATGGTATGGACCCTATGTTTCGGAGACTGGAAGAAAGGCTGAAGGCAGTGGAAGGACAGAATCCTCTGGGAGTAGACGTTGCTGACTTGGGATTGGTCCCAGGCGTGAGGGTGCCACCGAAATTCAAGGTCCCGATATTTGACAAATACAGTGGCAACTCTAGCCCAAAGACCCATGTGCAAGCCTATTTCCGTAAGATGGTTGCATACTCTGACGATGAAAAGTTGCTTATGTACTTTTTTCAGGATAGCCTAGCTGGGGCATCCTTGGAATGGTATATGAGGCTGGACAGAGCCCACATCCGCTGCTGGAGGGATTTGGCTGAGGCTTTCGTGAAGCAGTATCAGTATAATGCAGACATGGCTCCGGACAGAACTCAACTTCAGAATCTGTCTCTTAAAAGCAATGAGTGCATCAGGGAATACGCTCAACGCTGGAGAGAGACAGCTTCCCGTGTTCAACCTCCTATGCTGGAAAAGGAAATGGCTAACATGTTCATGAATACTCTGCCCGAACCTTACTTGGAGCGCTTGGTGGGTTGCAATGCCTCCAACTTTGCTGATGTAGTCTCTACCGGAGAGAGGATGGAGAACTATTTGAAGACATGCAAGATACAGAGTGGAGGTGGATCTTCATCAGGGGTAAAGAAGCCGTTCATTCAGGGACAGAAGAAGAGAGAAGGGGATGCAAATGCCATATCTTCTTATCAGAACAGGGGTAGCCGGAGGAATAACTTTCAGAACTATCATCAACAACCGTATGTTACGGCTGTGACCATTCCGGCTGCATCACCACTACAACAACAACAACCACAACGTCAGCAAACTCAGTACCAACAACAGCAACAGGGTAACAGACCCGCCTATCAACAGAGGCAAAGGATGATGGACCGGCGTTTCGACACTCTTCCAATGTCGTACGCTTAATTGCTTTCTAGTCTTCAACAACTACAACTTGTGCAGTTACGCACTCTGGCTCCTCCCGTTGGTAGGCTTCCGGTGGGTTACGACGCCAATGCTAGGTGCAACTTCCACTCTGGGGCACCTGGACACAATATTGAGAACTGCAAAGCTTTTAAGCATGTAGTTCAGGACCTCATAGATTCAAAGGCCATCGACCTTGCACCGGCTCCTAATGTCTTTAACAATCCCATGCCGTAACATGGTGGAGCAAATGTTAACATGGTTGAAGGAGAAGCCAAATCAGTTGGCCAGGTCTCTGCGATCAACGATGAAGATGGGGATAGTGATTGCGACATCGATCACTGGGTGCGTCCGAGGATCCCGGGTGAAGTCATCAACAATTGGTCTTCTGAGGAGATTGTCCAAGTCACTTTTCTGAAAGAGTAATTTTCTTTATTTATTCACGCATATCCAAGTGTTACGTTCCGCCCAGGGCGTAACGACTCATTGTAGGGCTCATCTATGCGAATACCTGCATTTTTTATCATCAATAAAGGACGTCTTTTTGCACTCAAATATTTTGTTCACTGTCTTTCTATTTTTGCAGTTTTCAAAAATAAAAAAAAATACATTTGGCAATGTTTTGTTTAGTTTCCACTTCTTGTTCACACTCATAAGCACATACCATCACTCATGCAGATGCACGTCACCGGGCCCTATTGATAACAGTTCTGCTATGGCTCACTTCGATTTTGAAAATCCGATCTTTCAAGCTGAAGAAGAGGGTGATGAAGACTGTGAACTCCCTGAAGAACTTGCCAGGTTATTAAAACAGGAGGAAAGGGTCATTCAACCGCATCAAGAGTCTGTTGAAGTGATTAATCTCGGCACCGAGGACGCCAAGAAAGAAATCAAGATAGGGGCTTCTTTGGAAGATGATGTGAAGAAGGGGCTGATTGAACTGCTGCGAGAGTATGTTGACATCTTCGCCTGGTCTTATCAGGACATGCCAGGGCTTGACACAGACATTGTGGTACACCATTTGCCTCTCAAAGAGGATTGTCCTCCGGTCAAGCAGAAGCTCAGAAGAACAAGACCAGAGATGGCTGTCAAGATAAAGGAAGAAGTGCAAAAACAGTTGGATGCAGGGTTTCTAGCAGTCACCCATTATCCGTCATGGGTTGCAAACATCGTCCCAGTACCTAAGAAGGATGGAAAGGTACGGATGTGTGTCGACTACCGGGATCTGAACAGAGCTAGCCCTAAGGATGATTTCCCATTACCTCACATTGACGTTTTGGTGGATAACACGACTCAGTTCTCGGTATTCTCCTTCATGGATGGCTTTTCCGGCTATAATCAAATCAAGATGGCACCAGAAGACATGGAGAAGACAACTTTCATAACCCCATGGGGCACCTTCTGCTACAAGGTAATGCCGTTTGGCCTGAAAAATGTCGGGGCAACATATCAACGAGCTATGGTAACTCTTTTCCATGATATGATTCATCATGAAATCGAGGTTTATGTGGATGATATGATTGCCAAATCTCAAACAGAAGAAGAACATTTGGTGAATTTGCGGAAACTGTTTGAGCGTTTGAGAAAATTCAAGCTGAGGCTTAATCCGAACAAGTGTACTTTCGGGGTGAGATCTGGAAAACTGCTGGGTTTTATTGTTAGTGAAAAAGGGATCGAGGTGGATCCTACCAAAGTGAAAGCGATACAAGAAATGTCTGAGCCAAGAACAGAGAAACAAGTCTGTGGTTTCTTAGGAAGGTTGAACTACATTACAAGGTTCATCTCTCACCTAACAGCCACGTGTGAGCCAATATTCAAATTGTTGAGAAAAGATCAAGCCATCAGGTGGAATGATGATTGCCAAAGGGCTTTCGAGAAAATAAAAGAGTATTTGCAGAATCCTCCTATCCTTATGCCTCCGGTCCCAGGGAGACCACTGATTATGTATTTGACAGTACTTGATAATTCCATGGGTTGTATTCTCGGTCAACACGACGAGACAGGTAGGAAAGAGCATGCCATCTACTACCTGAGTAAACAATTCACAGATTGCGAGTCGAGATACTCAATGCTTAAAAAGACAGGTTGTGCACTTGCATGGGCTGCTAAGCGATTGAGACAATACATGCTGACTCACACAACCTTACTAATCTCCAAGATGGATCCAGTCAAGTATATATTTGAGAAGCCAGCTCTCACCGGAAGGGTTGCTCATTAGCAAATGGTACTGACAGAGTACGACATCCAGTATACATCCCAGAAAGCCATCAAAGGGAGTATTCTGTCAAACTATCTTGCTCAGCAGCCGATTGATGATTATGAGCCGATGAAGTTTGATTTTCTAGATGAAGACATCATGTTCCTCAGGATGAAAGACTGTGAAGAGCCAGTTGTTGAGGAGGGACCTGATCCAGATGAAAAGTGGACTTTGTTGTTTGATGGGGCTGTCAATGCCAGAGGAAGTGGAATTGGTGTTGTCCTTACTACTCCGAAAGGTGCCCACATGCCTTTCACCGCTCGTCTGACTTTTGAGTGCACCAATAATGAAGCTGAGTATGAAGCCTGTATCTTGGGTATTGAGCAAGCCATTGATTTGAGAACCAAGACTCTGGACATCTCCGGAGATTCAGCTCTAGTAATCAATCAAGTGAATGGTGATTGGAATACTCTCCAGCCTAATCTGGTCCCCTACAAAGATTACACGAGAAGACTGTTGACTTTCTTCACAACAGTAAAACTATATCATATACCTCGTGACGAGAACCAGATGGCATATGCTCTTGCTACTCTATCCTCCATGATCAAGGTGATTTGGTGGAACCATGTTCCCAGGATTGATGTTATGCGCCTTGATAGGGCCGCGTATGTGTTTGCTGCTGAACTGGTAGTTGATGACAAGCCCTGGTATCACGACATCAAGTGCTTTCTGAAGAATCAAGAGTACCATGTAGGGGCATCCAACAATGATAGAAAGACTTTGAGAAGATTGGCAGGCAGTTTCTTCTTGAACAAAGACGATGTTCTGTATAAGAGGAACTTCAACATGGTTTTGCTCAGATGCATGGATAGGCACGAAGCAGACATGTTAATGCAGGAAGTTCATGAAGGCTCCTTCGGTACTCATGCCGGCGGATATGCAATGACTAAGAAGTTGTTGAGAGCAGGTTATTACTGGATGACCATGGAATCTGATTGTTTCAAATATGCTCGGAAGTGTCATAAATGCCAGATTTATGCTGATAAGGTACATGTGCCGCCAAACCCTTTGAATGTGATGTCTTCGTCGTGGCCTTTTGCTATGTGGGGCATTGATATGATTGGAAAGATCGAGCCGACCGCCTCCAATGGACATCGCTTCATCCTTGTTGCCATCGACTATTTCACCAAGTGGGTGGAAGCAACCTCATTTACGAAGGTCACCAAACATGTGGTTGCCCGATTCATCAAGAAAGAAATCATTTGTCGCTATGGGATTCCCGAAAGAATCATTACTGATAATGGTTCTAATCTCAATAACAAAATGATGAAGGAGTTGTGCCAGAACTTCAACATTCAGCATCACAACTCCTCCCCTTATCGTCCTAAGATGAACGGCGCTGTTGAGGCAGCAAATAAGAACATAAAGAGGATTGTGCAGAAGATGGTCGTCACCTACAGAGATTGGCATGAGATGCTACCCTTCGCCTTGCATGGGTACCGTACTTCAGTATGCACATCGACCGGGGCAACCCCTTACACCCTCGTGTATGGTATGGAAGCAGTCCTACCTGTTGAAGTAGAGATTCCTTCTCTAAGAGTCCTGTTGGATGTCAAGTTAGACGAAGCTGAATGGATTCGGACAAGGTTCAATGAGTTGAGTCTTATCAAAGAGAAGCGAATGGCAGCCATATGTTATGGGCAGTTGTATCAGAGTCGGATGAAGAGAGCCTTTGATCGGAGAGTGCGTCCTCGGTGTTTCCAAGTCGGAGATTTAGTGTTGAAAAGGATCCTTCCTCCTCAAACAGATCACTGGGGCAAGTGGACTCCTAACTACGATGGACCGTATATTATCACCAAGGTTTTTGATGGTGTAGCCTTAATGCTTGCAACTATGAATGGTGAAAACTTCACTTCCCCTGTGAACTCAGACGCAGTCAAAAAATACTTCGCATAGAATAGACCCGCTGGACAACAAAAAGAATAGTCTAGGCAAAAAATGGGCATCCCGACGAACCAAGAAAATGAAAAGGTTCGGGCAAAAATTAGGGATTAAAAATGAAAAGATTGTACACCCGGTAAGTTGAAAACCTGAAAGGGCAACTTAGGCAAAAATGGGTATCCCGGTGGATTAAAAACCCGAAAAGGGCGATCCAGGCAAAAGTTAGGGATTAAGCGAATGACTGCGTTCTGAATCTCATCCCATGTCGATAACTGGAAACTTTCGAAAGGTAGGAAACATTCCAATCACCTTTTTCAGAAAGCTGATCATTTGGAGGATCTTGAAGACGAGCAAGTCATAGCAGAATTGGAACCCAATAGGAATCCATTTCACATTGCCATTAGATTAATTTCTATTTTTATCTTTTGTGCGATTACCTCTTTCCAAGGATTGCTTCCTGATGTAAATGCCTATTCAGAGGCCATTCAATCAATGAAACCATGTTATTTAGTATATCTCTGTTTTCATTTTCATTTTACTATTTTGTTTGCGAAAATGACGTCCGAATTTTTGATAAACATTGCATCATGAAACATAAGAGCTTTAGAGGTACATGCTTAATATACATTTAAAATTGCTGTAAATTTTAAGTGCTTTGGATCGTCTATTCAGAACAAGTATACTCGGGGCATTTCCTTAAGGTACCCAGCAGATGATCGCATATGTTTTCCCTCAACAATTGGAATTTTGTATCTTATCCCTACATAGCTGATCAGAGCATTGGATTCTTCAATGCCCAGCAGGTTCTCACCACTGTACCTCCCCCAAGCGTTTGTTTCAGAATATACACTCCCCAGTAGAGTTGACAGTGCCAGACTGTATATCCCCAGCGGAGTTGACAGTGCCATACTGTATCTTCCTAGCAGAAGCAGCTGCTCCTCAGAGTTCGATGCCAAATCAATGATCTTGACGCTAGATCCATGGTCTCTTTCCTTGAAGCAGAATCTCGGTACCGTATCGGTGTTTGCTTCCCCTGCTGAGTCGTCTCTCTCGCAGATTATGGTTGCCAGAACCACTACCGCTATCCTCAACAACAAGTTTTCAGTGTCATTCGCTCCTCAGTCAGGGCCTCGGTATTTTGTTATTTGCTAGAACACCGTGTGGCAGGTCATTTCCCCACAGATTTCTTTATGCTGTGCATCTCCAACAGTCTTGCCAGGGTCTAGAAGATGTTGATCACTTCCCCAGCAGAATTCCTTGCCTCGGCTTGGCGTTCCCTCTAATCTAGTATTATTACATCTCTGCATGTAGAATCATATTGCATTGCATCCTCCCAAATTGCGTAGCATTTCCATTTTCATGGAGCATTACACCATTGAAAAATTCAAACATACGCATGTGAAGCATAAAGCATTCTCGGTATCCCAAGTGATGAGCCAGAAGTTGTTTCCAGTACTCAGACTGAAGATTGCTCATGATTTATCTTTATTATTCCCAGCAGGGGTCGTTGGCCCATGCGCCGCCTCTATTATCATTTTCCTTATTTCTGCCGATGCTGACAGACATGAAAGTTTTTCCGGTATTCAGACCGAAGTGGCATTCAGACCAATCTTCCGGTATTCAGACCGAAGTGGCGTTCAGGCCTATCTCCCGGTATTCAGACCGAAGCGGCATTTAGGCCAGTTTTCCGGTATTCAGACCGAAGTGGCATTCAGGCCAATCTTCCGGTATTCAGACCGAAGTGGCATTCAGGCCAGTCTCCCAATATTCAGATCGATAGAAGTTTCCGACGTTCAGGTCGACGCAACTTGTGGCATTCAAGCCAGTTTTCCGGTATTCAGACCGAAGTGGCATTCAGGCTAATTTCCCGATATTCAGGTCGAAGAGTTTCCCGATGTTCAGATCGAAGAAGTTTCCGACATTCAGGTCGATGCAGCTTGTGGCATTCAGGCCAGTTTTCCGGTATTCAGACCGAAGTGGCATTCAGGCAAGTTTTCTGGTATTCAGACCGAAGTGGCATTCAGGCCAGTCTCTCGGTGTTCAGACCGATATCAATAATCCCATATCTTCCGATGCTCAGATCGAAGTCATTTCCAGTATTCAGACTGATGAGCGGCATTCAGGCCATGGTTATTTCTGTGTTACCATTTATTTTGGCATCCAGGTTAACATTCTTTCTCGGTATTCAGACCGACTCTCACCGTACCAGACAGATTCTTCTTTCAAGACCACCTCTTTGCCGATTTTGACAGGCATTGTTACTTCACTTCACTTCAGTGTAAATTTTCAGGCTTTTATTGTATTCAATCCCTTGATACCTCGAAAGTGCGAAAGCCGCTGCTATCTTCTTCTCGGGTCTCCAGTTGATTGAATAGGGGCAGCTGTAATACCCCAAAATTTACCCTTCATTTTTCCTGGAGGCATGAGATTATGTTTTACACCTCATTCATGCATTCATTTTTAGATCATTTAACATTTCATATTGCATTTCATCATGTCAGTCAGAATTAGCTCCAAAAAGCTTGAATATCATCCAAGACACTTTGTGGGTTTTATCCGGGTGATCAGTCAACACAAGGGAATGACTTGAGTTACCTCCAACATGTTCAAATGGGGCCTATTCATCATTCAAAACGCTAATCTTGAAGGAGCAAAAGTTTGTTCATGAGCTGTCACGCTCGCTAGGCGAGCAGCGTGGTTCGCTTAGCAAATCTGAACTGTCAAGTTCGCTAGGCGAAGCGCACGCGTTTTCAAAATATAATAGAAAAATCTTGGACTTGGACCTCTCTCATTTGAGCCCACAAAGCCATGAAAATCAGGTTATAAATTCTAGATTTCCATCTCCCAAAAAAACCCTGGAAAAAATAGTGAGAGAAGAGCTAACAGAGTTCAGAGCAGCCTCCAGAGACTGAAAGGAACTCATCAAAAAGAGCCAATTCCGTCCCATATAAACCCTAAGATTGCTGTGCAAACCCAACGGTGCAATTCAATTTCATTCGATCTCTCTAGTCAGGTTTGCCTTATTTCCATTACTCTATTGCTTTCAATTTGAATTCTCTGAATGTATGAGGTATTATGGGTGAACTTGGAAGAGTGGGTATCGTTAGGTTTTGCATGTGGGTTTAGATGTGCATGAATGTGTTGAATAATGCCTCGAATGTTTGATCACTTAATCCCTGAAATCGTACTGTTACCAAAGAAGAATCCAGAACCCGCAGGCATTCTCTAGCACCTTTGCTAGGCGAGCCTCCAGTGAAGCTTCTCTAAGCCTTCGCTAAGCGATGCAGTAGCGATCGCGACAGTAGCTACCTTTTCTGTTTGCTCCCCAATCTGCTTTGTGTTTGTTATGACATGCTTTCTATTGCGTCTGAGCACCTGTTTTAGTATGTATGACATGTCTTGATGTGTGGATCCTTGCCTCTGACTCTGAGTTTTGATACCCTTTTGATGCATTTGTTTGACAAGAGGTTTAGACCTCTTACCCTTTGGTTGTTTTTGTGAATTTTAATGGCATGATTCATGTGGTTGCGTTTTATTTGGTGCAACTTTTGATTGCACCCCATCCTATTATTCTAACTTGTTTGTTGAGTTTTTGTGAGGGCTCACATGACTCTTGAAGAGATAGCTTGCTTGATATCCTACTTTATTTGTGGGATACCATTTGGAGATTTATTCCGATTACTTTGCTGACTTGTTTTCTTTGATGGTGCTAGCTTGAGAGATCTCTGGGTTTCTTATTTCTTTAGTTGCTGTTACTTCGAATCTTTATCCGTGTGGTAGCTCTCTTGATCCCTTTTACATCTTTCAAGCATTTTATCGCTTTCTTAGCTGGAAGACCTCGATAGGAGGCGATGTTTTTTGTGTGTTTACTTTTGTGCCCAAAGACCTCCAAAAGGGGAACCAGTGCTAAAAGACCTCCATGAAGAGGCGATTGACGAATAAAAGAGATTAGTAGTCAATTCCCCCGTTGTTTAGTGTGTCGTTCTTTAAGCTCACACTACGTGTCGATGCTTCAGAACAAAAGCCCAAGATCTTTTGTCCAGTCAGTCAGTGGAGAGGGTTCCACCTTTCTGAATTCCCACTTTTTGTCATGAGCTCACCCTGTCCAGGGTTAAGAGCTATGAGGTCTTATCCTCATTACCCTTTTGATCTGCTCACCCTGACGTTCAATGTCAGTGGTTAAGAGCCCGTTTGATTACCCTTCCATGGCTTGTTTGTCGAGGTTGATATGACCCCTCTTGACTATATCCCTACCCATGTATGTTTGAGCCCCCTTGTTGGCGTGTTTACTTTATGCATATTTGTTTTGTATGGTGTGATAGTCTCCCCATAGAATTGCTAGGCTTCGTATAGTCTCTCGTTTGCATGTCAATTAAGGTAGCACTGTTCCTTCGTCTAGGACTTCCTTTTTGCATGAGCATCCTAAAACGCAAACAAACTCATTGATTTTTCTTCTCATAAGAACACGTTTACTCCTTCTACTACAGGCGAGTAAGTCTCCAAAGGTCGAGCATCCGGTAGATTGCGTAGTAACGTCGTTCATCCAAAACAAACTCGTAGGTAGCCGAACTACGACTTGCTCTGATTCTCATTCCAGATGAGATACGTAGGCATAAGACGCGATGTCTTAGCGAGCACACTCCTCTTTAACCCATAGGTAGCCGAGCTACGAAGACTCTGATTCTCATATTCAGATGAGATACGTATGCAGTGGATGCGACATCCGTGCGAGTCAGTTTCTTTTGACCCCTCTTTTAGTAAATAGTACATTAGATAAACCCACACCCTTTAGACGAGAACAACAAGAGTGGATCCCGTAGAGTACTACGGATACGTAGGGGTGCTAATACCTTCCCTTCACATAATCGACTCCCGAACCCAAGATTTGGTTGCGAGACCTTGTCTTTTCTTTTCCTTTTTCCAGGTTTACTTCGAGCGTTTCCTTTCCCTCCTTTGGGATAAATAACGCACGGTGGCGACTCTTTTGTCATTTCTTTCTTTTTTCGCATCTTCTATCTTTTTTAGGTTGCGACAGATGGTATCATGGAAGTGTTTATGGATGATTTCTCGGTTTGCAGATTTGATTTCCATGATTGTCTTGCTAACCTTGAGAAAATCCTGGAGAGATGCGTGGAGGTGAACCTCGTGCTAAACTGGGAAATGTGTCATTTCATGGTGACCGAAGGAATAGTTTTAGGACATATAGTTTCCGAAAAAGGTATAGAGGTAGATAAAGCTAAAATAGAAGTTATAGAAAACCTAACACCACCAAAAACCATCAGAGAAGTCCGAAGCTTTCTTGGACACGCTGGATTCTACCGGCGTTTTATTAAGGACTTCTCCAAAATAACCAAACCTTTAACTGGACTTTTAATGAAAGATGCTGAATTCATTTTCGATGAAAAATGTAATGACGCATTTAATCTTTTAAAGTAAGCATTGATCTTAGCACCCATTATGAAACCGCCTGATTGGTCGAAACCTTTTGAGATAATGTGCGATGCTAGTGATTATGCAGTTGGAGCCGTTCTAGGACAAAGGAAAGATAAAAAATTACATGTCATCTATTATGCCAGTAGAACCCTAGATGCTTCCCAACTTAACTACGCAACAACTGAAAAAGAATTACTCGTTGTAGTTTTCGCTATAGACAAATTTAGATCTTATCTAGTAGGAGCAAAAATTATAGTTTACACTGATCATGCTGCCATTCGTTACCTATTAAGTAAAAAAGATGCCAAGCCCAGGTTACTCCGATGGATTCTATTACTACAAGAGTTTGATTTAGACATAAGAGATAAAAAAAGGCACTGAAAATGTAGTAGTCGATCACCTTTCTAGGCTAGAACATCTAAAACCTGAACTAGTACCCATAAATGATGATTTCGCCTATGATAGACTGATAGCTAGAGTAGAAACCATTGAAGATAATAACCTAGATCCTCATGAGCACCCCCAAAATTCCTTAGCAATAAGTAACGTACCCTGGTATGCAGATTTCGTCAATTACCTAGCTGCTGATATAGTACCCCCTGATCTTGATTACCACCACAAGAAGAAATTCTTCCACGATGTGAGAAACTTCTATTGGGACGAACCGCTCTTTTTCAAAAGGGGTAAAGATGGCATTTTTCGCCGTTGCGTTCCAGAAGAAGAGGTAAATAGTATTATTAAGCATTGTCATTCTGTACCATATGGTGGACATGCGAGCACCTCTAAGACATACGCCAAGATTCTTCAAGCTGGCCTATTCTGGCCTACCATGTGGCGTGATGTCTATGCTTGCATTGTCAAATGTGATAGATGCCAACACACTGGAAACATTTCAAGGAGTGACGAAATGCCTCTAAGAAACATTCAGGAAGTAGAACTCTTTGACGTATGGGGTATATATTTCATGGGACCTTTCCTACCATCCTTAGGAAATAGGTACATCTTAGTAGCTGTAGACTATGTGTCTAAGTGGATTGAAGCTATAGCTGCACCAACAAACGACACTAGGGTAGTAATCAAACTATTTAAAAACTATATATTCCCTAGATTTGGAACACCACGTTTAGTCATAAGCGATGGAGGATCACACTTTATATCGAGAATATTTGACAAACTTTTAAGAAAATATGGAGTTAGGCATAGAGTAGCAACACCATACCATCCACAAACTAGTGGCCAAGTAGAAGTATCTAATAGGGAGATAAAACAAATCCTAGAGAAAACTGTTTCTATTTCTAGGAGAGACTGGTCTCAGAAGCTTCAAGAAGCATTATGGGCCTATAGAACCGCTTTCAAAACCCCTATAGGAACTACTCCTTACCAATTAGTCTATGGAAAATCCTGTCACTTACCTTTCGAATTAGAGCATAAGGCCTATTGGGCCATTAAAACTTTGAATTTAGACTACCTAGCCGCTGGAGAAAAGCGTACCCTAGACATTCATAAACTAGAAGAACTTAGGCAATCGGCCTACGAGAATGCAAATATATATAAAGAGAGGACAAAAGCCTATCACGACAAAAGAATAGTAAAGAAAAACTTCAATATAGGCGATCCTGTTCTCCTTTTTAACTCTAAGTTACGACTCTTCCCTGGAAAGCTACGTTCAAGACGGACTGGTCCTTTCAAAGTATCCAAGATTCTGAGATCCGGAGCCGTAGAAATCAAGAACGAAACCTGTAGTTCATTCATTCTAAATGGACAAAGACTGAAGCTCTACGAAGGAGGAGACATTCCAGCATACTACTCAAGCCACACCCTGATTGATCCACCGATTCCTACTACTACAGGTGTATAAATTCTAATCGTCAAGCTAATGACGTTATACAAGCGCTGCGTGGGAGGCAACCCATGGTTTTTCTTTCATTTTACTTTTTCGCATTTTTTTATATTTTATTTTATCATATTTTGCATTAAGACTAAAATTTGAATGGTTTGTATTTTCAGGATCACTTTCTTATCCTTTACAGGATGCAGGATTTCGATGACATGCACGTGGCCTATAGAGATAATGCTCAGAGGGAGCACTACATCGCTTTGTATCAGCGCCCTATGGCACCCACACGTTATCCTGATCAGCACTATATGGAGGCACTGAGCATTGAGCCGAGTATCCGATTCCTTAGCCACCAGCTTCACTGGGACGAGTTTGCTGATGACTTGAGTAACACCTACAGGAACCTGACATTGGAGTTCCTGAGTTCATTCGACTATGATCCATACTCTAGACCAAATGGGTATGCTGCTTTCAGGCTTTTTGGAGTTGGGTACTCTTTCATCCAAAAAGAGTTCGGCGACCTGTTCGGTTTCCAAACCACTCCTGATGCTATCTCGGAGACACCTATGGGATATTTTCTGGGTAAGGAGGTGGAGAAGTTTTGGAGTGATATATATCGGGTGGCGGAAGCCAAGATCCATCTACGCAGTTGTCTCATGTTATACATAACCCCGCCTTCAGATACTTTCAGATGATATTAGCACATTCCTTCCTGGGAAGACCGGATGCAGAGACACTACTGAGTGAAAAGGAGATCTTCCTATTATTTTGTGCATCCCAGTCTCGCCCAGTAGCATGTGGGAACTTTTTATTATACAGTCTTAGCGGTATCTCCAGATCTACCGAAGGAGTTATCCATGTTGGCGGAATCATCACACAGATTGCTGTCGCTTTAGGTCTGTCTCGCAAGCTGTTACATCTTCGGACCTACTGTGGGTACACGACCATGGACATCGACTTCTGTTTAACCAGAGGGTTGATGAGGAGAGCCTCTTTCCACCCATGTCAGTTCCGATTGCTAGTCAACAACGAGGCTATTCATTATTTCACACTGCCAGATCCTATGATGACCAGTGTGCATGATCCAGCGAATTGGAGTTATGCTCTAGAGGGCCAGGGAGAGACCGTCGAGGAGCCGAGATCACCACCCATTGATGAATACACGCCTACACCACCATCTCCCAGAATCACTGTTTTCTCTAATAATCTTTCATTGCAGACTCCCGATATCCGCACCCAGATTGTTGAGTGTCGTAGAGAGATCGCAGAGCTTATAGAGGAGGTGGCTGACCTCACTTTACAGATGGGAGTGTCTGATCTAACCCATGCTACTGAAGCCGACTGTCTATATCAGGAGATCACAGAGCTCAGGCAGGAGGTAGCCATGCTCCGTGAATCCTCTCAGGAAGACGACATCCCTACTACATGATCTTGCCATTTCATCTTATTTTATCTCTTTTTTATATTTCCCGTATTTACATAACTCATTTTATATTATCGCATTTGGAATATTATATAAACTACGTCTATGCATTGATATTTCTATTTTTATCTATATATGTCTTATGTATATTTTATTTGCATTTTAATTATTCAGTTATTTATTTATTTATTAGTCTAATATTTAATTTTTGTTTCAGTTTCATTTTTATTTTTGTTTTTACCTTTATAAAATTATGCAAGTCAATGATTCTAGGAAAATCACAAAACAAATGCTATCTGGACCCCTCAAAGCCAAAAGACAAGAGAAGCCCAAGCCAAAGGACCAAAATCCGGCCCAACCAGATTTTGCCTTGTGGCGCCCGCCATAGACCCGATGGCGCCCGCCACAACGTCTGTAAAAGGTCGGGGCAAAACCCCTTTCTTCACCATTTTTACACCTTACAACCTTCCAAACCCATTTTTTCACCTTGGAAAAACATCCTTGAACCCACAAAAAGCTCATACTTTTCTAACCACCACACCGTGCAAATCATTTTTCCGATTTCCACTTTCATTTTCATCCGTCGGATTTTGTAAAAATCCAACCTTTTCACATTCCACTTCATCTTCTTCATCACTTTTCAAGAGCTTCCAAATGGAGTTTAATGGATTCATGCTTCGAGGAGGGAAACCGGGGGAAAGACAAAGAAAAATTATCGAACGGTTGCAAAATCGGGAAATGCTCCCGACAAGGTATGTTGACGAAAACTGTCTCTACACTTTAGGTATCTATCATAGCATATTTCATTTATTAGATAATTTAGGTTTGCATAATTTCTTTTCCAACAAAGAACCTACCTATGAGCGGCTGACAATTGAATTTTTGAGTTCCTTGATTTATATTGTCAACCCTAACACTGCTAGCACAGTTGGTACTGTCAGATTTAGAATGTTTTCTATTGAATACGAATTCAGTACCGACGAACTAGCCAGCTTGTTAGGAATCCCTCATGGGGACGGTGCTATTTGTGAGGCCCCTTTGGATTCAGAGTGGTCAGTTGAGGTATTTTCCTTCTGGGAGCGTTTATCAAACACTTCCATAAACTCTTTTGAAGGAGTTCTTGCCTCAACTATCCACAACCCGGCCATCAGAGTTTCTAGATATCTGTTGGCATGCACTATTTTTGGCCGGGAGAATCCAAATAAGGTTAATGTTAGAGAGCTTCTATTTTTACAAGGAAGCCTCACAAATAAACGTATTAATTCGGTCCCATTCATGCTTGCTCATATGACTTTAACTTTGAATAAAACGGGACCGATTTCTTTTGGTGGATTGATTACATCTATTGCTTGGGCGCTTAACCTGAATAATGAGATGGCTACCCTAGACCCCTTACCTCCTCGCACAATTAACCTAAATTTTTTGAGAGACATGAAACTGTGCCGTTCGAGGAGAGAAGGAGGCTATATGCTTATGGTTCATGGTGTAGCCATCCCATCTATTGTTTTACCGTGCACTAGACGTACAGATGTACGAGATGAAAGGAATTGGACCTACGCTTTAAATGCTCCACCTGTTTTGGGTCCTCTTCCTCCTAACATGCCTGATGAGACGGGACATGACACTGATGATGAATATGATCGGAGAGAGAGATCTCCCGTACCCCATGTGTCCCCCCATCATCCTTCACCACCACATACCGCACCATCTTCTTCTTCTGCAGGTATCACTCTTGGCTTTTATATTACGGAGGAGATGTGGCGTGACCATATGGCTAGAGAGCAAAGGCGTGACGACCTACTCTCTACCATCCAACAACAGTTGGCGAATAACATGAGCTTCATGCAAGAGTCGCATCGGAGGACAGACAGGTCCTGCGACACTGTCCTACAGTCCCTGCAAACGATCACAGATACACAAGCCCATCAGCAACACTACCACCGTCAGCATATTGCTCTCATAGAAAACACCCAGGGTACCATTTTAGGTAACCTTGGAGAGGTGAGGACCGCTCAGGATGCCCTACAGGCGAGGATGGATCAGAGAGACCGTCGTCGTCCACCTCAGGATGGCGAGGGCACTAGTGGTCAACAATAGGTTGTCAGGTAACTCTTCCCTTATCTTATTTCGAAACATTGTGGGAGGAGACTCTATCGTCTTTCCTTTATTACCTTTCTTGTTTTTTCCTTTATCGCTTTTTCTTTGCTGTTTTTAGATAGTTTATTTCTTTTTATTTCCTTTTAGTTGTTTATTTTGCTTTTTAGTATAATGCATGAGTCTGACGAGTCACCAAATATAGTAGATCTTTAGTACAATCCTACCTCCCCATACCTTTAGCCCCACCGAATTTTTTTTTTGCAAAAGAAAATAGTGTTATTCCGAAAGTTTTTAGGTTTTAAAGACATGTTTTGAGTAAGGATGCGGTGACTTGGGAGAACTTTGCGAAACATCAGTATTATTTTAGCACCATAGACTTTGTAAATATAGGAACCACTCCCAAAACCCCATATACCATGGCCTTAATCATCATTTCCGTATAAGTCCTCAGTAGTTTATCTCAGCAGTCAGCTCCGGCCTACGCATCCTCTACGTAGGGGACCGATGCAAATAAGTGAATGATCCAGAAAAACAAATAAAATAAAATAAAAGATAGCAAAAAGGCAACTCCGGTATAGGTGACCCTCACAAAGTCATTTAAACCAAAGAATTGTAAAAATTTTCTACAAAAAGAAAAAGAAAAAGAAAAACTTACCCACTGTTAGTTGGTTCAGAGGTATCTGGCACTGAACTCAGTAGGGCGGATTACGATCCGATCCCCCACAACTACAGTTGGGTCCAATAAAAGGGTTTACCCATATTTATGTGCTAGAAACCCCATGCTCAAGTCATAATCACTAGCAGGCCACTCTACTATGAAGCATGTACGGATAACGGGCTTAATGTGATTGCGCCTGAATGAAAAGGACACAAAAAGAGATGAAGAGGCAGGCCTAGGTATTGTGGGATAATATGGGTTGGTTAATATAGGAATGAAGTTTATGTCCGTATTTGCGGATTAGTGTCATCATGATACCCTTAGTACACTCAGTTAGTACCTATCACTGCATCCCGACTTGAACTTAGAATTTTTACCTGAAACACTCGTTTGCACCAGTTTTTCTTTTATGAGCTTTTTAATGTTTTGCTTGAGGACAAGCAAAGGTTTAAGTGTGAGAGAGTTTGATAACACTGAAATTTACCGTATTTTCGACTCCGATTTCACATGCATTCTAGTTATTTTATTGTTATTTTGTTGTGTTATTGCTATGTTTTCCTTTGTTTTCAGGTTTTTACTTTAATCGGAGCCCCGATCGAGAAAAGGAGCGAAAAAGAGCCAAAAACCCTAAAATTCAGCATTTTGTACTTGTGGCCTACCCCATGGCTGGCGCCATAGACCCTCCCATGACGTGTCCAAGCTCAACTTCCCTCAACTTCCACGTTCCCCACTACTTCCACTAAGGCGCCTCAAATTGGCCTTGTGGCGGGCGCCACAAGAGGAAAAGTTTTCCCTCCCATTTTCAAGTTGAAGGGCATCCTTGTCATTTCCATCTTTTTACTTGCTTATAAATAGAAACTCGAAATTACTTTTACAATCATCCAAACTTAGAGCAGAGGCAAACTCAGAGCAACTTTGTTTCACTTAGGCATATATTCAGTATTTTAAAGTGGTAATCGCTTCGCATTGGAGTGTTACCATAATTGTGTAATCAAGTCTGTGATAGAGTCTGTAATCGAGTTTGGAGCACTTTGGAAGGAAGTTAATCCTGCCGCCATTTTCATTTCCGCTTTGCAATTTACTCAACCCTCCGATTGGAGCAGGTTTTTATTACTTGTCTTTATCTTATTTATTTTCCCGCACTCGCTTTACCTTATTTATTTTCCCGCACTCGCTTTACTTTATTTATTTCTCGTACTCGCTTTACTTTATTTATTTCTCGCACTCGCTTTACTTTATTTATTTCTCGCACTCGCTTTACTTTATTTATTTCCTCGCACTCGCTTTAAATTATTTATTTCCTCGCACTCGCTTTAAATTATTTATTTCCTCGCACTCGCTTTATTTTTATTTACTTTCCGCACTCGCACTACTTTTATTTACTTTCCGCACTCGCACTACTTTTATTTAAATTAATGCACTTTTACTTTACCATGTCTAACTAAATTTATAAGGTTAGAATGTAAGGATCATAATTGAACCGATAATCCGTATAATTGTTAGTAGAAACATTTAAGGGCTATTTTAACTTTTAACTTAAGTTTTCCCGCACTTCAATTCCGTTGGGTAAGATCGAAAGTCGTCCAACGTCTATCTAAACTGAATTGTTTTTAACTATTTCAAAAACAGCGAAAGCGCTTTGTTTATTTCATTAGGAGTTTTTAACTTAGGAAGAAAAGAGATTTTAAAACTATTTTCGAACGCGTTTATAAGTTTAGAGTCTGGTTCGTGAGAACCTCTTTTGGTTATGAAATCCAGGTTATAATACTTTTCAACTTAGTCAAGATACTATATTTCTTAAAAATAGGTTTACTACTCTAACGCAATGCGCACCTTTTTATAAGTGACAATAAGAGGGTTTGATTAGGGAGTACAACTCGGTTCTGAATACGCGAAAGCGTCAGTTCCTGTTAAATTAGTTCTTTTCAAAGTAGGAAACATTGCCCATAAGTAGCTCTATTAGCAAGTACTTGGATTATTAATTGATTACGTGAATTACATTCAACCCTGTCTTTATTAATTGAATTTTATTCAATACTTTACTTTTCCTTGCACACCCTAAAAACACTTATTTTGATTGTCTTTGATAAACACCATAACAATAGATAACGATAGATTGACACTTGGTCTCTGTGGATTCGACAATCTTTTATATTACTCTGACGCGTTCGTATACTTGCGAAACACCGCATCAAGGACCAAGGTCACCAATGAAACAATATTTAAAGTTAGTAAAGAAATCAATAAAAGAATATAAAGACAGAAAAAATAAATAAACAAGATAAACCCTCATGCATGCAAAAAGCAACCTAAACTAGGTTTGACTTGCTTAGGGAAATCGGTTTCCCAGCAGAGTTGCCAGTTGTCGCACCCGAGGTTTTAATCGGATAAAGAATCCGGGATTGGCCATTTGCAAAGAAATAGAAGAGTCACCACCAAATTTTATTTAGTTTCCTTGTATAAAAGAGATGAGAAGGAAAATAGTCGATAAAACCCTCAAAAGAAAAGAAATACACAAGGAGTGCATGTGTACAAATATGGATTGGTCTCACAACCAAGATTGGGTTCGGAAGTCGATCATACAAGGGGAAGGTATTAGAACCTCTCACGTCCATGGTACTCCATAGGAACCATCTATGAAATTTTGTCTTTATTATTTATTAGGAAAAATGTGAAATAATGGTATTTTGGGTATTTATTATTATGCTTGCCAAGGATTGAGGCCCTTGTGCCTACGTATCATTCATCGGGTGATGAAGAATCAGAGCTCCGTAGTTTGGAGTAGAAAATGTTTGTGGGTTAGTTGATTTTACCTTTGAAAAAAGGGTTTTCAGTGTGATGCCCTAAGGCGTAAAAATGAGTTTAATGGATTGTGTTGATTTCACCTTGAAGAAGGGTTTGTGAAAAAGATTATTTGTGATTAGGTTTCACTAAAGTCTATGGGTGGAGGTGAATATTCTAGACAAACAAGCCAAGCGTCTTGTGTCCAAAATAATCAGAGTAAGGGTAGGAAAACTTCATCCTTATTCATTCCCCACCACTTAAGGCTCATGGCGCATAATACTAATCGTATTTTTATTATTTTTTGAGTTTGATTAAGAAAAATGCCACTTGATGTTGGATCAAGGGTTTATTGCATTGATTTTGAAATTATGACGTACATGAATACTTACATGGTAACCAAGCAATAAATAAAGGGTCTCATTTTAAGGTAGCTCAAGAGAAAGCCTTGTGTGTGCAAAAGTGACATAAGCTAACAAGTGGATAATGGTCTTATAGTCATGTCTCCCTAGGATAGTGCCATGAAGCCATTCTTACAATGAAAGATTGCAAGTTACAAATGAAATCCAAGTTAACGCAAAGTGTCAAAATATTAAGGTAACGTCTCCAAGCAAGGGTCCTAAATGAAGTCCTCTAAGTCCAACGTTGATTACAAGTGAAATGCATCTTTTTGGTATTATAATTTTATCATGTTTTTTGTTGTTTTTTATTATATGATGACAATAAATAAAGGACAATGATAAATATGTATGATGAGATATACAATGATGATGATGAATACTTGAAAGTAAATGACAAGGTAATAAAGTTGACATAAAAGTAACCCACAAGATGATAAACAAAGATCAACCATAACAAAGGTAAACAATATCAAGGTTAATGATGTATAGTTAGTGGTTAGTTAAATGTACAAAATAAACATTTGAGGATTATCTATCCATAGGTCAAAGGAATCAAAATATGACGCATCAAGGGATAAATTATCATTGATGACAACTATTAAAGATGATCCATGATCATCTAACAATAGATTTGAAACAATAAAAGTTATACAACCCCGAGTCCATCTATCAATGATTTGACAAATGGAAGATTATATCACTCAATAATTATAAGTTAATAATTGATTAATGTACAAGTTAATCATTGAAACATAAGTGTTAGAGGGTTAGTAATTAATGGGAGCAAAACAAGTCAAATGGGTCAACAAGTTAGAATCACAAGTATAGTTTCATCTATGCATCAAATGACTTAAGTATGGTTAAATAGAGGCAACATATTAATGCCTTAAAGTATCATGAATGATCCATTGATCATTCATTGATAGATTTGAAGTATTGAAGGTTTTATCAACCCTAAAAAAGCCAAAGTCATGACCAAATAGACCTCATCAACCACCGTCAATAAATGCATGAAAAGTCAACCAAATAAGTTAAAATAAACTTGTTGATTCTAAGTGTTGGCAACAATTTTGGTAAAACAAAGAGTGTTCACAAGATGTCATGTGTGATGTCTTAACATAAGATATCCTATGTACCTGCTGGAGTTAAAGAACATGTGCAAGCAGGATTGTTTCAGAATGCCACTTACAATGCTAAGGCGTCTGATATTGAATGTACCTGCTGGAGCTTAATTGGAAGACATGTTCATGCAGGATTGTTTCAGATGACATACACAATGTCATGGTATCTGATATGGCTGTACCTGCTATAAAAGGAAATTGGATTATGCAGGATTTTTCCAGATGTCAGACCCGATGTCATGACATCCTGTACATAGAAGATTCAGTATGAATGTCTGGTGTTTTGTGATTGCACAATTAATGGCAATCATTAGTTGATTGAAGATATGGCTAGCTGGCGCATTCTTTCAGGGATTTCAACCAGATTTGTTTATTTTCCAAGAAGATCTTTACAGCTGATATGAAAAGATTTGATTGGAAAATATATTTAGGGTTTTCAAGCTGTCCAATGTTTCTATAAAAAGGGACTCAGAAAACCTGTTTGAACACACAACCAAGACTGAGCTAAATTTAGAGACAGCCAGGGTTTGTGTCTGTAGGTCATTCAAGTCATCCATTGATGATTGAATTGGACTGATTTGTCTTCTTTATCAAAGCTTTGAAGCAAGATCAAGAGTGTGTCTTCTTGATTGAAACTATGAAGTAAAATCAAGAGTTTGTAATTGAAAAGTATTTTCTTTTCACAAGGGATTGTTGTTTAAGATCACGGGTTTGTGATTGTAAGGGAAGTGAATGGGTTCTCATATCTAAGAGTGCTTAGGTAGAAATTGCACGGGTAGAGATTAGGTGAGAAATACTGTAACTTGGTGAAGTGTACGGATAGTATTTGAACTAATTCTATTATAGTGAATTTCCTTCCTGGCTTGGTAGCCCCCATACGTAGGTGAGTTGCACCGAACTGGATTAACAATTGCTTGTGTGATTTGCTTTTCAATTCTGTTTAATTATCCATTGTTTATAACCAGATATCAGTGTCGTGACATTACCTTCGACATCTTATATCTGATACCAGAATTTCAATTGGTATCAGAGCAGGCATCCTGCTCTAGCTCTGGGTGAGATCTAGGGAGAATACTTTCTGGTACAATGGAGAGGGATGGAGGATCTGTTCATAGGCCACCAATTTTGGATGGTTCTAACTATGACTATTGGAAACCAATAATGGTTGCCTTTTTAAAATCCCTTGATAATAAGGCGTGGAAAGCTGTCTTGACAGGGTGGGTGCATCCTGTTGTTACTAAAGAAGGAGAAGCCACTACTGAGAAAAAGCCTGAAGAACAATGGTCCAAGGAGGAGGATGACCTAGCCCTTGGGAATTCTAAAGCTTTGAATGCCATCTTCAATGGAGTGGACAAGAACATCTTCAGATTGGCAAACAATTGTGAAATAGCTAAAGATGCTTGGGACATTCTCAAGACCACTCATGAAGGCACATCCAGGGTAAAGATGTCTAGACTACAACTACTCACCTCCAAGTTTGAAAACTTAAGGATGAAAGAAGAAGAGAATATTCATGAATTTCACATGAGTATCCTTGAAATTGCTAATGCCTCAGGAGCCCTGGGAGAAAAGATGACAGATGAAAAACTGGTAAGAAAAATTCTCAGGTCACTCCCCAAGAGATTTGCAATGAAGGTGACTGCCATAGAAGAGTCTCAAGACATATCCAACATGAGGGTAGATGAGTTAATTGGCTCCCTCCAAACCTTTGAGATGGGATTGATTGAGGGAACTGAAAAGAAAACCAAGAGCATTGCCTTTGTATCCAACACAGAAGAGGAAAATAGTCAAGATTTGGATAAAGAGTGGGCCAATGAAGTTGCAATGCTGGGGAGACAGTTTAACAGACTGTTAAAGAAAATGGATGTCAGATCCAAGGCAAATGTCAAGAACATCTCGTCTGACATCAGTAAATCCAACAATGCTGAAAGAAAAGCAAGAACAGATGAGAAGCCCAAAGAAGGAAAAGAGGTTCAGTGCTATGAATGTGATGGGTATGGACACATCAGGACTGAATGTGGAACCTACCTTAAGAAACAGAAGATGAGTCTTGCTGCCACATGGTCTGATGAGAGTGATACTGAAGAGGCTGCAAATCTTGTGACTGCTTTGACAGGAAGATGGGAATCTGATGAAGAGTCAAGTGATGGTGAGGTAACCTTTGAGGAATTGGCCTCTACCTACAGAGAGCTGTGTCAGAAAAGTGTTGAGCTGAACAAGCAGTCTTTAAATCAGGAGAAAGACATATCTCAACTTGAGAATGAGAAGGTAGAATTCTTGGAAACCATCTCCAAATTGAAAACAGAAGTTGTGGCTCTAAAGGTCAAGCTAGATGAAGATCAACAAGTTGAGAGACAGAAGATAGTCCAACTGGAGAAAGAAAAAACAAAACATGTGGAAACCATCTTCAAGCTAAAGACTGAAGTTGTGCTCTTAAACTCAAAACTAGAAGAGACAACCAAGTATGTAAGGATGCTGAACAGTGGATCTGATTCCTTAGACAAGATTCTTCTAACTGGACAAATCACAGGAGTCAAATCTGGATTAGGGTACCATAAAACTAAGGCTGAAAGTAGTTACACTGGCTGCAAACCTCAAGCTAAACCTAAATGCAGCAATAGTAAGAGCAGTTCCAAGATGTCACATCATATGTCACACCATCAGAAGAAAGAACAGCAGAAAGACAAACACCAAAGATGGAGATGTCATTACTGTGGGAAATTTGGACACTCAAGGTCCTTCTGCTATAAGCTGTATGGTTACCCTACCCCCTTTCATAAGTATCATCAGAAGAGAAAACACCAAAGATGGAGATGTCATTACTGTGGGAAAGCTGGACACTCTAGGTCTTCCTGTTATAAGCTGTATGGTTATCCTAGCCATGTTCATCAACAGACTCACTATCAATCCAGACCCAAACATCACAGGCCTATCAACAAAAAGCAATGGGTTCCTAAGACTAATGGTACAAGTCTAATGGCTCACAAAGAAGAGTGGTATTTCGATAGTGGATGCTCTAGACACATGACTGGGAACTCAGACTTGATAACTGATCTTCACCCTCATGACTTAAGCTATGCAACCTTTGGTGATGGAGCTAAAGGTGAAATAAAAGGGATAGGCAAGCTTGAGTGTCCTGGAGCTCCTAAACTTGACAATATTCTACTGGTCAAGGGCTTGACTTCAAATCTAATAAGCATCAGTCAGCTAGGGGATCAAGGTCTGAATATCATCTTCACTAAAACTGAATGTCTGATTGTGAACAAAGACAGTGAAGTAATTATGAAAGGAATCAGGACCAACAACAACTGCTACATGTGGAGCTCTCAAATGGATAACCCCTCTAAGATGAGTACAGTTGCAAGAAGAATCATCAAGGGAAAGGAAAAGTGTCAGATAAGGGTGCTAATATCTAACCTCAAGGAAGAAAAGGTCATGATGGCCCAAACACCTGAACATATGACTGGTGGTATGAAGTCTGAAGGTAGTGAGAGCTTTGCTGGAACTGAGACACAAGGAACTATGTCAGGTGAAAACAACAATGCTCAACCAGGGTGGATGAAATTACTGAGAATTATCTATAATGTCACACTCGATGCTATGACATTGTACTATGACAACTTGACTGCAAAGGAGTTGTATGATGAAAAGGGAAAATTAGGGGCTTGGCTTCTTGAGAAAATATGGCAATTAATGTGGAGTGGAAAAGGCAAGAAAAATATTGTCTGCCCAATGAAAAGAAAAAGCCACATTAATAATGAATCATCTCCTAGTATTGAAAATAGCATCTATTTCATTTGCACACTCTGCCTGAACACAATTCTTTCCATCCTCATTAAACTTCTCAAAGAACCTCTGCTAGGGCAAAAAAAGTTTTCTCAAAAGTTCAACAACATGTCTCAACATCCGTCAACATCTAGCTCAAAATCCTTTCATACTAGATTTTCCTCCATGGAATTTTTAGAAGAAGAGTTGACAGACGCAACCCCTCTGCATATGATACCAGGTGACGTTCCAGGCTCCCCTTCCATGGCTAGAGCTAAGCAAGGCAACACTCCTGAAGAATCGCCTGATAAAGAGGACATGCACTCTACTGATCGCATCATAAGAAACCTAGTTACTAGGATACTGAATGAAGAGCATGGAGTTAAGGACATTTTTACCCCTCTGTCCAGAAGAGGCCCTCACCTGGGGTGGTAACCCAAGCTGAGAAAGATGATAACTCATCTAAAACAGAAAAGGAAGTAGCTGCTGAGGGACTATGTTCTCTTGGAAAAAAGTTACCTAGTATGTCCCCTGATACTGCTCAGGACATTGAGGAAGAAGGGTCTGAGGAAGAAGATGACACGTTGGTCAATCTTGTGAAAACAAGTGTAGCTAATAGACTGAGAGAAAGGAAGAGTATGGATGAGATAAGGACAGGTAGGAAAGAGAAAAGGGTTGTTGGTATAGGTCCCTCCAAGACTTGGAGTAAAGTAGAGGTTAGGAAGATGAAGGAAAGTGAGAGTTCTGAATCTGATGAGTATGTCGAATATGATGTCCCAGACATTCCCCCTGTTAAAAGGAAGTCTGTAAAGAAGTCTCCAAACAAAGTGGCTGCTGTTCATCTTGACAATATCTCGTTTCACGTGGAAGGTGGTGCTGCCAAATAGAAGTTTGTGACTCAAAGAAGGGTAGCAGTTGAAAGAGAATTGGGAAAAGAGGCAAGTGAAGTAAAGGAAGTCATGGAGTTAATTAAGACAGTTGGTCTTATGAAAACTGTGACTACTCTACCTCAGTGCTATGAGGGGTTAGTCAAAGAATTCATTGTGAACATCCCTGAGGAGATATATGAAAGAAACAGCAGGGAGGGCTGCAAAGTTTTTGTAAGAGGTAAGTGTGTAAAACTTTCACCTACTATCATCAACAAGTTCCTAGGAAGAGGAACTAATGGAGGAGTAGATCTAGAGACCACAGACAATGAGGTCTGTAGAATTATTACAGCTGGCCAAGTTAAGGAATAGCCTAGTAGGAAACACCTATCAGCTAGTAAGCTCACTGTGAAATATGCCATTCTGCATAAGATTGGTTCAGCAAATTGGGTACCTACTAATCACATATCTACCATCTCCATTGCTCTTGGGAGGATCATTCATGCCATTGGAACTAAGATAAACTACAATTTTGGAAAGTTTGTGTTTGATCAAACCATCAAACATGCCTCCACCAATGCTGTAAAGTTGCCTATTGCATTCCCATCTATCATCTGTGGCATCATCCTGAGTCAACAACCAGGAATCCTGAGTACAAGTGATATTCCAAGCAGGAGAAAGACCCCTCTATCAATTCACTATAAGCTTTTTGAGGGTAGTCATGTCAATGATGTTGTTATGACATCTGCCAGAAGGGAACCTGCATCTCAAGGGAGCCTAATTAATCAATTGAAAGATACCTGCAAGGAATTAGAGGAAGGTATGAAGGTGGCCAAGGCAAGAAAAGAAGCTCTGGAAGCCCTTATCTGTAGCCTTGAAAAGGAGGAGTTAGAAAAGGCTGGAAAGGATTCAGATGAAAAACCACAATCCAGTGGCAGCTCTAGAAGCTCTGAGGGTTCTGAAGATGAAGATGAAGGTGAAGAAGATACTTCTTCTTCTGATTAATTGTCTCTGGCTGTATCGAAGACTTGGAGGGGTGCTGGAAGGTGTGGTGGAAGCTGGGCTGCTGTTTGGAAGGCTGTTTTTTGTATTTTGTGGCAGTCCTCTTGATGCCTATTATGTAATATTTAGGGCTCTTAATGAGTTCCTTGGATTTGTTCATTGTCTCAGCTTTTTGCTGTGTATAATGATGTTGTGTACTTCCTAAATATTATGTTTTAACATGCTTAATGTTATAACATTTGTTTTAACTTTCTCTGCTAGGCTAATAGACATTTATTTTGTCTGATTGGTCACCTTTGGTCAATTTTGACTAAAAAGGGGGAGAAGTGCTTGATATGGAAGTTGTATGTGGCTGATCAGAAGGACAACTATTATTGAAAGAGGTGCACAGGTGTTGTTGTTGTAGCAGATGTCAGTATGACATTCTGGCTGGTACAAGTACTGGAGTTCAGTAGCTGTTTTTTGGTGAATGCACAGATTTAGGGGGAAAAGAAGTACCCTTGTGCACTGTGCATTTGTCTGTCTTACTAGTTGCATCCAGAACTAGTAATTATGTTGATTATTGCACAAATTTAGGGGGAGGAGAAGTACCCTTGTGCATATGTGTATTACTAGTAGCCATAGCTAGTAATTGTTTTTTGCTTCTACTGCTGATTAAACTACTGTTATGTGGTTTAACTGCTGATAGTTTGCCTTGTGAACAAAAAGGACAGATATATGTTTTAGCCAAAATTTGCCAAAGGGGGAGTTTGTTGATTCTAAGTGTTGGAAGCAATTTTGGTAAAACAAAGAGTGTTCACAAGATGTCATGTGTGATGTCTTAACATAAGATATCCTATGTACCTGCTGGAGTTAAAGAACATGTGCAAGCAGGATTGTTTCAGAATGCCACTTACAATGCTAAGGCGTCTGATATTGAATGTACCTGCTGGAGCTTAATTGGAAGACATGTTCATGCAGGATTGTTTCAGATGACATACACAATGTCATGGTATCTGACATGGTTGTACCTGCTATAAAAGGAAATTGGATTATGCAGGATTTTTCCAGATGTCAGACCCGATGTCATGACATCCTGTACACAGAACATTCAGTATGAATGTCTGGTGTTTTGTGATTGCACAATTAATGGCAATCATTGGTTGATTGAAGATATGGCTAGCTGGCGCATTCTTTCAGGGATTTCAACCAGATTTGTTTATTTTCCAAGGAGATCTTTACAGCTGATATGAAAAGATTTGATTGGAAAATATATTTAGGGTTTTCAAGTTGTCCAATGTTTTTATAAAAAGGGACTCAGAAAACCTGTTTGAACACACAACCAAGACTGAGCGAAATTTAGAGAGAGAGCTAGGGTTTGTGTCTGTAGGTCATTCAAGTCATCCATTGATGATTGAATTGGACTAATTTGTCTTCTTGATAAAAGCTTTGAAGCAAGATCAAGAGTGTGTCTTCTTGATTGAAACTGTGAAGTAAAATCAAGAGTTTATAATTGAAAAGTATTTTCTTTTCACAAGGGATTGTTGTTTAAGATCACGGGTTTGTGATTGTAAGGGAAGTGAGTGGGTTCTCATATCTAAGAGTGCTTAGGTAGAAATTGCACGGGTAGATATTAGGTGAGAAAGACTGTAACTTGGTGAAGTGTACGGATAGTCTTTGAACTAATTCTATTATAGTGAATTTCCTTCCTGGCTTGGTAGCCCCCAGACGTAGGTGAGTTGCACCGAACTGGGTTAACAATTGCTTGTGTGATTTGCTTTTCAATTCTGTTTAATTATCCATTGTTTATAACCAGATATCAGTGTCGTGACATTACCTTCGACATCTTATATCTGATACCAGAATTTCAAAACTAAACTAAGTGTGGAATAAAATAAAAGGGGGAAAAGTAAGTCAAGTGTGTTTGGAAAATATTTTGATTAAAATTAATATGAGTGGTGGAAAAAATAAAATGAAATTGAAATAAATGGTTAAGAAATAAGGAAAATAAAAGAAAGGAGAGAAAAATGAAATAAAATCGGAGTGAGGGTGCTAGGGGTTGAACCCTTGACCTTGGGGTCATGAGGTCAACCCCCATCCACTTGGCCAAGCGCGTTGTGGTTTTAATGAAGCGCTTTAGAAAATAAAATATTAAAGTCAAACAATAAAAATAAAATGCACGCAGAACATGACACATGCTTTATTTGAATTTGAATTCGTGCGAAGCAATAGACAGAATGAGTCATCTTCAACCTCCAACCTTCAAAAATCAAATCCAACAACACATGTTTTTAGGAGGAATCAACCATGGATTCAACTCCCATGCACCTCATATTTGTCTTCTCCACGCTAATGAGCCATTGATTGACTCTGAATGTGGAGTATTTCTCAAGAACTCTAAAATGAAACTTGACCTAAAACTAAAATAAAATGGTGAATATGAAGTAATCAAGGTTTAAACCATATGGCTTAGCATCATAGAGGAATTTTGAGAAAGATGATAACTTGTTTGAGTGAAAATGGTGAGTGCAACTACCTGGTCAGAATCAATCTCAGATGGTGCCTCTGATGAGTATGGATAGCTCAGGGAAGGTGGTTGCAAGTGGTTTTGGTGTTTCAGAAAGCTTGAGAGAGGTTGTGTGAAGGTTTCTAGGTGCTTAACTTAGGTGGAAATGACTTGAAAGTTCAAAATTGAAACGTTGTTTTTGGAGGTGAAATGTGGCTTCAAAGAAGAGTTTTCTTGGATTGAAAAGCTTGGTTATTGCATGGAACACCTTCCCCTATTTATAGGGAAGTTGTTGGGATGGTTTGAAGGGAGGAATAAGTGGGTTTCTTCCGAAAGTGGGGAAGGTCGAAAAACGCCAAAATGTGAAACTAGTGGGGGAAGTGTTGCTGATTATTTTGTCTGCAATTTGCCTCCACTCAGTTGGTTTTAAATTTAGCATAAATCAGGTAAGGTAAGGGTGGTTCAATCAGTGCTATGGTCCCTTCGGTTTTATCCACTTTTGGCAAAATTCTCCTCTTTGAACATAGCTCGGGTTGGCTCACATGTGACTTATTTCGACTCAAGTTGACTTGCATTTTGTGTCTTGTAAAGTTTTCAACATGTTTAGTGTTCATATGGAAGTGAAACAAAGTATTTTAGGGGCTTAAAACAAGATAATGCATGATTTGGCTTAAACTGACTGGTTGGGTGCACCATGATGAAACCCCAACTTTGAACTTGGGCCAAATAAAATTTGCTTGTGCATTTTGAATAAAAATTATACCAATTTTTCTTTTCCATGTCCGTAATCATTTGCAAAACGAACCATGTCAAAAGGAGTTGTGGTGTGGAAATGGCATTGAGGTAAAGTAGTGGTCATGGGCATGATTCTAGGTCTGGCTAGGCATCTTGAACTGCTTGGACAGTCCAAAAATTGAGGTCCTTTCTCAATGAGTTAGGTCTTGGACCTTGAAATAAAGTTGAAGAGGGACCCAATTAGGACATTTGGCTCAAAGAATATCTTGAAAATATTTAAAGGTGAAAAATTTACGGGGTTTGGATCAAATGGTAGGCCAAACTTGCCAAAATGTGACCAACCATCATGCCTTAGAAATGTCACTTTGTGTTTTCTTAATTTTTAAGGCACCATGATGGATGTTTGAAGCTCAAATGATCATAACTTGATGGAAAATGAGTCTTGGTGCTTGGTGGGATGATTATAGGCCATGTCCATGGGTGAAACCAATGAATTGAATGTGATGAATCAAGACCAAAATAAGGACACTGTTCCATGGTGAAATGGATGTTTTTTTGGCGAGAAAATGGTTGAAAATGTCTTGAATTGAAGGTGAATAGAGTGTTGGATGATGGGATGATCAAATAAGTCAAGGCATAGGAGCAAAAGGATGCATAGATTAGGGTTTCTTGGACCACACATTTCATCAAGAGCCATAGCCAGACAAATTAGGGTTTTGGGGTGCAAGAAGTGTTTTGAAATGATTCAAAAGGTTGTGGTATGAACAAAGTTTAGATATTAGGGGTCCTCAAAGGTATGGAAGATTTAAAAAGTGAATGAGAACTTGTACAAGTCATTGAGGATCAAGAACTAGGGTTGAGGTCCTCGGGTGACCAGATGAATCTCCACATGTCTTCAATGAAGGCTTACCATCCAATTAGAGTTTTGGAGGTGAATGGGATGTCTTGAATGATCCTACAAGGTCCAAGGATGCATGAGGATTATGATTAGGGTTAAGGTGGCTTGGGAAAACCTCATCAAGATCAAAGGGTCTTGGTGCTTCTCAGATGAATACCCTACCTTGAGCTCGAGCTTTTTCACTATGGGTGTAGATGCACATGAAATGATGTAAGAGGGATGTATGCTCATGTATTAGGGTTATTTAGGGTCAAAGTCCAGACACAAGAACTTGAAACCTTGAGAAAATGGTTTCAATGTTTTCATCCTCTTTCATCTTGAACAACTCATTTTGCTGAATCAGAAGATTAGCTTTGGCTTGCTTGACTTACTAGTTTCCTTCATAATTAGCAAATAAAGATTTAAAATTATTTTTGGCAGGGGATTTGTCAATGATCTTTATGTACTCAGAATGAGGAAAAGCATCTACAAGAATATCTCTCACTCTGTGGTGTTTTATGTAAACCTTCTTTAGAGCAGGTGTGGGAGTTTTTTTATCAGCTACTATTACCACTCCATTCACATGAATATCAATGTCATCTTCAAGAATATCCCATAACTCATCATCAAGAATTATGATATGATTATACATCTTGCTCTTCCACCATTCAAACTCAGTAGAATCCCCACTGAAAGTAGGAGGCCTAGTTGTGTAATTGTTTTTCTTAGATGTATTGTAATTATGATTTACGACATCAAAAGGAATGGGTTGTGAACTATGACCACCATCACCAAAGTGATATGATTCAGTTTCAAAATCACTCATGATTAAGAAGGAATTATTTTTCTCATCATCTTTTATGAACCACTATTAAGTGTTTAGCACAGACCTTGCTCTGATGCCAATTGAAGGTGATAAAAACACAATAAAGGGGGTTGAATTGTGTTGGATTTTATTCTTTAAGCTTTTCATGCTTCTGCTTTTGATGATTCTCAATTAGATTCTGAACACTTGGTTCAGAGTCTGACTTTAGAATACTTGGCTTACTTATGAAGGTCCTTATCAGATTTTAAAAAGAGATATTATAAGATTTATTTTATAATAATATATTAAAAAATTAGCAATATTAGTATTATTTATAACTAAGTTTTTTTAGTACATTCGAGCTTAGAGTTACTAACCTACATGGAGGTTTAAATTGCTACTTTTTTGTCATTTGCTTCACTAAGAAACATTCAAAGTGAATTCTTTATTCTTAAAAAGTATTAAAAAGAGAAAATTGTGCTAAAAGGGGAGTAAATGGATGAAAAATTAATACTTTAAGAATAAAGGTAGTGAAGACACCCACACAACAACTTCGAAATAAAAGCTCGACATTGACAGAAGTGACAAATAGCAGGAAGAATAAAGGTAAACATGTTGTTTTTGAATCTGATAAACTGAACACAATAGATGAAATAAACAGTCACAATGGTTTTGAGACATTAGGGGTTTGGGATGACCCTGGTGTCAACAATCCCATAGGTTTATGATTGTCTTATTGAATGTTAGGGGGATAAGTAATCCAGGTAAATGCAGAGAGATTTTCTCCTGTCTCAAAAGGATGAATCTTGATATAGTCGTTTTAGTAGAAACTAGAGTGAAGCCACTCAAAGATCAGAACATTAGAAATAAAATGGGGGTCAAGTGGAAACTTATAGACAATTACTCTCATCAGAATAATGGAAGAGTTTGGGTAATGTGGGACGAAACTAAATTGAAGGTTGATCTTATATCTTGTACTGACCAATTCATACATTGTGGACTGCTCTACCCTAATGGAGATGTTACTTGGTGTGTGACATTATATTCTCTGAATACCCTGGATCAAAGAAAAATACTTTGGAAAGACATTGAGAAGATCAATCAAACCATAAGTGGTGCTTGGTTTATAATGGGAGATTTCAACAATGTGTGTCAGATCCAAGATAAAATGGGTGGAAATATCGTTACTGAAGATGAATTTATAGACCTTACTACGATGCTGGATAACAAAGACTTGATGGAAAAAGAGAGTGTGGGGGACCATTTCATATGGTTTAATAAGCATTCTATTGGGCCTATATATTCTAGAATAGATAGGATGTTAGGCAACATGGAATGGCATACTAAGAACGTCAACATTGTTTTGCATATTAAGGAGGCTAGAGTTTCAGATCATGCTCTCCTTTGTTTAGAGGTGCATAATAAAATTATCCCTACAAAAAGACACTTCAAATTTCAAAACATCATTGTAGCGGTAAATTCATGATCATCAAGTTATGGATAAGCTAGACGTCAATTAAACCAGAGTCGCCATCGCGCTTTTATTGTTTCCAAGGGGAAATGGAAAAGTACGAACAAAACCCAAAAGATAAGAAGTTTTCAAATCAAAACTAATAAAATGCCAGAGATTACAGGTAAGGGGGTTGGTTACACAAAGGGAAGGTGTTAGCACCCAAAGTGTCCTAGTTACTCCTAGGGAGCCCTTTTTTGTGTGCATATGTGTTTTTGTACAAAAGATGTTTGCAATAAATAGAATGAGGGGATGAGGAAAGAATTCATTAATTATATTTTTGTGTTTGACAAGACCTTCGGACTTGTGCCTACGTACCAGCATAAAAATGAGGGATCAAAACCTCGTAGTTCATGGTATCAATTTCAAAGTGAGTGCATTGCTTTTAATAAAAATTTAAGTTTTGCAAAGGCACAAGGGCCTAAAAATGGTTTAAATGAGTGTTAGTTCTTTTGGATTTTGAAATTTTAAGTCAAGTATAATTAAGTTTACTTACAAGTTTGATTAAGAAAAAGTTTGAAAATGCAATGGCATAAGGCCAAGGTTTCTAATTTGCAATATGGTCAAAGTTTAGAAAACAGAAACAAGCAAGGAAGATTTTTAAAAGAGGGAGAGATTTTGAAATTAAATAAGTAGGGAGGAGATGAAGAGACTAATCCTAAGCATAAATTTAAAAGTTAAGAGTTGAAAAGATCTGACCAATGGGTTGCAATCCAATAGACAAGAGTTATATATAGAAACCCAAAATTCCCTTGGACTTTAGAGTCAAGCAACAATCAATATACAAATAGAAAGTTGAAGAGCAAGGCATCAAACAAATATATCCACATCCAAACCTAGAAATTCCATGATCTTCCTCATAATCGCCCATGTATCAGATGACTTCAAAGATGGTATTAGGCACAGGTTCAAAATAACAGCTTCACTATAATCATGTTGCAGATGAATTCAAATGAATCTTCAATATTGTATCAGATGAATGTTCACTTCACAAGCACTTGGTTTCATGAAAGTTGGTATTGACCAAGTCTTTCGCATAGGAAGTGTTGCCTAAATTCTAAGTCCAATAGTCTCAGATCAAACCAACAGTCCACACAAGATGTTTTTTAGGGTTTTGGTTCTTATTATGTACATTAAGGTCAAAAAGACCACACAAGCAAACAAATATATACAAATACAATATATAACAAAATATGGTCCAAATGGACAAAAGGGAAAATGACATTAAAGTAAACAACTTGAATGGTATGAATAATGGCAAAATGAATAAGGCTTAAAATTAAAGTGCATTAAAAGTAAATGACTTGGAATTAAAGATTAGTTGTTAGTATATTAGAAGTTAGTATTGCTTTTTCTTTTGTTTAAGTCATTCTTTGGAGAACACTCAACCCACTTACATAAGCATGGATCCTTGAACCAAGACATCTTCTAAAGGAAGGAAAAAAGGCCAAGTTTTCATACAATACCATGAAAGAGGGGAGACTTACAATCTCACTAACTAGAATGCTATGCCTTTTGTGTCAAAATTTAGCGCTATGTTAAGCAATCGTAATTGGACTTATGTAGAAGTCACAACTATTTGAGGCCGGGCAATAGAATTTTGGTGTTAATGCATGTTAGAGACATAATATAATGGACTATGCTCATGAAACATACCACTCACAAAAAGAATATGCAAAGTGGGGGACCTAATCTCATCCATACTTATATTGATTTTGCAATCAACTAGCCTTAGGATATAGAGATATTATAGGTCCATGATATGAATGAATAAAGAAGGGGAATGAGATAAAGAGGGAGAGGAAATGGATCAAACACAAATTGGTCAAAGGAGGACTTTTACCAAATTAAGATCATTCATTCATTTTGGGAGATGGAATGTACATTCCATCAATCCCCTAAATCCAATGATCTTAACCTAGCAAAGTCAAATCCACCTTGACCAAGGCCCAACAACACAAGTCAAACTCACAAAGTCAATTAAAATGGCTCTACACATTTTATTTGGCATTTAATCAATTAAAAATAATAAAAATATGCATTAAATTAAATTATGGTTGGTCAATTTCCTAAAACCTCATCAAAACACCAAAGAAATGGCCATGAGATTTATCATAGGTCAAACAAGGTCAAAGGACCTTGGAGAAAAAAATTCAGAATTTTTGGAAACTTAAAAGTATTTTTAAACAATTAAAAATATTCACAAAATCAATTAAATCATGAAAAATATTAATAATTATCCAAAAAAATAATTTTAATTTAGAAAATGAAAGAGGAATTTTTTTTTTTTTGGTAAAACTCTCATATTTTTTGGATCAATATTAAATTTAATATGAAAAAACAAATAAAATGAAAATCAATTAATTAGAAAAAACGTGGACCACTTGATCTCCCTCATTAATTGAGGTGGCAGATCAAGTGGATGAAAACACGCGTTCCATGGTACACTCAAGTCAGCGCGCCATACAGTTGGTAATCAAAAGAAACGCTCATGATTAAAACAAATTGAACTGATCATGTGGCTCTGGACCATGCCACCTCATTGCCGGAGCAAAACGCCGGTCGTCTTCTCAGGCGACCTTGGCCGGACGGTCCACTCATCACCATCACAAAAATAAAAAAGAAGGACATGATCTTAAAGAAAAGATGGCACTGATCACGAATCTGACCTCAATTCAACCTAACTCCAAGTATATTGAGAGGTACATGGAGTTGAAATTTGAGGTACATTAACTGAGTTGCTTCGATTTGGCCTCAAAGCAACTCAATCTTCTTGCCTACATTGGTAGGACTTCAGACAACCAAGGATCAAAGAGAATTGATGAGAAATGAGAGAGAATCGAAGAGAAGAAAAAATCTGGAAAATACCTTTAATGTTGTACAGAACTTGATCTCTCTTGCTTCAATTCACGCTTGATCTTGCTTAGGAAACTTGCAGAAGGGGCTTAGGATTGGTACAAGGCTTTGGATCCTGGAGTTTTTGAATCTCTAAACAGTGAGATTCAAACTCAATTGTCAAGTGAAAATTCCTAGGTTTTCCTTTCAAATGTGAGGGTTTCAAGTGTGGGAGGTAAAGCTGGCGCGTCAGGGTCCTCATTTCTGATGCTAGAGGCTCTTATTTATAGCCAATTCAAATGTTATTTGCATCTTCCAAAATGTTTCCAAATTTGGAAAATGAGTGATGCATGCTTGCATGGGCGTGTACAAGCCCATGAAGCTACTCAATTAAGTCCATAAGCATATGAAATTGAGTCTGCAAGTGGATTGGGATGCAAGAAAAAAGTGTGCAACTGTTTGAAGTTTGATCCTTGCCAAATGATGCAACCAAGTTCAGACTATGTGCAAACCCTTCAAACCTTGTCCCAAATGAACGAAATTTGACTCTTTGGAAAGGTTAGATCAAGAGGAACAACTCTCATGTTGAACACTTTTCCATTTGAAGCTTTCATCATGATCAATTTTGAGGTGGAAGTTTGGAAATTTCAACATGCCAAAAAAATTTCTAAGTGTCACGCCATATGTTCAATTATTCCACCTTGGCTAACTTTTTATGTGAGCTTAAAATGAGAAAAGTGTCTTCATCAAAGTTATACCTCTTCCAAAAAAATTCAAAATGGTCACAAATTTGACCCCATTTGGATTTGGGATGAATGAGTTCTGCATTTTTGAAGTTGAGGAAAATCACTTGTTCAATGGTATTGGTAAAAAATAACCTATAATGTATCCTCATATCACATACTCATAAAAGTTGAATCATATCTTCCTCCAAACATAAAGGTTTAAGTAGACACCTTTAATTTGATTTTGAAACTTGTAACTCTTTCATATCATAAAAATTGAGCAAGTTATGGCCTTGGGAAGTTGACCTCCAAATTAGGGTTATGACAAAATGACCTATAATCTTTCAACATAAAAACTATCTTTCCAAGAAAAACTAGCTCTAGAAATCAACATTAAAGTTGTTTAGAATGTCACTTAGAGTAACTTTTCTCTTGGAATCATTTTCATATGATGAAAATTGTAGGAGATAGGGTCTAGGGGACCCCTGTTTTGATCAGATGAATTCCTCTAGTCAACCACCATTAACCACCTTGATAACTTGCAATTCTCTTGACTTTTGAGACTCATGGGAGATCATATATGCATAAGATTATGAAATTTAAAGTGTCCCTTGAAATATTTGATCAATTGTTGAAGAAGCTTGGTGAAGAAGTTACACAAGATACCCAGATGAACTAGGGTTTCCAAGGCAAACCAATCCCAAACTCTTGAAGAATTCTTGATCAAAATAACATGTAAATATCATAGGGACTCATATATGATTCCTAAAGCCAATGTGTATCATTCCTTGGTTGATCTCTTAACAATGAGGATCTTAAACCCTAGATGTGAACTTGATAGATCAAAGGTGATCAAGTGCTCTACCTACAAAAGAGTTAGGCAAATGCAAAGACATATTTTTGGTATTTTGGTTAGGAAATGATAAAATACAAAGTATGATACAATCACATGGTGTTTGGTGATCTCTTCCAATACAAACCCAATGGAGGAGAAGGGAAAGAGGATGCCAAAGTATGATCCCAATGCTAATGCATATGATGAGATAACATGAGGGATCTTAGGGCCAAAACTGGGGTCTTACAATCACCACTTATTTTGAGATATTTATGGAAGCTGTTAGGTAGAACTAGAATCAAGAGATCAGTGTCTCAACTATGTATGTCATATGGAGGAAATTGTACAGATTGAAAGCTACTATCAAAATGATTAGTACTCTATTCAGGAACATAACATCTCAATTAGAGAAAGCAATGGATTCTCTTAAAAATGCTTAAAATGAACTACTTCAAGATATATTGAATGTGGATGTTATTGACAGAACTAAAAATACTGTTGCTAAAGTTTTGAGGCTTAGCAACATTGAAGAACACTTGTTCAAACAAATATTAAAGGTGGACTGACTCAAATGGGGTGATAATAATAATAAGTACTTCTATGCTTCTCTCAAAAGTAAGCAAAATAAAAGTAATATTAGTTCCATGACTATGGAGGATGGTACTATCTTAACTAAACATGAAAAGTTTGAAGGTGCAATTTCGAGGTTCTATAGCAATTTAGTTGGCTCCACTACAACCAACCTCCAAGGAATCAACATTGTTACTATTAGGGATGGTAAACAAATAAATGAAGACCAGGGCAATATGCTTATTTCTCCTTTTACTGAAGAAGCAATCAAGTTTTCCCTTAAAGGTATTTGTGATAACACAACTTCGGGTCTTGATGGTTATGGTGCTAAATCTTTCAAAGCAGCATGAGAGGTGGTAAAAAATGATGTGATCTAATGTTGTCAAGGAGTTTTTTGTTAAGGAAAAGATGTTCAAAGCTGTTAACAATACTCTTGTCACCCTTATTCCAAAAAATTTCAAATGCTACCATGGTTAAGGATTTTAGACCTATATCTTATTGCACCATTTTGTACAAGATTACCTCTAAGATTATGACAAACATTCTGAGCAGAGTTCTAATAAGCATCATTGGCGATAGTCAAGCGGCATTTGTCTCAGGGTTTCCTATTCATGACCACATCCTCCTTGCCTATGAGCTAATCAAAGGGTATAGTAGTAAAGGTGACCCTCATAAGTGCATGCTACAAATGGACCTCCAAAAATATTATGCCTATGTTAAGTGCTATTGAAGCTATTTTGAGGGAGTTAAGCTTTCCTCCCTAATTCATCAGATGAGTGATGTTATCGATCACATTAGTTTCTTATAAATACAAAGTTAATGGAGATCACCCTAGCATCCTAAGAGCTAAGAGATGCCTTAGACAAGTGGACACTCTCTCCCATTTATTATTTGTTATTGTAATGGAGTATCTGCATAAAATTATGCAAAATATGAAGCATAATCGTAACTTTAATTCCATTCTAAATGTGAGAAATTGAATGTGATTAAATTGAGTTTTGCTGATGATTTTCTAATTTTTACCAGGGGAGATCCAACATCTATTAAGTTGGTCATGCAGAAATTCAACGAGTTTTCTCAAGCTACTGGTTTGAAGGTTAACCCTAACAAATGCAAGGTTTATTTTGGCAATGTGGAGCCTAGTGATCAGCAGGTAATCTAAAACATGACTTATTTTACTGTTGGTCCTCTGCTTTTTAGATATTTAGGCACACATCTCATAAGTAAAAAGTTATCCAACAACCAATGTGTGATTCTAGTTGAGAAAATAGTTTTGAGAATCAAGCGTTGGAGTTTTAGACTCGTGAGTTTTTCAGGCAAAAATCAGCTTATAAAAAGTGTACTATTTGATATCAAATTATTGGATGAAAAATGATTCCCCATCCCCAATAAGGTTATTAAAGATGTAGAAGTTGTGTGCAAAACCTTCTTATGGGCTGAGTCTGAGAAAATCTCTAGAAAATCTCCCATAGCTTGGAATAATGTTTGTACTCCTAGAAAACAAGGAGGGCTCAATATCACCTCCCTGGGTGAGTGGAACAAAGCCAACCTTATGAAATTGTTATGGAATCTAAATGTTTAGACTGATAGTCTTTGGATCAAATGGATCCATTGTTACTATACGAAGGGCTTGAACATTGTAAGACCCCAATTTTGACCCTAAGATCCCTCATGCAATTTCATCATAAGCATTAGCATTGGGATCATACCTTGACATCCTCCTTACCCCTCTTTCATTGGGTTTGTTTGGGGAGAGATCACCAAGCACTTTGTGATTGTATCATACCTGTATTTTATCATTTTACTAACCAAAATACCAAAAATATGTCTTTGCATTTGCCTAACTCTTTTGTAGGTAGGGCATGATCTCCATTGATCTCTGAAGTTAATATATAGGGTTTAAGACCCTCATGACAAAGAGCACAACCATGAATTGATACAATAATGATTATGAGCATAATATATGAGTCCCAATGATTGCTACATGTTATATTGATCAAGTTTTCTTCAAGAGCTTGAGGGTGATTTGCCTTGGAAACCCTAGTTTGACTAGGTATCTTGAGTAACTTCTCCAATAAGCTATCTCACAAATTGATCAAATTTCTCAAGGGACACTCCAAAATTCACCATCTTATGCATATATGATCTACCATGAGCCTAGAAAGTCAAGAGAATTGAAGGTTGACAAGTTGGTTGATGGTGGTTGGCCAGATGAATTCATCTGATCAAAACTGGGTCTCCCTAGACCTTATCTCCTACAATTTTCACCATATGAAAATGATTACAAGAGAAAACGTACTCTAAATGACATTCCAAACAACTTTCATGTTGAAACCTAGAGCTAGTTTTTCTTGGAAAATCATTTTCTATGTTGAAACATTATAGGTCATTTTGTCTAAACCCTAATTTGAAAGTCAACTTCCCAAGGCCATAACTTGCTCAATTTTTATGAGATGAAAGACTTCCAAGTTTCAAAATCAAATTCAAGATGTCTACTTAAACTTTGATGTTGGGAGTGAGAGCTAATTCAACTTTTATGAGCATGTGATATGAGGCTACATTATAGGTCACTTTTGACCTATACCATTGAACAAGTGATTTTTCCAAACTTCAAAAATGAATAACTCTATCATTTCAAATCCAAATGACATGAAATTGGTGACCATTTAAAGGTATTTGAAACATATACAACTTTTATGAAGATATTTTTCTTATTTGAAGCACACATAAAAAGTTAAGCAAGGTGGAATATTGAGATATATGGCTTGACACAGAAAAATTTTCAACATGTTGAAATTTCCAAACTTCCACCTCAAAATTCTTCAAGTTCCAAGCTTCAAATGAAAAAGTGTTGAACATGAAAGTTGTCCCTCTTAATCTAACCTTACTAACAAGTCCAAGTTCGTCCATTTTGGACAAGAATTACAAGGGTTGCGCATGGCATGGACATGGTATCATCATCTGGCAAAAATCAAACTTCAAATCTTCACACACACTTGCCTTGCAATCCAAGTTGATTTCAGACCCTCTCACACTCATTTGTGGACCTCAAGAAATGATCTCATGGGCCTATACACTCCCATGCACCCATGCATCATCAATTGCCAATTTCGGAAAGTGAATTTGAAGGTGCAATTATCACTTGTTGCAACTATAAATAGAGCCCCTTCTGCTCAGAATTGAACACACCTTGCGCGCTAGCTTTGCTCCCCCATTGAAACCCTCTCATTCCAAAGGAAAACCTGATAAATTTCAACTTGAAATTTGAGTTTGAATCTCAACTGTTGGAGATTCAAAAACTCCAAGATCCAAAGCCTTGCAACCTCATCAATCACCTCCTGCTAGCTTCTCAAGTGTGATCAGATCGTGTTTGGAGCAAGCAATATCAAGAATTGCACTGCATTGAAGGTAATTTTCAGAAAACTTCATCTCTTCGATTCTCTCTCAATCTTGCTCAATTCTCTTGATTCTTTGGTTGTCTCAAGTCCTACCAATGTAGGCAAGAAGATTGAGTTGCTTAGAGGTCAAATCGAAGCAACTCAATTGACATACCTCAAATTTCAACTCCTCATATCTTTCTATATGTGAGGAGCTAGTCAAAATTGAGGTGATATTCGTGATCTACGCCATTTTTCCTTTCAGATCATGTCCTCCTTTTTTATTCTGGTGATGGTTGAAGGTGGACTAGTCCGGTGAGGTCCACCGGAGAAGAAGACTGGAGCTACAGCTCCGGCCGTGTGTTGGCACGTCTCCAACCATAGGATCCATTTTAAATTGTTTTAATCCTGAGCGTTGTTTCTGATTACCACACGTACTGCTCAGTTGACTAGAGACCACATGGAACGCGCGCTGGTGGCCACTTGATCTGCTACCTCAATTAATGAGGGAGATCAAGTGGTCCACGTTTTTTCTGATTATTTGAATTTCATTTTAATTGCTTTATTTTCATTGATTCATATTAATTTTAATATTGATCCAAAAAATAGGAGAGTTTCACCAAAAAATTTCAAATATTTTCCTCTTTCATATTCTGAATTAAAATTATTTTTGGATAATTATTAATATTTTTCATGATTTAATTGATTTTTCATTTGTTTTTAATTGTTTAAAAATACTTTTAAGTCTTTTAAAATTCTGAAATTTTTTCTCCAAGATCCTTTGACCTTGTTTGAACTATGATAAATCTCATGGACATTTATTTGGTGTTTTGATGAGATTTTAGGAATTTGACAAACCATATTTAATTTAAATGCATTATTTTAGTATTTTTAATTTGAATAAATGCCAAATAAATTTGTTGACCAATTGTGATGACTTGTTTATGTTTGACTCTTGTTGTTGGGTCTTGGTCAAGGTTGATTTTACTTTGTCAAATTAATATCATTGGATTTAGGGGATTGATGGAATGTACATTCCATCTCCTAAAATGAATGAATGATATTAATTTGGTAAAAACCCTCCTTTGACCAATTTGAGTTTTCATCTATTCCCTGTGAAGACATGGCTTCTCGAGTATTTTGATGAAGACAACGATGCATGTATAGGGTCAATCATCAAAGAATGGATCAAGACTTCAATAGAGCAAATTCACACAAAGTTTCAATCATACATAGCTCAAAGTCGCTCGAGAAATTGATCACAAAGGTATTGGAATTTAATCTTAGTTAATGTTTATATATAAAGTGTTCAATTGATTGTTGCATGCATAATATGATATGGACACTTAGAATTTATTTCAAAATGGTTACAGCTTTTAAAAAGTTCCCAATTTTTCCTTTTTCCAATAGTGGTAACCGGTTAACACTTTTGGGGTAACCGGTTAACCCGAAACAAAATTCAATTTCTGGGCAGATTTTGTTAGCATGTAACCGGTTAACACTTTCATGGTAACCGGTTACACAGTTTAAAATTTGAATTTTTCTTAACGTTACAATTAATGTAACCGGTTAACACAATTTGGGTAACCGGTTACTACTGGGAATTTTTGTAGAAAAATTGCAACTTTTCATATTTTCAATTCATGCTTCTTCTCTATGAACCATGACATCCATTGGTTGTTTGCACCTGTTTAAAGAGGTTCATAGAAGGATATTTAAACTAAAATTTTTCAGATTGCAAATCACCTCCTTAAAAATTAATTTTCACAATCTTTCTTTGTTTACTATTTTCAAAGATAAGTGTCCAAAATTCATATGCATCATTTGAACACTTCTATAAACATTGTAAGATTGATTATTCCAAAAGGAGAAGATCAATCCTTTGATTGATGTGCAGATATTTCCAGATTATTCAAACTTCCATTTAAGTTATACACTTGTTGTTCTTCACATCTTAATTTTTCCAGCATTAGTGGAATTAAGATAGTGAGTGTTTTATCCTTACTTGTTTGATAGTAAGAGGTGCATAGGAGAAGATTATTCTCTTATCACTAAGAAGGTTTCCTTGTTGTTTAGAAACAAGAGTGTCACTTTGAGAGGATTGTTCTCATAAGTGGACTTTGTTGGAAATCCAAGAGTTTGTTCTTCGTGGTATTTGTTGGTCATTGTACAAGTCCAAACAAATAGTGGAAATCTCTTTCTTGTTGGAAAGGGGACTGGATGTACCTTCGGATTGTGAAGGGAACCAGGATAAATCTCTGTGTCATTATTTTTCTGCACTTTACCACTTTCCTAAACACCATTATAAACCAAAAAAATTCAAGGTTTCTAATTCACCCCCCCCCCCCCCCCCTCTTGGACTGATTTCAAACTTACAATTGGCATCAGAGAAGGTTATAGGTAACCTGTTCCTAGACGATCCAAAATGGCTTCCGCAAATAATAATCTAGTCTTCAAAGATGGTGGTAGCAATAACAAGCCTCCACTATTTTGTGGTGAATACTTTGACTTCTGGAAAATTCGGATGAAGGCTCATTTAGAAGCACAAGGAGATAAATATGGGATGCTGTCTAAAATGGTCCTTTTGTTCCTACAACGGTTGTTAACGACGTTGGTTCATCAAAGCCTAAAACTTCATGGGATGATGATGATAAGAAGAAGGTCCTCTATGATAAAAAGGCAATAAATCTTCTTCAAAGTGCACTCATCATGGATGAATTCTTTCGCATTTCGGCATGCACAACGACAAAACAAATATGGGATACCTTGGTAGATACTCATGAAGGAACTGCCGAAGTTAAAAGATCAAGATTAAATACCTTGAGTCAAGAATACGAGTTGTTCAGAATGCAGCCCAGAGAATCGATCCTTGACTTGCAGAAAAGATTTGTGCACTTGACAAATCATCTAAAAGCTCTAGGTAAGACTTTAAGTAATGATGAATTGAATCTTAAAGTGCTTAGATCTTTAACCAGGGAATGGCAACCAAAAGTGACGGCAATATCAGAAAAGAAAAGTCTATCCACAATGACTTCCGCTACATTGTTTGGAAAACTTCAAGAATATGAGACGGAACTTGGAAGACTTGAAAAACATGAGAATCAAGATAAGAAGTCCAAAAGCATCGCTCTAAAAGTTGACTCCAACGATGTTGAGAAAGAAGACAATTTGGAGGAGGATGAAAACTTCTTGTTACTTGTTAAAAGGCTAGGCAAATTTCTCGGTAAGAATGACAAACCTTCCTTCTATGCGAAAAGAAAGAAACACTTCAAGAAAAGAGAAGCTTCCACTTCAATGCAAGAGGTAACATGTTATGAATGTGGTAAGCAAGGCCACATAAAACCAGATTATCCTCAACTACCTAAGAAAAGTGGATTCAAAAGCAAGAAGGAGAACAAGTACAAAAAGGCTTATGTCGCATGGGAAGATAACGAAATAAGCTCGTCATCCGACTCGGATAATGATGAAAGTGCAAACCTAGCATTAATGGCCTCACACCATTCCGATGATGAAGTAAATGAGGTTAGTAATGATTTTTCGCTTTTTGATAATGATGTGCAAGGTGCCATAGATGAATTATTAAATGAATGCAAAATTTTGTATAAAACTATATCATCTCAAAAGAAACAAATCTCAGTTTTGGAAGAGAAAATTGAGAAAATGGAAAAAGGTTTTGAAGTTGAAAAAGAAAAGATGATTAGTGATCAAAAACAAAATTTTGTATGCAATAAATGTGAGTCGCTTTCTTTTCAAACTGTCCAACTAAAAAGAGTTCTTGAAAGATACGAAAAAGGAGAAATTGGATTGGAGGGTGTACTTAGCCAACAAAGATATTCAAATGATAAAAGTGGGTTTGGTTACTCAAAGTTTTCAAAACCAAGCTCAAATAAGACAATCTTTGTTAAGGAAAGTGACCAACCAATCCAAGAGAAAGTGAACAAACCTAAAATAGTTCATCATTATCCTAAAAAGAAAAACCTTGTTAAGAAGAAGTCTTATCCTTCTAGGTATAGAAATAATTTTGAACCAACATGCTTTTATTGTGGTATTAAAGGCCATACACCTAATGCTTGCTATATTAGAAACTTTAGTGTTGCTAATGGGCACTACGTATGGGTAAAGAAAGACACTAATTATGAAGGACCCAAAGCAACTTGGGTACCTAACAAAACTTAATCTGTCTTGTAGGCTTGCTTGGAATCCACATCAAACTTATGGTATCTCGATAGTGGGTGTTCCAAGCATATGGCGGGAGACATCAACAAGTTTTCAAATCTAAAGCTTAAAGCCAAGGGTTTTGTTACATATGGAGATAACAAAAAAGGAAAGGTTCTTGGCAAAGGCATTGTTGGTGCACCACCTTTCACATCCATTGAAGATGTTCTTTATGTCGAAGGACTAAAGCACAATCTTCTTAGTATTAGCCAACTATGTGACAAGGGCTTCAAGATCAAGTTCACTAAAGATGAGTGCTTGATAGAAGACGAAGTCACACATGAGGTTAAACTAAAAGGTAAACGCCTTAACAATATTTTTATGATTTCCCTTAATGACTTGTCTTTGAAGGTAAAGTGTCTCATGGCAAACAACAATGATTCATGGCTTTGGCACAAAAGATTTGCACATATTCATATGAAACATTTGAATAAGTTGATCAAGCATGACCTCGTCATTGGTTTGCCCAAGATGAAGTTTTCAAAGATAGACTTTGTGATGCGTGCCAAAAGGGGAAACAACATAAATCAACTTTCAAATCCAAAAATGTAGTGACCACTTCAAGGCCATTACAACTGCTGCACATGGACTTATTCGGTCCATCAAGAACAAGGAGCTTCGGAGGTAATATTTATGCCTTAGTCATTGTTGATGATTTCTCTAGATACACTTGGACTCTCTTTTTAGTGCAGAAAAATGACACATTCAAAGCATTTAAGAAGTATGCAAAGCAAATCCAAAATCAGAAGTCACTAACCATTGCCTCCATAAGAAGCGACCATGGTGGAGAATTCCAAAATGCTTCCTTTGAAGAATTTTGCGATGAAAATGGAATCTCTCACAACTTCTCGGCACCAAGGACTCCTCAACAAAATGGAGTGGTGGAGAGAAAGAATAGGTCTCTCATTGAGCTTGCAAGAACAATGCTTAGCGACTCCAATCTTCCAAAATACTTTTGGGCGGATGTGGTAAGCACGACATGCTTTGTAAGTAATCGAGTCAATATTAGACCTATCTTGAATAAAACTCCTTATGAACTTTTCAAGGGAAGAAAACCAAACATAGCCTACTTTTATATCTTCGGATGCAAATGCTTTGTCCTCAATAATGACAAAGATAATCTCGGTAAGTTCGATGAAAAATCCGCCGAAGGTATATTTCTTGGTTATTCTCTCTCTAGCAAAGCTTATAGGATTTATAACAAAAGAACTTTAACTATTGAGGAATCTATACATGTATCATTTGATGAAACTAACCCCTCCAAGGAGGATATTATTATTGATAATGATGATGATTTAGTAGATATTCCTCAAGAGATAGATTTCATATCCGGTAATGAAAATCAACTGGAACACCATGAAGAACAAGATCCACAAGACGCAAATATCAATGGTCTACCTAAAGAATGGAGAACTCATAGAGACCATCCAATCGACAAGATTATTGGTGACATTAGTCAAGGAGTCTCAACAAGATTGAATTTAAAGGATGCTTGCTTAAACATGGCTTTTGTCTCTCAAATTGAACCTTCTAAAGTTGATGAAGCCTTAGGAGACGACCAATGGGTCATTTCTATGCAAGAAGAACTCAATAAATTTGAAAGAAATCAAGTTTGGGAACTTGTTCCGAGACCTAGCAATAAACACATCATTGGAACTCGATGGGTCTTCAAAAAAAAACTTGACGAAAATGGCATCATTGTTCGTAACAAAGCAAGGCTGGTCGCACAAGGCTACAACCAAGAAGAAGGAATTGATTTCGAAGAAACATTCGCTCCGGTAGCAAGGTTAGAAGCTATACGCCTTTTACTTGCTTATGCTTGCTCACTAAACTTTCAGCTTTTTCAAATGGATGTCAAAAGCGCATTCCTTAATGGCTACATCAACGAAAAAGTTTACGTAAAGCAACCCCCGGGCTTTGAAGATTTCAAGAATCCCTCACATGTTTTCAAGCTAAGAAAGGCTCTTAATTATATGATGTTTTGTATGCTTTTTATATGCATGATCTCCAAACTGTTAATATGTCTTGTCCCATCCTTTTCGATAATGACAAAGGGGAAGAAGAGATTCTCTAACATATATTGTATGTATCTAGCAAACTTGCAGGAACTCAAAATTTCAAAGTCTCCAAATAAATCAAGAATTTAGGGGGAGCACTATCATAGGGGGAGCAAACGTGTTAGAACATCAAGTCCGATGACTCTTTCAAGAATCGCCTTTTGAATCGGGTTGTCATCATCAAAAAGGGGGAGAATGTGAAGACATGGCTTCTCGAGTATTTTGATGAAGACAACGATGCACGTACAGGGTCAATCATCAAAGAATGGATCAAGACTTCAATAGAGCAAATTCACACAAAGTTTCAATCATACATAGCTCAAAGTCGCTCGAGAAATTGATCACAATGGTATTGGAATTTAATCTTAGTTAATGTTTATATATAAAGTGTTCAATTGATTGTTGCATGCATAATATGATATGGACACTCAGAATTTATTTCAAAATGGTTACAGCTTTTAAAAAGTTCCCAACTTTTCCTTTTTTCAATAGTGGTAACCGGTTAACACTTTTGGGGTAACCGGTTAACCCGAAACAAAATTCAATTTCTGAGCAGATTTTGTTAGCATGTAACCGGTTAACACTTTCATGGTAACCGGTTACGCAACTTAAAATTTGAATTTTTCTTAACGTTACAATTAATGTAACCGGTTAACACAATTTGGGTAACCGGTTACTATTGGGAATTTTTGTAGAAAAATTGCAACTTTTCATATTTTCAATTCATGCTTCTTCTCTATGAACCATGACATCCATTGGTTGTTTGCACCTGTTTAAAGAGGTTCATAGAAGGATATTTAAACTAAAATTTTTCAGATTGCAAATCACCTCCTTAAAAAATAATTTTCACAATCTTTCTTTGTTTACTATTTTCAAAGATAAGTGTCCAAAATTCATATGCATCATTTGAACACTTCTATAAACATTGTAAGATTGATTATTCCAAAAGGAGAAGATCAATCCTTTGATTGATGTGCAGATATTTCCAGATTATTCAAACTTCCATTTAAGTTATACACTTGTTGTTCTTCACATCTTAATTTTTCCAGCATTAGTGGAATTAAGATAGTGAGTGTTTTATCCTTACTCGTTTGATAGTAAGAGGTGCATAGGAGAGGATTGTTCTCTTATCACTAAGAAGGTTTTCTTGTTGTTTAGAAACAAGAGAGTCACTTTGAGAGGATTGTTCTCATAAATGGACTTTGTTGGAAATCCAAGAGTTTGTTCTTCGTGGTCTTTGTTGGTCATTGTACAAGTCCAAACAAATAGTGGAAATCTCTTTCTTGTTGGAAAGGGGACTGGATGTACCTTCGGATTATGAAGGGAACCAAGATAAATCTCTGTGTCATTATTTTTCTGCACTTTACCACTTTCCTAAACACCATTATAAACCAGAAAAATAATCCTTACAACAAGAAAATTTCAAGGTTTCTATTTTACCCCCCTCCCTCTTAGACTGATTTCAAACTTACATTCCCCTCCCACTTCATCTTATTCCCCTTCTTTATGCATTCATCTCATTTGGCCTATGATATCTCAAAGTCCTAAAGCTAGTTGATTGAAAAATTAACATGAGTATGGATGAGATTAGGCCACACCTTTTGCATATTCTTTTTGTGTGTGGTATATTTCATGAGCATAGTTCATAATACTATGTCTCTAACATGCATTAACACCAAAATTCTATTGCCCGATCTTAAATAGTTGTGACTTCTACATAAGTCCAATTACGATTGCTTAACATAGCGCTAAATTTGTGACATAAAAGGCATAACATTCTAGTTAGTGAGACTGTAAGTCTCCCCACTTTCATGGTATTGTGTGGAAACTTGACCTTCTTTCCTTCCTTTGGAAGATGTTTTGGCTCAAGGATTCATGCTTGTGATAAGTGGGTTGAGTGTTCTCCAAAGAATGTCTAAGAATTAAAAGCAAAAACAGAACAATACTAACTTCTAACCTACTAACTACTAACTTTTAATTTCAAGCCATTTACTTTAATGTCATTTAATTCTAGCTTTTATACATTTTCCATTGTTCATATCATTCTAATTGTTTATGTTAATGCAATTTTCACTTTGTCCACTTCGACCATATTGTGTGATATATTTTTTTTGTGTATACTTTGCTTGTTTGTGTGGTCTTTGACCATTAATGTACATAATAACAACAAAAACCCTAAAAAACTTTTGTGTGGACTGTTGACTTGATCTTGGACAAATGGACTTAGAACTTAGGCAACATTCATATGCTAAAGGACTTGGTCAATTCCAACTTATTGAGAAACCAAGTGCTTACAATTTGAAACTTCATCTGATACATCATTCAAGATCTCTCTGAGTTCATCTGCAACATGATCATTGTGAAGCTGTTATTTTGAATCCGTGACTTGTGGAATTCATCTATTACATGAGCTACATTGAAGAAGATCATGGAATGGATAAGCTTGGATGTGACCATCTTTATTTGATGCATTGCTCTTCAAGATAATATAATTGTGCATTTGTCTGTTGCTTGATTCTAAAAGTCCAAGGGAATTCTGGGTTTCTATTGACATTCTTGTCTATTGGATTGCTACCCATTTGGTCAGATCTTTTCAATTCTAAACTTTTAATTTTGTACATAGGATTAGTCTCTTCATCTTCTCCTCATTTCTTTAATTTCAAAATCTCTCCCTCTCTTTTCAAAACCTTCTTTGATTGAACCTATTTTGTTCTAAACTTTGACCACTTTGTAAAAAAAGATAGAAACTTTGGCCTTATGTCATTGCATTTTTAAACTTTTTTTTCTTAAATCAAACTTGTAAATAAACTTAACTATACTTGACTTAAACTTTCAAAAAAGCCAAAAAAGAACTAACTCATTCAAACCATTTTTAGGCCTTTGTGCCTTTCAAACTTAATTTTTGTTAAAAGTAATGCATCCACTTTGAAATTTGTATCACGAACTACGAGGTTTTGATCCTTTATTTTAATGTTGGTACGTAGGCACAAGACCGAAGATCTTGCCAAACACAAAAATATAATTAATGAATTCTTTTCTCATTCCCCCATTCTGTTTGTTTGTAAACATCACTTTATACCAAATACATATGCACACAAAAAGGACTCCCTAGGAGTACCTATGACACTTTGGATGCTAACACCTTCCTTCTGTGTAACCAACCCCCTTACCTGTAATCTCTGACATTTTATTAGTTTTGATTTGAAAACTTCTCACTTTTGAGTTTTGTTCGTACTTTTTCCCTTTTCCATTGGAAACAATAAAAACGTGGTGGCGACTCTTGTTATTTGATCTCTAGCTTATCCATAACTTGATGATCATGAATTTACCGCTACAAACATCATGAATTCACTTGTGAGGAATTCATGTTTGTGGATTCTTAAAGCCGTTTTAAATCATAGACTATACAAAGTCTAATTTGGAATAGTTTGATACTACAAGATAAGTTCAAAACATTGTTGATGTACCATGAAATAAAATAGCAGTATCAAAATGTTGAATGGAGGAAGATTATGTATGATAATCCAACGAGACCTAGGGCACTGTTTACTTTGTGGATGGCTTTCCATGATCGTCTAGGCAAAAAAGAGAGACTCCATCGTTTTGGTTTCATTGATAATAACCATTGCATTTTCTATAATCATCCTGAGACATTGTAGCAACATGCTTTAAAGTAGCTGCAAGTCCTGCATACTCCGGAAGGGTGGATTGAGGAACTGGTGTGGATAATTGGAAATGTTAAAGAAAAAGAAGCAAAATGAGCTATTCTCGAATGTGCTTTTGCTGAGACAATTTACAAAGTCTGGAAGCATATAAGTTCTTGCTGCTTTGGTAGTGTTAGCAGTAGGAATATTGCTCCAAAAATTATTGATAATGTTATTTATAGGTGTCGGTTAAAATCAAAGCTTAGGAAACAACTAAGTTATCTTATAGTACCTTAGGTCACTTTTTTGATTTTTTTTTTTGACTGGATCGCCTTGCTTGTATCTTTTTTTTGAAATTAATAAAGTTATATCTTTTTTCAAAAAAAATATATTTTATTAATCCATGTTTAAAGACATTATTACTATTATTATTAAAATAAAAGAAAAACAAAGTTAAGCAACGTCATTGATGGAAAATTAATAAAACTACTTAAATATTATTTGGTATTTGAGATCCCAAAAAAAGTCAAGCGACACAAATTAATCACATATATATAGCAAATGCTCTTACATTGCCTATATGAATGATAATAGGTAGAATTTGGATATATATTATGTAAAAAATTGTGAAGTTTTTTTTTAAATATCTAATTTTTTAAAAAAAAATTCCAAAAATACCCTATATTTTAAAAATTTTATAAAAATAACTAATTTTTGCCCTAAATTGGCCTTAGGCGCCACCCTAGTTGGCGCCTACCCTTAAGGGTAGGGCAAGTCGCCACTAGGAGTGACGCCTATCTTGTTTTTTTGTTTTTTTTTATTTTTTTTTTATATAATTTAAAAAAAAAATCTTTTTAAAGTTATTTTAAATTTATTAATTTATATTTATTATAAATTATATTAATTTATATTTATTATAAATTATATTAATTTATATTAATACATATATATAAATAATATTATTTACAAGATATATATATATATATATATATATATATATATATATATATATATATATATATATATATATATATATATATATATATATATATATTAATTTACATGTATATAAATATTTATTTACACGTATATAAATTAATTTTTTTCCAAAAATTTATAAATAATATTAATTACTTATAAATTAAATTTATATATATATATATATATATATATATATATATATATATATATATATATATATATATATATATATAAAGATATGATACACAATATCTTTAAAGATAAAGATATAAAGATAATAAACATAAAATATTTTTATTAAAATAATACACAAGACAAATATTATAAAGATATGATTAAAATGCATTATTAATTTGGGATTTATCACATATGATGCGGTCCCTGGTACGATCCGCACGGGGGAGGTCTAACTACTCGCCTAGACGGTTCACGTGGTGGTGGTGCTTCCTTATTACCACCCCTAGTCCTAATGCGTCCCCTTGTCGTTTGCCGTTGTGGTTGGGTCGAAGTCCCTTCAATGCTGTAGGAAAGGCAGGTGCCCTCTGCGCCCTCAAAGCTTTGTCTCGGTGGGACAAACTGACTCTTGTTGGGTGCGCCCTCGAAATGTGGCCTTTGGTAGTTGAGGGTTGAATCGGGTTGGCTAAAGAACAATGTTTGTTGTGGTGTGTAGTAGTCTTGTTGGTAATCCTCTTGTATACCCGTGTCGGGGCTAGGTGGAGGACTGGAAGAGCTCGGGACATTGTCGTGATGGAAGTGTTGGGATTGGTGGATGTGGGGGGATTGATATTGTGGTAGGTGTTGGGACTGTTGATGGTGGTGGGAATGTTGAGGTTAGTGTTGGTAATCTTCATGGTATTGGGGTTGAGTTTGTGGTATGTAGTGTTGATTTGGTTGGGGGGTGGACATGTGTTGTGGTGGTTGTTGTTGGTAATACGGTGGTGGTGGTTGTTGTTGGTAATATGATGGTGGTTGTTGTTGTTGGTAATACTGTGGTGGTTGTTGTTGTTGGGAATATTGTGGTGGTTATTGTTGTTGGAAATATGGTTGTTGCATCCGGGGATCGTCCAAATAGAACAGGTCAGACACAATCATTTCTGGATTTGTATTTGCTATATACCAATCCACATATTCCCTTGTCGGCTTCATTTCGTTGGGCGCCACCGGAAATTGTAGAACATAATGGGCACGGTGTAACACCCCGATAAAAATAAGATAATTATTTAATTTAAATTAATATTATATTTATTAATTTAATTAAATAATTGGAATTATTGGATTATTATTATTATTATTATTGGAATAATAATTATTGGAAAATATATATAAGTTGGAAATAAGAAAAAAGAGTCCCATTTGGTAAAGAAAGGGTTTCACGTGAAAAGCAGAGAAGCGGCTGAAAAGAGAAAAAGGGCAAAGAGACAGAGCAAGAGGAAGAAGGTTGGAGAAGAGAAAAGCTTGAAGCTTAAAGATTCGCCGGATTAACTCAGGTAAGGGGGGGTTTATCATCGCTTAATGGGTATTATGGGATAATATGTAATGGGTAGTGATAAACCATTGATTTGACTCTGATTAGAATGATGTATACTGAAATTCGTGAAATATTGGATGAACGAAATATGGGTTATAATTGAAGGAAATTCGTAGGAATTAGATGTAATAAAGTTAGAATTGCGAAATCGAATAGAGTATGATCTGTGTTAGACAATATGATTGAATGTTGTGTAAAAATTGGAATGTGGAAGGTTGGATCTGAGAATCTCGTAGCAGAGAAAACCATAGCAGATCTGGAAATCTGGTTTCTGGTCATACGCGTATGGCACTAGGTGATACGCGTATGAGATGGTCTGGTACGCGTATGGCACTAGGCAATACGCGTATGGATGAAGAAGATGATGATTTTAACGTAGTTTTGTCTCTGTTGGTACGCGTATGAGGATGTGGTACGCGTAGCATACGCGTATGAGGCAGGCAATACGCGTATGGGATTGGCTGAGAAATGGGCCATACGCGTATGGGACTAGGCAATACGCGTATGGGCAGAATTGTGATTTTTCTGTGCTGTTGTTGTGCAGTTTTTGGTTGTTCAGCTGAGTAATGTAATTTTAGCTGATGTATGATATATTAGGGATCGTTTCCCGTTGTTTTGAGCAGTGTAGGTATTAGTAGAGTGTGCTAATACTGTGATTATTAATTGGCATGACATGATATGATTATGTGATAAATATGCTGATGATGTGTGAAAATATGCATAATGTTGTGAATGTATATATTATGTATGTAATTGTGGATGGACTGTTTTATGGCTTAGAGTGTGAGCATATGTCCATTGTGGATTGTTGTTGATGTTGCATGCTAGGTGATTTGGCATAGCATAATGTGGCCTTTATGGTGGTAGCTAATTCCCATGGTGAGGAATTAGTGATGTTAGTCATTTTGGACTGTTGTTGATGTTTGCATGCTAGGTGATTAGCGTGCATAGCATAGCCCTTGGGGTGGTAGCTAATTCCCATGGTGAGGAATTGGTGATGTGAGTCACTAGGTCTCAAATGAGTGGGACTAGTGAGCTTGGTAGCCGTACCTGGATTTGGTCGGTGAAGTTGAACTATATGTTCACGAATAGTCGGTACCGCATGCATGGAGTCTCATTGCATAATGTATGTATGGCGTATAATATGAATGGATGTATTCCAATATTATACGTGAGTTTTGTGGTTGTGTTGAGTATGTGTATGATTATGAGTTGATGTTGTCGTTGCTGAAGTTGTGATATGATTAGGGTGATGAAATGTGTTATTTACTTAACATTACATGATATTTTATAATGCTTATTATATCGATTGAGGAACTCACCCTTACCACTATTTTTCAGGTAACGAGCAGTGATTGAGTAGGAGCTAGTACTTGGAGTCTAGTGTAGTTCCTTAGTGGGTCATGCTCTGGTAGATGTAACATCGGGACGGGATGTTTTTAATTGTTTTATTGTTGGTTGTTGAACCAGTTTACATGTGATGTGTTACATGTTTTGTATGATTGATTTGATCTCTATCCGCTGCGTATTGTGCAATGCTTTATGTTTTGAACTAAATAAAGAGCATGACAGTTATTTTGGTGAATGGTGTGAAGTGTTTGTGTGACACCCTTAATTGCATATCTACTCTGATATATATTTGTTGTTTTAAATTAAATATTTGGGGTATTTTAGAAGGGTGTTACACACGGTCTTTCCACATTTTATGGAACTCCTTTGCAAATTCCTTCCAATTTTGGGCATACCACTGGTGGCTGACTTTTTTAAGATGCCAAGGTTCCAAAGACATTGGGGGGCCTGGGATTTCTTGATGCATTCCGAATTGCAGTTTGACACGGTCACTTTGGTGCATCTCCACAGTGGTGAACCGTATTATAGCCGTTTTTGCTGTCCAAACAGCTGCATCTTCGGGGTTGGGTTGATGTTCCAATCCCAAATATGGCCTCCAAATAAACTGCAAAGAAAAAAGTAAATATGTTATTTATTGAGAATGCTTGATATTAATAAATCAGTTAGAAGATGAGTGATTTAGTGGTAATACATCTTGTGCTCGGAGACGATCCAAGAGTTGACGATAAAATATTATTTTATTTTTCGGGGTAAGACTGTAATCTAGTTCGGTTGTAATGAACCTAAACAAAAAAAGATAAATAATATTATTTACAAATATTTATAGAATAAATATACAAAATGAAATAACATCATAAATTTACCTAGTTGCGTAGGGGAAGGAGTAGACGTTAGGATTTTCTGGGGCTAGCCTCGGCAATCTCCACCACCCCCATGTTTGGAGCAAAAAAGCACATCCGGAAAATGTACAGTGGTCATTTTGTGCATTTTTACAGAAAGAGCTATATAGGAAAGCCAATACAGCAAAACCCCAACTATACGTGCTTATTCTATCAATGTCCTCGAGCAAACTCAAGTACATAAAGTTTATGCTATTTCCCGTGCCTTCGGGAAATAGCAAGTTCCCAAACAATAACATAATGTAAACCCTGGTTTTTATGATTTTTTCTTGTTCGGACGAATCCTCAGTCAAAGTTATGGAGTCGTGGTAGAATTGGAGGCTCGATAGTTTAATACCCTGGCCCCTTGCTTTTGCAGATCCCTCACCCTCGACCAGATCTACGCCCAACATTTGAACACATATTTCGTTGGGCTGTTGAACATTTCCAGTCACAGGCTTACCATCTATTCGAAGACCTAAAAGCATGTACACGTCCTCTAGTGTGACGGTACATTCACCGATTGGTAGGTGAAAAGTGTGTGTCTTTGGTCTCCAACATTCACACAAAGCAAGAATAAATTTGACATCAATTGTGGCATTTACGACATGCATAACATGACCGAACCCCGCAGGCTCTATGTAAGGTACGCACCATGGGTCTGGATAAGGCATAGGGTGTGAACGTTGACGAAATTTCTTGGGATCCTTTAAAAACAAACAGTATAAACAATCATTAGATTGGACTTTTAAAAAACAAATTGTAAACATACGAAAGAGGCAATGTTCAAGAAAATTTTACGAATGAGGCAATGTTTGCCCTAGTGCCTCTGTGTTCTTGGCCCATGGTAAGAAGAGACATGATTGCAATGTAGAACGAAGCTTGGTGGATGAGAAGTTTCGCCGGAGTTCTCTGAATAAAAGTGTTAGTGGTTGATGAAAACTTGCAAGAATAACCTTCTATTTATACCCGTTTTCAAATAGATTGAATATGCAAAAATGTGACACGTGTAAGGCATGCGTGGGAATCTTGCAGGCTAGGTGAATAGGTTGGCATGCATTGGTACAAATTAGGTTGCACTTGTCTTGTCTAGGGGAAGGCTTGGTGGAACCTGATGATGCAAAGATGTGACACGTGTAAGGCATGCGTGAGAATCTTGCAGAATAGGTGCAGGCTAGGTGGATAGGTTGGCATGCATTGGTACAGAGTAGGTTGCACTTGTCTTGTCTAGGGGAAGGCTTGGTGTTAGTGTTGCATGCAAAGATGCGACACGTGTAAGGCATGCGTGGGAATCTTGCAGAATAGGTGGTGAAGGCATTTGATGGATAGGCATGCGTGGGAATCTTGCAGACTAGGTGGTGAAGACATTTGATGGATAGGCATGCGTGGGAATCTTGCTTTGAATATTATTTTAGTACAACAGTTTTAGAAAGTTTAAATTGGTTTTTAATTCAATTTAGTTATTCGGGTTGTTTAAAATAAATAATTAAGCTTAAATAAGATTGAATATTATTTTAAACACATAATGGAAAAAAAAAGATAGTTTAGTATTGGAAGCGTGATATTCAGTATTGGAAGTTCAAGAAGTTTAACTTTTCGCTATGGAGTTATTCACTTTCAATTTGCACATGAAGCGTGATAATGCAGGCTAGGTGGTGAAGGCTGGCATGCATTGGTACAGATTAGGTTGCACTTGTCTTGTCTTGGGGAAGACTTGGTGGTAGTGTTGCATGCAAAGATGTGACACGTGTAAGGCATGCGTGGGAATCTTGCAGACTAGGTGGTGAAGGCATTTGATGGATAGGCATGCGTGGGAATCTTGCAGACATGGTGGTAGTATAATTCATTAAGTATTTAGATGCATTATTCGAAAATATGAGTATTACAACTATTGTTGACCTACTGATGCATGCAGTAGACGTGTCAAAATTATTACATGCATGCAGCTCCACCTAGCCTGCAAGATTCTCAGACAAGACAAGACTGATGCATGCAGTAGACGTGTCTTATGTGAAGACATGCATGCAGCTCCACCTAGCCTGCAAGATTCTCAGCCAACTTTGCATGCCTTCCTCCTATCCAAATTTTTGCATGCGTTACACGTGTTTAAGTTTTGCATGCGTTACTCTTGGGGAAGGCTTGGTTGAAGACATGCATGCAAATATGTGTGGGCTTGGTTGCAGACTTGGTGGTAGTATAAATATTCACACACATTTTCACAAAGGTATTCACAATATCTTCACATATATCTTCAAAATATCTTCACATATATCTTCACAAAACCCTCACATATCATGGCATCTTCATCACAATACAAAATCAAAGCTCACGTCAATGGTGAGACTTATGAATGTGATATGTCTGGCTTCCTATTTAGAAACACCGATTGCACTCGTTTTTGTCTAAATAGAGGAGCTGACTTCACTTATCTGAAAAAAAAGATTGAGTCCAAACTTAGACAACCCGTGTCCCAAATTTTTTATCAACAACCTTTTTTTTCTGAAAATAACTCAGTCAGGTTTTATAAGTCATTGATTCAAAATGACATGGAGGCACAATACATGTTTCGTAACCATGAGTATTCTGGTTACGAATATATAGTGTTGTACATTGTGTTGGAACAATTTCAACCAACTCAGAATATTCAGTCACAGGTTATTGATCCTGTGGATGATGACGAAAAAGATGTTGAACACCACGTTGAAGACTATGTGGTTGATGATGCAGAAGACGTGGTTGATGACTTGGTGAACCGTGATTTCGAAGACGAAGACCAAGTCCAAATACCTATAGTGCAACGCTACTCACCGCCTGCGCACTTCACAACCCTTAACTTGGGCGAGGATGAGCCCTCATCAGATATGTTCTACAACCCATATATGAGGTCTGATGAGGAGTTAAAGAAGGGTGACCAATTTCGGACCAAGGAAGAGTGTCTGTTAGCAATAAAAAACTGGCACTTGAAAAACTGTGTTGACTACGATGTTAACAAATCAAATCCGGAAAGATACGTTATTTTATGCAAAAATCCGGAGTGTGGGTATAGGTTGATGGCATCGTACAAGAAGAAACATAATGCGTGGGTGATAGGGTCCATTTCTCAAGCTCACACTTGCGTCAACACAAACATGGCACAAGATCATCGCAAACTTAGCCATGATATGATCTATCATTCCATAATACCTCTTGTTGAGGCTGACCCGTCACTCAAGGTCAAAACTATTATCTCCCATTGTGTGGCTGTTTTCAAATATACACCTTCGTACAGAAAGGCTTGGTTAGCAAAAACCAAGGCAATTGAACTGGTATACGGTAATTGGGAGGAATCATACAAACAACTTCCGCGCTACCTGGCTGCACTACATTTGTATTCACCTGGGACAGTTTCTATAATGGAGACCTTGCCGGCACAATCCCCTGACGGAACTCGTCTAGAAGGTAATGGAATATTCCATAGACTTTTCTGGGCATTCCGTCCCTGCATCATCGGTTTCACATTCTGCAAGCCACTTATTCAAGTCGATGGAACTTGGCTGTATGGGAAATACAAAGGATCGTTACTGATGGCGGTCGCACAAGATGGAAATTCTAATATTTTCCCAATAGCCTTTGCATTGGTTGAAGGAGAAACGACTGCTGCTTGGAGTTTCTTCCTTAAGAATCTCCAAACGCACGTGACTCCACAAGCTGGCATCTGTGTGATTTCTGACAGGCACGCTTCTATCGACAGTGCATACAATAATCTAGCAAATGGTTGGCATGACCCCCCGTCTACGCATGTCTACTGCATCAGGCATATTGCTCAAAATTTTATGCGGGAGTTCAAAGATAATTTCTTGAAGCAAAATTTGATAAACGCGGGTTATGCATTAAACCAACCTGGATTCCAGTACTACCGCCGGGAAATAGTGTTGGCAAATTCTGATGCAGGGAGGTGGATCGATAATATCGACAGAGCAAAGTGGACTAGGTCATACGATGATGGGGTGAGGTGGGGCCACATGACAACAAATCTTGTGGAATCAATGAACGACGTCTTTAAGGGCATACGTAACCTCCCGGTAACCGCTTTGGTGAGTGCGACCTATTTTCGGATGGCTACGTTGTTCGTAACAAGAGGCAAGCGCTGGCATGAAGTGTTACAGACGAGTCAAGTATATAGTGATGCTTGCATGAAGTTTATGAGGCAGGAATCTGCCAAAGCCAGCAGCCATCGGGTTACGGAATTCGACCGCCATGGTCACACTTTTAGTGTCAAGGAAACAATTGACCACAACCAGGGGCTTCCCAGACAAGAGTATAGGGTCCTAATACCAGACTGTTGGTGCGACTGTGGTCAATTTCAGGCCTATCGTATGCCTTGTTCCCATGTCATTGCAGCGTGTTCACACAGCCACTTCGATGCATTATCGCTAGTGTCTCCCATCTACAAAGTTGCAACATTGCTAAATGTATACGATAATCCCTTTCTGGTGGTAGCATTAGAGGCATATTGGCCAGAGTATGACGGGGAAATTGTTTGGCACAACGAATCGATGCGGCGGAATAATAGTGGTCGCCCAAATAGCAGGCGCATTAGAACTGAAATGGACGTCGCAGAGAAAATGCAGAGGAAGTGTAGCATATGTAGACAACTAGGGCATAATAAGAACAAATGTCCATATCGTGGATCTAGTTCCACAACATAGTTTTCATACTCATAACTATGTGTACCAATGCTATTTATCAATAAAGTTTACTTTTCATTCCAAATAGAAGATGACAGTGGAACAACAAACACAAACATCTAACATTACAACACCAATTACTAAAACAGGTACTAAAACAAGAACAAGTACTAGAACAATAACAAATACAACAACAACAACACAAACAACCATTAATATCTAGGAAATTACAACAGTCAACACTATGTCGTCTGATACATGCATCATTTGGATGCAATCAATGTCGCTTTCAACTTCAACCCACGAACATACCGTTTCTCCAGTTTCAAATGAGATACTTCTTCTAAGCCTCTGAATGCTTCTGATGACTTCACAGGTTCATAATCTCCCTCTAACCAAGACATCAAGGACCTTTTTAGTTGGTCCAACGAACGGATGTTCCAAAATTTCATCTCCATTGGGGGTTTCACAGGCGAGAAAATAACATGCCCATCCCTTTTTAAGATTACTGGTTCAGGATCCGGGCGCCTTGATGATGTTCGCTGCCATGACGACGGTCTGGGGGATGCCATGAACTCAACTTGATAGAGAAAGTGATAGGAAATAGTGGTGAAGAAAATGCAAGGAAATAACACTTTATTTATAGGAAAAGATCTAGGCTGTACACCAATGTACTTAACCCTAATTAGATCTAGGTTGTAATGTACTTAACCCTAAAAAGATCTAAGAAAATAGTATTAATTACTTATAAATTAAATCAATATATATATATATATATATATATATATATATATATATATATATATATATATATATATATATATATATATATATATATATATATATATATATATATATATATTAATATATATTAATATATATATATATATATATATATATATATATATATATATATATATATATTGTGTATTTTACAAATATATACAAAATATTATTTATTTACATGTATATAAATTAATTTTTTTTCCAAAAATTTATAAATAATATTAATTACTTATAAATTTAATTAATATATATATAAAAAATATATATATATATATATATATATATATATATATATATATATATATATATATATATATATATATATCTTATAAATAACATTATTTATATATATGTATTAATATAAATTAATATAATTTATAATAAATATAAATTAATAAATTAAAAAAAAAATTTAAAAAAAATAAAAAAATTAAAGGTAGGCGCCACTCCTAGTGGCGACTTGCCCTACCCTTAAGGGTAGGCGCCAACTAGGATGGCGCCCAAGGCAAAAATAGGGCAAAAAATGCCCATTTTTATAATTTTTTTGAAAATGGGGGTATTTTTGGATTTTTTTTAAAAAAATGTATATTTAAAAAAAAAACTTCAAAAATTGTTTATAAATTAAATGGATTAATGTAGGAATCGTGCATATGAGTACTTTCTTAATAATATTTTTAGCATTTTTTTGTCTTATAATCTACATGCATGCAGGGTCAACACTGGGTCTGGAGAAGGAGCCTAAAAAAAGAAGAACCTCAAATATTTGTGAGTGAATTTTATGAAATGTAATGGAAAATGATTATATATATATATATATATATATATATATATATATATATATATATATATATATATATATATATATATATATATATAACATGTGTTGTCTTTGCCGCGCAATGTCAATCATACAGACTAAGGGTATCGGTGTGAGCCTTAAAGTCTGTTTTTATGCTTTTAATTAGTTATATTAAGGCTCACACCGAGAACCTTAGTCTGCAAGCAAAGTATGATTGACATTGCACGACAAAGACAACACATTATATATATATATATATATATATATATATATATATATATATATATATATATATATATATATATATATAATATGGATTTCATTAACTTTTTTTATTGTATTTCTTTAATATAATATTTAAATAATATTTATTTTTTGTAATTAAATATTTAAAGGCTTATTAAATAACTAAATTATTTATTATTAAGATCTTAGGCTAAGAAATTTCATATAATTATATAATTATAAATGGTTTGATCTTGTTTTATAAAAACAAATATTTTTAAATTTTATTTTACAATAATATATTTAAAAAATTGGATATTAGTGTTATTTTTAATTAATTATTATGAATATATGGATAATAAATTAAGTTAATAAGTTTAAAATAATTTAAAACAACTTGATGTAGGTTAGTATAGTCTAACACAATATTTAAAATGTTTTATAATGTTTTGAGTAATTCAACTTTTTCCATACTACTACACCAATTGCAATAAATATTGAGGGTTTATAAAAGTGGGTCAAAACAATTTTGTGACGAAGATGATTATTTATGCATATTTATTATTTATAAATATTTATGAAATTAATAAAAGATTATTGTTTTTTAATTCTTTGTGTTCCTTATTATTAGGGGCCGATTTTTAAAACTGGAACATGACCTCCAAATTGTTTGAGAGAATCCTTATTTATAAATACCATAGAGGTTTTAAAAGAATCCCATTTTGCAGCATAAGCTACTAGGTCAAGAGTTGTAACTCTCTCAGCAACCAAATTCAGTAATCTATCAAAAAGAACAATTATGTATTCTTCCTTTTGGGTTTGGATATAGGGTGTGAGAGGTGGAATGTTTGTTTGTGGAATGTCAGTTTGTGAGGGAATGATAGGATTTATGTGCCAGATTCTGACACATGATCTATTCTTTTGGGAGAGAGTGATGGTCAAATGATTGTTTTTCTTGAACAATTTGGTTTAGGGTGGTTTCAGGTGGAGGTTGGTTCAAAGAAACTTGTTCAGTTTCAATCTAAGGTTCAAATGTAACTTGAACTTGAGATTGAATCTGAACATGACTAGGTTTGGGGGTGAGATGTAGGTGTAGGTGAGGGTTGGGGTATAGGTTCATGTGAGGTTGAGGTGTAGGTTGAGGTGAGGGTTGAGGTTTAGGTGAAGGTACAGGTTCTAGTCTATCTTGGGTTACATGTTCAACTTCAAATTGAACAGATAATTTATTCTGATCAGAAGTTGTTTCAACAGAACATGTTAGGTGATTTTGTGGGGAGAAGATTTGAATAGGGATAACTTGGATATGTTTGATAAATACATGTTTAAGAGATACATGTTTGAGACCAAGAGCAACAATGTGATTAAAATCTGATTCTGAGCTAGAACTCAATGAAGCTTTCCCACTAGAGACATTTATGGGTGGTTCAAGCGTGGTGTTTAAAGGTGGAGGTTGTTCATAATCAGAAATGTATGCTACTAGTCTCTAATCATCAGTGGTTTTATCCGTGGGATGTTCAGAATCAACTAGATTCATAGCATTTTCTAGAATCTGAAAGATGGGTGGAGGGTTAGGGGAATCTAGCATAGATTTTGAAAATGAGACCCTGTTATGAATAGGTGGTGGAGCGTGTTCTGGATATGGTTTGGGTAAGGGTGTTGGTGATATATGGTTTAAGGTGGAAGAGTCAAAACAATCCCCATAGATAGAGTTCAAATTGTTACTTGTGATATCAATCTCGACAACATCTAGAGTAACTTGCTACTTTTCACCATCAGCTTCAAAAGCAAGATTTGTAGCAGCTTCTGATACAACTCCTTCTATTACACTAGAAGATTCAGCTTTAGAAGCACCCTCAACAGTCTTCAACCTAGATATAGCTTCAACAACATGAACTTCATCAGTCTTCAGAACTTCACCTTCAACAACAACTTCTTCCAACTGAGCATCAGAAGTTGCAGGTTGTTTCTTAACTTGATCCATCCGAGCAGAGAAAATCAATTGTACTCCCATATGAATAGCTCTTTCTACAACCTTTTGAGCTTTAATATCTACAACCTTTGTCTTCCTTATCAAATATATCTTTCCTCCTTTTATTCCTCTGCAATTTCAGAAGGAAGAATCATCTTTCTCAACTTCCTCTTCTTCACAGGTGCATCAGTGGTGACAAAAGATGAAGATATCTTCGGAATCCTTCCACTTCTTGTCTTAGAGGTCATAAAGACAGTGGAGGTAACTACCTCCTCAATCTTATTATGAATCTCCTTCTCATGTATAACCTTTATCTTATGAGGCTTATAAACAATTTTCTGAGCATCAGAAGCCACCTCTATGTTTGATATTTTAAATAATTATTCGAATCTGATGTATGACTGGTAGGAAACATGATTTTGATGTTGTTTTAATAAGATGATATGTGAATTAAGTTGTTAATGTTTTAGGATACAAGCCCAATGTTTTGATGATATTTGTGTGAAATAAGATGTGGATATGTTTAGAGTTGAGTTTGAGAATTAAATTAGTTAAGTTTGAGTTATTGGTATGTTTAAAGTTGAGTTTGAGAATTAAATGAGTTGAGTTATGAGTTATTTGATATGTTTAGAGCCAAGTTTGATGTGTTTAGAGTTGTATTAAATTAAATTAGTTGAGTTTTAAGTTATTTTATATGTTTAGAGACGAGTTTGATATGTTTAGAGTTGTGCTAGATTAAATGAGTTGAGTTTCAATCATCTGATATGTTTAAAGTTGAGTTGAGGAGTAATTGAGTCAATGTTAGAATATACCTGGTGACTCTTAACATATGAGTAAAAGAAGTTAGATTTAATTGTGAGCTATGTTGTGTTATGAGCATGCCTTGTTGAATATTGATGGTTGTTTGATGTTGTCTTGATGATGTTGATGAACATTCTCGAGAAATTATATGATTTAATTATTATGCTGAGTTATAATAAAAATTGTTGAGTTATAATGAGATGTTTGGTTTAGAGAGGAACCATTGTCGTGGCTTTGTATTCTCGATGTCCATGCTAAGTTTTAGGTTCGTAGAGGAACCAATGAGGAGTATTGGATTTAGAGGTTTGAGACGAGTATTGCATTTGTTTGTTTCATTCATGCATCATGTATATCGGTAATAGGTGAGACTTTAGTCTAGTTTCGAGTCTCAGGTTCAGAGATGGGACCTATGATGAATCTGATGGTGACAGATTTTGGTCCAGTGACGAGTCTTAGGTGGGTCTGATGGTTCAGAGATGGAACTAATGACAGGTGGATTATTCAGAAATATACCTCTGATATCCAAAAACCTCTGGCACCACATGCATTGGAGTAGAGGAGATAGATACATTGCATACATCATTGCATTGTGAATGATTGTTGTTATGAATGGATTGTATGATTGATCATCTATGTTACTTGTACTATCCTTGTTGTTAACATATGTGAATGTATTCTTACCCCTATTTGTTCTATGTGTTGTCTTTATGCATGTGACGCATATACTCAGTTAGATGGGCTTTAATTGTTGCTTGTGTTGAAGGATGTAATAATGGTCTTCTTCATTGTTTATCATTTTGAGTTGTTTAGTTTCCACGTGTTGCTCTGATAGTGTAACATTGGGATGAGAATACCATTTTATGCTTTGTGTTATGTTAGTTGTTTAATGATTTATTTTATGATTTCAAATGAAGTTAGTTTTTCTTCATGAGATAAATTAAGTTGAGTTGTTATTTTATTATTTATTTTCCGCTGCTATAATATGATAATTGAGAAAGATGTTACGCTCAGAAAATGTGACACCTTTTTTTAGTAAATTATTATGCATGTTTTATAAATTAAGTGTTTGGGGTTTAGGGTGTTACACATACATTCTACAAACTCATCTTCTCTTGCAAAGATCCCTTTAGGCCACTGATGTATCAAGCTACCTTTGGCTCTATAATTCTCCCAGTTCATTATGCTTAGAGAAATACAGTAATTCACCTGTGTATCATGTTACATTTATCTTTCCCTGAATAGACGTAGTATGCATCTAATAAATAATCAGCTCATAATCCTCTAGTAAAAATCGCTCTAGCATCAATTGTTTCATTCTTCGCCAAGATATGACTGACCATTTTCTTTGAATCTGTCTATGAACAACAAGCTTATTCCACCAGGAAACAACAATACTCTATAGCATGATCACCAACATCTTAAATTGCTTATTCTCATGGATGCCCATGACGTCGAAGAATCTGTTAATGTTGATCTGCCAATCCAGAAACTCCTCCACTCCCATCGTTCCGTAGAATAATGAAATATCAGCCTTCACTCGATAATCATGGTTATGTTGATTTCCATTATCAACTATCTCTTCCTCGTTGAGGTTTTCTTCTTCAGAACTCAAAATTTCAGCAATAACAACATGATTGTTTCCACCCGGCGAAACCCTAATCGGTTCCATTCTCATGTCTCTTTGTTGGTTCCCATTGTTGTTGGCGTTGTTCACCTGAGTTGTTAAAGTCGTCATTTTTTAAGTCAACACAGTTAGGAACGTGGTAAAAGTCGCGGTAATTCCCTCAAGGTATGCTATAGTCATTGGTTGATCTTTCATGGTTGATTAAGCTACAAAAATAAATAGGAGAAATATGCTCTGATGCCACAACATGCAGTCAGAATCACGTAGGATTTACAAACGCTAAGCCTAGAACGAAAACACAAGATTGCAGGCGAGAAACCGGTCAAATAAATGTTTGGAATCCACCAAAAGAGACAATAATTGAATTTTATCATGATCAAAGATAATCATGATGGTCACTCCCAAGAGTGTTTAAATACAGAAAAAAGAAACCCTCACAGGCTTTTAATCCAAAACATAAATCAAACAGAAAATTGCATAAAATATTAAAATGTCACTCTTGGGCCTGAGAGGTATAATAATATTCATTCTGACATCGGACCCCAAACTGGCACAAATCCTGCCGAGTCTTTCTGACGTGCGGCTTCTTTTTTAATACATGCATCCAACCTTCTTACATCACTTCCTTTCATACATAATTTCAAACATTGTCATCTTATTACTAAAATGAAAACTGTTATTGTATGCAAATTTGAGTAATGGCCTAAACAACACCCAATTATCCTTCTCTTTTAAAATACAATGTCTTAACAATGCTTTTAACTATCGAATGGTTCATTGTTACTGACTATCTGTCGGAGGTAGAGACGCGTGCCGAGAGGGCCATCCAGGAGCTCTAGGCCCATCATTCCTCATGTTTTTGGAGCATTTAACTTGACACCTCCATACATTCATATTACAAAAACTGCCATTGATTGAAATTTGAATGAAATTTACGTTTGAAATTTCTGGTAGGAAAAATGAAATTTCCCGTACGAACAAAATTTCTAGTAGTGTATTCTAAATTTTCGGTATATTCCAAATAATTTCAGAAATTTGAAATTTTACTAGGCAATATCGTAAATTTCAACCAAAATGAAATTTTTGGTAGGGTTATTTGTGTGAAATTTTAAACATCTAGGATTTTGTCGACAATTTTGGATGCATGTGGTTGCACCGATAATTTTGTGTGGTTTAGAGCAAGTGCAAACTTGTATAAATAGGGGGTGACTTATTTTAGTACCCCAAATTTCCCTCCCCTTTTCTTCACATCTCCATCTAACCGTTTGACTAGGGTTCATTCACTTGCATTATTAACTCATGCATAAGCACCATTCATCACCATGGATTTCAAGTGTTTGGCTTGCAGAGCTTTGGATTGTTTGTACAACAACTGAAATACTTGGTTTGGACTTGCCTCGAGGCACCGAGGCCTCTAAAACCCTAATCTCAAGTGATCTCAGTGTGTCAAACTCAGCATCCGATACTTGGACCCCCTTGGTGCTTAAGTCTTTTGGTCATGATCCGAGTCCTCGGTCTCATATAACTTCCATATACTTTCATTCATTCACTTGATCATTGTCATGCCACCATGCTTGGTCCTTGGGTTCCCATTTCTCGCCTTCGTGTGTCAATTATAGATCTCGGGTTTGATTTGTGGTCATGTTCATGTATTAAGCCGAGTCATTTTCATTCAATTAGCCAATTTCTTTAATTTTTATCCCTAAAATATTCACTACATAGAAAAAAGGTGCAAACAAAACTGTAACATTGCAAAAAACTCCTTTTTGGAGGTTTTTAGTCATGTGAGTCGACTCATGATTCGACGCAAAACCCCCGGGTACGAACAGGTCGACCCACCGGTCGACTCAATTCTGGGAAACTTGAGTGAGTCGACTCACTCATCCTTTTGCATCGACTCATGCTTCTTCTTTCTTTGAACCTGGTTCCCTCGGGTCGGAACCGGTCGACTCAATGCTGGAAATTCATAATTGAGTCGACTCACCCGTCACTTGCGTCGACTCATTTCCAATTTTTCTTTCAATCATTTCATCGCGGGTCAGGACAGGTTGACTCCCAGGTCGACTCAACCCTGGGAAAATCACTATTTATGTCGACTCATTCCCTGTTTGAGTCGACTCATAGGTTGATTTGCAGGATTTTTGCACTATTAGTGTGAGAGGGGAATTTTTGGGTTGAAGTATGATCCTCCATCATTGAAGCTTTCAATTCAAGGCTAATATGCACCTGCACGAACACCGAGAGATCCATGAGCACTCGACGACACTCTGAGGTTCGGTACTTCATCAAGCTTCAACCAAACACATTATGAACACATCAAGCCTGCAGTAAAACAAGTGCAGTAAAATCCACCAACACTTCAACTTGCACAATCATAACCAAAACCAAAATCACATAACACAACACAACCACTGTTAACCTACAATTGCAAGTCATGATAAGCTAATCTCATTCAAACTGTCACCTACAATAACTAGTCACTTGAACACATTTCCGCTAAGTTAACTAAGTAATTAATTTCCAACTCAGTGAGTTAACTACCTAAACTCACTGAGTTCATACCAACTAACTCCAAACCTCTTTTAACTAACCCCGAGCCTAATTCCAGACCTCATTGATCCCAAGCCTAACTTCTATAAATTCACCTCTTCACCATTCACTACTCTCTAGCTACACTCTTTGCAATCATCATCTTCAATTCTCTACAACTTTTTAACCCTCTCCCTCTCACACTCAAAGCTCAATTTTCCCAAAACTCCATTGAAGCTTCAAGAAGAGTGAGATAAACCTCATCATACTACAGATTGTGAAGAAGAAGATTCAGAAAACAAGAGGAAGATAAAAGCAATACTTCATCTTCTTGTACAAGTGATTTTCCGTCATCATCATCTTCTCCGATCAACACTCGTCGGAGCAATTCTCAGCTTCAGAGGTAGGTCTTTCTTTCATTGCATTTCTGGTTGTTATGTTGAACATCCCATCATGCTATCAAACCCCTATCATGATGAGCTCCGAATCTTGTTCATGGAGGAGTATTATAGATTTGAATTTTTAGGGGTTCTTGAGGATTCAGTCGCATTAGTGGATTTAGGACAGAAATTGGAGAAGTTGGATAGTGGATCCTTGTTCGGGAGATGGAGATGAAGATGGAGGTGTCTCCGCTTTTCATTTCCGGTAGCCACCGCCGTCGGAAGTGATTTCCGACACGGTGGTCCACGGTGGCGCTCCGGCACCGACGACCTGAACTGTTTTGAAAAAAGGCGCGTACATTCAAATTCTTCTGGTTTTTTCACACATCTCCTAACCTTTGGGCTTATTTTCTGATTGTGATTGTCACACTCAAAGCCCAATACAATGAAGGTTTCTCTTATTCCATCTTTCTGCTGCACCCCTAGACCGAAGAGGACCTTGTCCAATATTGGGCTTTGGCTACCGAAGCCCATGCATTTAGACTCTGTTTTGCCCTATTTTCCTGTACACCCAAATCAGGACTACATACCCTTTGTTTTGTAAAAGCATTCTATTTTATTTGCTTTATTTGTTTGTTAATTGGTTAATTTGGTTGACCGAATTTAGGCTAATTAGATCAATTAGGAATTCAATTAAAATTTTCATTTCTTAGATTCAATAATCATTAATTTGACAAAAGACCATTTTGCCTTTTAGGGGTAATTTTGGACATTTTGCTCATAAAAATCACATGCTCCTTTAGGAATAGAATTTAACTTAGAATCTTAACCATAACATGTTCCCTTAGGATTTTTAACATAAGTTTTAATCAACTTTAATCAACCAATGCATGATCCCTTCGGATCGTTTCTAACAATTACTAACTTCTAGATTAAGATTAACCTAGTTCCCTAAACAAAAATAAACCCATGATTAAATTGATCAAAAGCAATTTTGATTAATTAAATCCTTTGAACTTGTATAATCCCACAATCTAAGTTGAGTGACCAAAAGACCCTTGGTCACTTAATAATACTTTTCTTCTAAGTTGTGGAGCTCAAGGCCTCAAGTCAAGATCTTTAATCAAGGCATCCTCAGTCATACCAAGCAGCGGATTATACGAGCACATCAAAGGTAGCATCTTCAAAAGCTTGTCAAGTCAAGGTTAGAAGTGTATGGCATGAGCCTTAAGCAATAGATAAGGAGTGGGACTGGAGTATTCCTACCCCCATTCTGAATATCTTTGGGTATGGGACATATGACCCAACGCTCATCGTATTCACCTCTATTCATAGACTTTAGCACAATTCTAATCATACGAGTGACAAGTCTCTCTCTTCACAAAACAACACAACAGACAAGGATTACATCAACAACTTATCAATCATGAATCAAGTTGTACGATACGAGCCTTAAGCAATAGAGAAAGAGTGGAACTGGAATATTCCTACCCCCATTTTGAGTATCTTTCGCTATGGGACGTATGACCCAACGCTCATCGTATTCACCTCTATTCATAGACTTTAGTGTAATCCGAATCGAGCGATTGATAAGGTCTTCATCAACACAAGAAACAACTAAAAAGATTCTCCTCTCTCCACTTGGAAGCTAGGACGAGAATTACATGCCACGAGCCTTAAGTGGTAAAGAAGGAATGAGAATGGAGCTTTCATACACTCATTCTGGATATCTTTGGGTGCGAGATGTTTGGCTCGTTGCTTATCGTATCCACCTTTACTCATAGACTTTAGTGTGATTCTTATCTAACAACTATCAAGTCTATTCCATTCTCTCATTCAATCATTCACCCCTCCTTCAGTGTTAGACTCTCCTCCTGGATGTTCATACATTTCTTGGGATTATTATCTTTGGGTCACATACCCATTTCTCAATCAATAGCTTCAGGAATTTCCTATTAGTTCATACTATGGTTTACTTTGTTGCTTGCCCTCAAGGTGCAAACCTTGGCAACCTCTTTTAGCCTATGGAGTTCAGACTTTGGCTTTATCCTTCACCTTAAGGTGTAAACCTTGTCGACTTATTTTAAGCCCATAGAGCTCAGACTCTGGCTTTGCTTCTTGCCCTCAAGGTGCAGACCTTGGCAAACCCTTTTAGCCCATGGAGTTCAGACTATGACTTTATTCTTTGCCCATAAGATACAGATCTTGGCATCCTTGTCCTATCGAGTTCAGACTCTGGCTATACCTTATTTGTCCTTGTGTTTGATTACCATCTTTGGTTAGCACCACGATCTTTCTTATTAAGCGATCTACCTTGCCTCTGGGCAATCATATCGAATCTTTCTTTACCTTCAACCCTAGTGGGCTGAACTACGAAAGCTTTGATTTCCTTATTGCACTAAGAGGGTACGTAGGCAGAAGAACACAAATTCTTCGCGAGCTATCTTATATATTCCTATCTTATTTATCGATCTACCTCATCAATCAATCATTCTCTATTCATTCAATCTATACCATCTTTTTGAGATCAATCATACTTCTCCTTGGACTCCTTGTCTATCCTTTTGGGACGTCTTAATGATAACCCATCTCCTCGATTGAGAGTTGTTTGGGCTACAACCCCAGACACTTAATTCAGTCCTTCTTTTTGGCTTTACCCTATAGTGACGGTCTTACTAGTCCACGTGTTGGTAAATGCCTACCTTGCTCTTTGATTCAGAGTTTATCCCCTTCTTAGATCCAAGATACTATTCTTACTTGATCTCGAACTATTGGTTTCCCCAGCAAGTAATATACTTCTCCTTGTACTATCTAGTACTGCAATCGTCCCCTGAATTGGTGTTTGTCTTGTAAGCCCCCGTTGCTTAGACAAATCTCTCTCTCTCTCTCTCTCTCTCTCTCTCTCTCTCTCTCTCTCTCTCTCTGTCTCTCTATTTCTTGTAGTTCCGAACTACGATTGCTTTGGATTTCTCATTGCACAATGAGCATACGTAGGCACGAGGATCCGAATCCTTGGCGAGCATACTTATAATTATTCCTCATTCGCCTTAGGGCATCATCCATCTCTTTCACGATTCATTACCTACCTTCAATCATAAATCGTTCATCCAGTGACATATTATTTCTTTGACATCGAAATACCACTTTCTTTTAAATTACATACATATCCTTTTATGACACCTAATGTAGTCCGCCTTTCTACCTAGAGTTTTTTGGGCTACAACTTCAAACACTTAATTCCTTCTTTTTGGCTAAACACCCTATAGTGGCGACTTGCTGGTCCACATAGAGGTTAGAGCTATTTCCCTCTATGGTATGAATTTCATTTCTCTTATGGATTCCAATACACTTTCACCTTTCGATTTCAAACAATAATTCTTCAGTCACTTATCATTAAATATCCAATTCTGTGACTTCGGTCACTTCATTCCGTTCATATCCATGATATTACCTTCATTCACTCCACGTGATATACCTATTCTTTGAGCCAAGTACACTACCTCTTTGCGCTTCTTCTTGCGTCACCTTGTGAACCAAGAGTTGTTTGGGATACAACCTCAAACACCTATTTCTTTGCCTTTTTTACTTTACCCTATAGTGGTGACCTGCTAGTCCACGTATTGGTAATAGCCACCTTACTCTTGGGTTCATCTTTTCACCCTTGTTGGAGTTCAAAACACTATTCTTTGGTTCAAACCATATTTCTATCACACTCCTTTTCACCTCCCGCCTCTAGTTCTTTGAACTACAAAGCTTTGAATTCCTCATTACACTATGAGGATACGTAGGCATGAGGGCCTCAATCCTCACCAAGCACTTTATCTATTTCTTTTTCTTTTCCTATTCTTTTACGAGTAATCTTAGATCACGCCTATTCGAGCGAGAACAATCAAAACGGTTCCCATGGAGTACTATGGATGTTTGGGGTGCTAATACCTTCCCATTGCATAACCAATTTCCTTACCCAATATATCTCTTTCCCCCGGGTTTTATCGATGTTTTCCCTTCCCTTAGAGGATAAATAAAGTTTGATGGCGACTCTGTTGTATGTTCGAGCGTGGGATATGTTCGGGTATATTTCCGCTAGCTTCAGTTGGCGACTCTGTTGGGGATACTTCGCTACTTGGAGTACTTCCTAGTCGCTAAAAGGAGTGGAGCCTAGTTTTGGTCGCTTTCTTAGCATGTTTAGGTGTTTACATTTGCGCTTTACTCGCTTTATCATTATGCTCATTTGCTTTATATTATGGATAGTATCTATTATATTCCCTGTCGGGTTGGGATAGATTACATGAGAGAGAAGCTCTATAGCTGAGCTTAGTATACACCTAGGTTAGACTTGTGGATAGTCGTGTACGCCTACGTTTACGCGTTGGGTTGTCACGAGAACCACACCCAGACTAGATTCACTTGGAAGTACTTTTTTCCTATGAATATTCCCTATGACATGGTATTTCTATTTCGAGTCGATGACTCTGGGAGACCTTCTAGGGACCACCTTGGAGCATAGTCCACACATGTGTGGGGGATATGGGATTTTTCTGCAGGAAATCATAGCCTCTACATACCTTTATTCTCATGGACGTAGAACCTTTGACCCTGCATCAGGCAGTGTGCACAAATTATCCGGATTATTTTATGTTGTTGACATACTCTGTTGCATATCATTGTTGCTTTGCTGTATATATGCCAGAGTTTTGACCCTAAATTATTACATCATCGATGCATTGAATCTATGGGTGTTGCATAATTATTTGCGTTTCATCCCTAACATGTGCATTCATGCATTCGCATATCATGCCCATCAACCAGAAAAAGCTCACCGTGTCCTTTCTCCAGCCTGAAAGAAGACGACTCTTCGACACCAATACTTCACAAAAGCTAATAAGTCGAGAATCATGGCAGATCTGGAACAACAGAATGCTACCTATAGGGAAACTTTGGCTCAAGTCCAAGACAGAATGGATACCTTCAAAGGTAACATGAACACTATATTGGAGTACCTTCAAGCTCAGAAGGCCACTACCTCCACTTTTGCTGCCAATCCTGCTCCTGTCGTAGTTACTGATGCCATTTCTGTTGACGCCGTTGTTGATACTGTGATTCAGCCTGTGGTGAGCCAACCTATCTGTCAGCTAGGTCCTAGTAGGCATGTCAGTGCCTATCCCTGGGGCTTACCTCCAAATTTCACTCCCCAGGCTGCTAATGGGAATGCATTTGTGCCATATCAATTGTTTGTTGTTCATCATGCCAATGGGAATGTTGTTGCCCATCCGTGGGGCATGACCACTCACTCTCCTCAAATGGTTAATACCGACAACCGTGAGATCCTCCCAGAACAGGCTCTTCAGACTTCTGCACTAGTGATTCTTGAGACTTCTAATGACAGTGAAGATGAATACAAAGGTCCTACCCTTCACTTCCGTCTTCCTCCTCGAGCTACTCAACCCACTGTTCAGAATTTGAATCAAGGTGTTCAGATACCTCCTCCTCATCCTGGGGCATCTTCTGTTGTTGCACCTCCATTTGTGTATCCTAGGGCACCCTATGCTCTATATCAAAATCAGTATGATCAGACCGTTGGTCAGATGGTAAATCAGGGTTTGATGTATCCTTAAGGGTATCCTCAGTTTGCTTCTCCTTCAGTCCTCGCTCAGGCAGCTTCTCAGGGTGTTCAACTTCCTAGTCGTCAAGTTAGTCCTCAGCCTGCGAATCAGATTGTTGTTGGTTCAGATCAGAATAGACAAGCAGACTATCAGTTACTAGACGAGAGGATCAGAGCTATTGAAGGGTTCTTTGCTTATGGTATGGACGCTAAGGACTTGTGCCTAGTCCCCCATGTGGTGCTTCCTCCTAAGTTCAAAGTGCCAAACCTACCGAAATATAAGGGTTTAAGTTGTCCAAGAAGTCATGTCATCATGTATTGTAGGAAGATGGCATCCTACATTGACAATGACGATCTTCTTATCCATTGCTTCAAAGACAGCTTATCTGGGGCATCCTTAGACTGGTACATAGGCCTGGAACGCAGTAAAATCAGATCTTGGAAAGACTTGTCTGAAGCCTTTCTCAAGCAATACAAATATACCTTGGACATGGCTCCCACCAGGTTACAACTGCAAAATTAAGCCTGCAAGCGCAATGAAACATTTAAGGAATACACTCAGAGATGGCGTGAGATGGCTTCCAGGGTTAAACCTGCACTAACATATGCTGAATTGGTTGATATCTTCATGGGCACACTCCAAGGTTTGTACTATGAAAAGATGGTTGGTAGCTCGTCGTCCAACTTTGCTGACATGGTAACCATTGGAGAACATATTGAAAATGGACTGAAAACTCGAAAGATTGCTAGTATTGACAGCTAGTCAGTGGCCAAGAAATCTCAGGGTTTTGCTAAGAAGAAAGAGGCCGAGGAAAATGCCGCAACAACAAGTGTCTATCCTCAAGTTCAAGCACCTATGGCTCCTATGCCATACTACCCTTATCCATACATCGCCGCTGCTCAATATCAACAACCTACATGCAGCCTCAGTATCAACAACCTCCACAGGCTCCAACTCCGCAGAATCAACAAAATAACAGAAATAAGAATCAAGGTCAACGTAGACGGTTTAATAAAAAATGTCCTCAACATGACCAGATCCTTGGTTCATACACTCAGTTGTTGTCGTATCTTGTCTAGTAAGGGGCAATTTTACCAAAGGAGATTCCGCATGCAATGCCTCCCTATAATAACAAGCATAATCCCAATGTATCTTGTACGTTCCATTCCGGATACATAGGGCATTCTACAGAGGATTGTTTGGTCCTCAAGGCCAGGGTACAAGAACTTATTAATCAGAAGGTTTTGTCATTCTCCGAAGCAGGACCTAATGTCATAACCAACCCGTTGTTAGACCATTGTGGATAGATTGTGAATGCAATTAGTGGCGAGGATTGCTTAGATTCAGTTGCTTCTTTAGAGGAGTGTCAAGGCTTGAAATATCATATTGATTCAATCATGTCTCATTTGTAATATTTTCCTGTATTGTCAATGTATTGTTCAATTGTGAACTTGTTTGTTTTTGAAAAATGATCATAATGAAATAAACGTGCATGTTTTGCTTAAATCCATTTGTGTTCACTCATATTTTATTTTATCAGTATCAAACTGTTTGTCAAATAAAATCAAAAGAGAATGATGCAATTAAAAATACGCAAGATCGTTTCCTGTATGCTTTTAAGTAAGACCGTGCAGATGATGTAAGGCATAAACACATGAGATATAAGGAAGTTAACCCCTAGTCAACCCCTTTGGGCCCTAAAGTAGGAGTTTCTTTCTTTATACATACAAACCCTCATGTTAAACCAGGGGCAAGGTAGTATTTAGTCTAGTTTACACTTGCATTCAAATTTCAGAAGGAGAGTATCTTATCAAGTGATCAATCACATTATATCTCCCTCAAGAGGATGTAATCACGAATCCAGAATGGTTAACCCTTACCCATCAAAAGGAGTGAGGTAGTCACGAACCTTGCAACAAATCAAACAAGCAGTATCACAGGATTTTCTCCAAAGGAAAGATGAAACAAAATGAAAAAATAAAAAGCAAAAAAAAAGCTCGCTATGTCAAGAATCTGAAAACAAGATTGACTTAGGCAAAAATTAGGGCATCCCAGTGGGCTGTAGACCCAAAGGACCAGCCCAGACAAAAATAAGGGTAAACAAAAAAAAAAGAACAAGAGGGTCAACATCAAAATCCTCAACAAGAGCAAATCTCTATGACTGAAAACCAAAATAGAAGGTGAGTGACTATCGCTCCAAACTCTCATAGGGTCTCCTTAACCATCACTGTTGATATCCAAAATCCTTTTCTGAAAGATGCACGCTTGTTTTAAGCTAACTGAACGTAGGACTGGAGAACATCATGAAGAATGGGCGGGTTAGAATAGTTTTTGAGCCTTATATCCCTTCCTTCTAAAAACCGTGAACCAGGCCACATTACAACCCTTAAAAGACCTAATTGAAGCATGGTCTATTTTGAAAGCATATTATGGTAAGATCGCGTTAAGATGACTCCTAAGGATTTACTTGTCATATGTATTAATACTGATGTGACATTTCAATTAGTGATTCGTTCACTATATGTCATAATCTTAGTGAACACTCTTGAGTTTTCAAAACTCGCTTGAACATGACCTTACAATTATCATTTTCAAAATGAGCATTTTACATACGAGCAGTCATTCGACATCAAGGAAGCTTACAATGGTAAAATTGATCAAATTTGTGATATCCCATAGTTCAGATCTCTCCAAGAAGACAACCGATATGGGGCAACTACGTCGAGATTCTACAAATCTCTATGAGTCAGCCAAACAGGGGCAAAATTACTTCAAGGCTCACCCCGAGAGCATGAGAAGTCAATCCTTCCCGAGATGGTTGATCGAGGGAATACAATTTCAAGACCCTGGGGCAAGGCAGTTTGAGATACTCCATGACTTGCGACTGGGGAAGTTGGTGCTGATATCTAGTATATTGGGGCAGAGGCAGGCTACGCAGGTACAAGCTCTCTCCATGTTTTAGACATAATCCAGAAGTGTTGAGGTAGGTGTCGGAGAATCACGTCTGGACGATCATATCCTATCCCAAAATCCCCATCGCCCTCTATATGAGCATCTGGCTTAACCATAACATAAATCATTACCATGCATGTACCATGTCGTTCCACTCATGTATAACATTCATAAAGTATAACATGAAACCATGCAAACAAAAAAAATCCAAAAATCCAAATTTTATTGACTAACTAACCCAAAGCCCAACCCTAGCTTGGAAAGCCACAAAACTCTCATCACGTTACATCCACTCTTAACGGATAAATTTTAGTATACGTTAGTATTTAATCCTCTTCCACCTTGAATACCTGAAAAGCTTCCGCAATTCTTGTATTCAGGTCCAAGAAGATTAAATAGGGGCAACTGTAGTACCCCAAAATTTTCCCTCCCCCTTTCTTCACATCTCCATCTAATCGTTTGACTAGGGTTCATTCGCATGCATTATTAACTCATGCATAAGCACCATTCGTCACCATGGATTTCAAGTGTTTGGCTTGCAGGGCTTTGGATTGTTTGTACAACAACTAAAATGCTTGGTTTGGACTTGCCCCGAGGCACCGAGGCCTCCCAAACCCTAATCCCAGGTGATCTCAGTGTGTCATACTCAGCATCCGGTACTTGGTCCCCCTTGGTGCTTAAGTCTTTTCGTCATGATCCGAGTCCTTGGTCTCATAACTTCCATTTTCTTTCATTCATTCACTTGATCGTTGTCATGCCACCATGCTTGGTCCTTAGGTTCCCGTTTCTCGCCTTCGTGTGTCAATTATAGATCTCGAGTTTGATTTGTGGTCATGTTCATGTATTAAGCCGAGTCGTTTTCATTCAATTGGCCAATTTCTTTCATTTTTATCCTTAAAATATTCACTACATACAAAAAAGGTGTAAACAAAAGTGTAACATTGCAAAAAACTCATTTTTGGAGGTTTTTAGCCCTATGGGTCGACTCATGACTCGACGCAAAACCCCCGGGTCCGAATAGGTCAACCCACCGATCGACTCAATTCTGGGAAACTTGAGTGAGTTGACTCACTCATCCTTTTGCGCCGACTCATGCTTCTTATTTCTTTGAACCTAGTTCCCTCGGGTCGGAACAGGTCGACCTACCGGTCGATTAAATGCGGGAAATTCATAATTGAGTTGACTTACCTGTCATTGGCGTCGACTCATTTCCAATTTTTCTTTCAATCATTTCGTCGCGGGTCAGGACAAATCGACTCCCAGGTTGACTCAACCCTGGGAAAATCAATGTTTGAGTCGACTCATTCCCTGTTTGAGTCGACTCATAGGTTGTTTTGCATGATTTTTGCATTATTAGTGTGAGAGGGGAATTTTTTGGTTGAAGCATGATTCTCCACATTAAAGCTTGCAATTCAAGGCCAATATACACCTGCATGAACACCGGGAGAGCCGTGAGCACTCGACGACACTCCGAGGTTCGGTACTTCATCAAACTTCAACCAAACACATTGTGAACACATCAAGCCTGTAGCAAAACAAGTGCAGTAAAATCCACCAACACTTTAACTTGCACAATCATAACCAAAACTAAAATCACATAACACAACACAACCACTGTTAACCTATAGTTGCAAGTCATGATAAGCTAATCTCATGCATACTGTCACCTACAATAATCAGTCACTTGAACACATTTTCGCTAAGTTAACTAAGTAACTAATTTCCAACTCAGTGAGTTAACTACCTAAACTCACTGAGTTCATCCCAACTAACTCCAAACCTCTTTTAACTAACCCCGAGCCTAATTCCAAACCTCATTGATCCCAAACCAAACTTCTATACATTCACCCCTTCACCATTCACTACCCTCTAGCTACACTCTTTACAATCATCATCTTCAATTCTCTTCAACTTTTGAACCCTCTCCCTCTCACACTAAAAGTTCAGTTTTCCCAAAACTCCATTGAAGCTTCACATTGAAGCTTCAAGAAGAGTGAGCTAAACCTCATCATACTACAACTTGTGAAGAAGAAGATTCAGAAAACAAGAGGAAGATAAAAGCAATACTTCATCTTCTTGTACAAGTGATTTTCCGTCATCATCATCTTCTCCGATCAACACTCGTCGGAGCAATTCTCATCTTCGGAGGCAGGTCTTTGTTTCATTGCGTTTCTGGTTATTATGTTGAATATCCCATCATGCTATCAAACCCCTATCATGAGGAGCTCCGAATCTTGTTCATGGAGGAGTATTGTAGATCATAATTTATAGGAGTTCTTGAGGATTTAGTCTGATTAGTAGATTTAGGACAAAAATTGGAGAAGTTGGAGAGGGGATCCTTGTTTGGGAGGTGGAAACGAAGATGAAGGTGTCTCCGCTTTTCTTTTCCGGTAGCCACCGCCGTCGGAAGCGATTTTCGGCACGGTGGTCCGCGGTGGCGCTCCAGCGCCAACGACCTGAACTGTTTTGAAAAAAGGCGCGTGCATTCAAATTCTTCTGGTTTTTTCACACAACTCCTAACCTCTGGGCTTATTTTCTGATTGAGCTTGTCACACTCAAAGCCCAATACAATGCAGTTTTCTCTTATTCCATTTTTATGCTGCACCCCCAGACTGAAGAGAATCTTGTCCAGCATTGGGCTTTGGCTACTGAAGCCCATGCATTTGGACTCTGTTTTGCCCTATTTCCTTGTACATCCAAATCAGGTCTACACACCCTCTGTTTTGCAAAAGCATTCTATTTTATTTACTTTATTTTCTTGTTAATTGGTTAATTTGGTTGATAGAATTTAGGCTAATTAGATCAATTAGGAATTCAATTAGAATTTTCATTTCTTAGATTCAATAATCATTACTTTGACAAAAGACCATTTTACCCTTTAAGGGTAATTTTGGACATTTTGCTCATAAAAATCACATGCTCATTTAGGAATAGAATTTAACTTAGAATCTTTACCACAATATATTCCCTTAGGATTTTTAACACAAGTTTTAATCAACTTTAATCAACCAATGCATGATCCCTTAGGATAGTTTCTAACAATTACTAACTTATAGATTAGGATTAACCTAGTTCCATAAACCAAAATAATCCCATGATTAAATTGATCAAAAGCAATTTTGATTAATTAAATTCTTTGAACTTGTATAATCCCACAGTCTAAGTTGAGTGACCAAAAGACCCTTGGTCACTTAATAAAACTTTTCTTCTAAGTTGGGGAGCTCAAGGCCTCAAGTCAAGATCTTCAATCAAGGCATCTCATTCATACCAAGCAGCGAATTATAAAAGCACATCAAAGGTGGCATCTTCAAAAGCTTATCAAGTCAAGGTTAGAAGTGTGTGGCATGAGCCTTAAGCATTAGATAAGGAGTGGAACTGAAGTATTCCTACCCCCATTCTGAATATCTTTAGGTATGGGATGTATGACCCAACGCTCATCGTATTCACCTCTATTCATAGACTTTAGTACAATTCTAATCATACGAGTGACAAGTCTCTCTCTTCACAAAACAATACAACAAACAAGGACTACATCAACAACTTATCAATCATGAATCAAGTTGTACGATACGAGCCTTAAGCAATAGAAAAGAAGTGAGACTGGAGTATTCCTACCCTCATTCTGAGTATCTTTGGGTATGAGACGTATGACCCAACGCTCACCGTATTCACCTCTATTCATAGACTTTAATGCAATCTGAATCGTGCGATTGATAAGGTCTTCATCAATACAATAAACAACTACAAAGATTCTCCTCTCTCCACTTGAAAGTTAGGACGAGAATTACATGCCACGAGCCTTAAGTGGTAAAGGAGGAATGAGACTGGAGCTTTCCTACATTCATTCTGGATATCTTTGGGTGCGAGACGTTTGGCTCGTTGCTTATCGTATCCACCTTTACTCATAGACTGTAGTGTGATTCTTATCCAACAACTATCAAGTCTATTCCACTCTCTCATTCAATCATTCAACCCTCCTTCAGTGTTAGACTCTCCTCCTGGATGTTCATGCATTTCTTGGGATTATTATCTTAGGGTCACATACCCATTTCTCAATCAATAGCTTCAGGCATTGCCTATCAGTTCAGACTATGGTTTACATTGTTGCTTTCCCTCAAGGTGCAGACCTTGGCAACCTCCTTTAGCCCATGGTGTTCAGACTCTGGCTTTAACCTTCGCCTTAAGGTGCATACCTTGATGACTTCTTTTAAGCCCATAGAGTTCAGACTCTGGCTTTGCTTCTTGCCCTCAAGGTGCAGACCTTGGCAAACCCTTTTAGCCCATGGAGTTCAGACTCTGGATTTATTCTTTTCCTATAAGATACAGATCTTGGCATCCTTGTCCTATGGAGTTCAGACTCTGGCTATACCTTATTTGTCCTTGTTTTTGATTACCATCTTTGGTTAGCACCACAGTCTTTCTTGTTAATCTATCTACCTTGCCTCTGGGCTATCATATAGAATCTTTCTTTACTTTCAGCCCTAATGGGCTGAACTTCGAAAAATTTGATTTCCTTATTGTACTATAAGGGTACGTAGGCAGACGAACCCAGATTCTTCGCGATCTATCTTATCTATTCCTATCTTATTTATCGATCTACCTCATCAATCAATCATTCTCTATTCATTCAATCTATACCATCTTTTTGAGATCAATCATACTTCTCCCTGGACTCCTTGTCTATCCTTTCGGGACGTCTTAACGACAGTGCATCTCCTCGATCGAGAGTTGTTTGGGCTACAACCTGAAACACTAAATTCTGTCCTTCTTTTTGGCTTTACCCTATAGTGGCGGTCTTACTAGTCCACGTGTTGGTAAATGCCTACCCTGCTCTTCGATTCAGAGTCTATCCCCTTCTTGGATCCAAGATACTATTCTTACTTGATCTCGAACTATAGGTTTCCCCAACAAGTAATATACTACTCTTTGTACTATCCAGTACTGAATCCTCCCCTGAATTGGTGTTTGTCTTGTGAGCCCCGTTGCTTAGACCAATCTCTCTCTCTCCCTCTCTCTCTCTCTCTCTCTTCTCTCTCTCTCTCTCTCTCTCTCTCTCTCTCTCTCTCTCTCTCTCTCTCTCTCTCTCTCTCTCTCTCTCTCTCTCTCTCTCTCTCTCTCTCTCTCTCTCTCTCTGTCTCTCTCTCTCTTTCTCATAGTTCCGAACTACGATTGTTATGACTTTCTCATTTTACAATAAGAATATGTAGGCACGAGGATGCAAATCATTGGTGAGCATACCTCTAATTATTCCTCCTTCGCCTTAGGGTATCATCCATCTCTTTCACGATTCATTACCTACCTTCGATCATAAATCGTTCACCCAGTGACATATTATTCCTTTTACATCAAAATATCACTTTCTTTGGAATTCCATACATATCCTTTTAGGACACCTAATGTAGTCCGCCTTTCTACCTAGAGTTGTTTGGGCTACAACCTCAAACACTTAATTCCTTCTTTTTGGCTAAACACCCTATAATGGCGGTCTGCTGGTCCACATAGCACTTAGAGCTATTTCCCTCTATAGTATGAATTTCATTTCTCTTATGAATTCCAATACACTTTCACCTTTCGATTTCAAACAGTACTTCTACAGTCACTTATCATCAAATATCCAATTCTATGACTTCGGTCACTTCATTCCGTTCATATCCATGACACTACCTTCATTCACTCCACGCGATATACCTATTCTTTGAGCCAAGTACACTACCTCTTTGTGCTCCTTCTTGCGTCACCTTGTGAACCAAGAGTTGTTTGGGCTACAACCTCAAACACCTATTTCATCGTCTTTTCGGCTTTACCCTATAGTGGCGGCCTGCTAGTCCACGTATTGGTAATAGCCACCTTAATCTTGGGTTCATCTTTTCACTCTTGTTGGAGTTTCAAACACTATTCTTTAGTTCAGACCATATTTCTATCACACTCATTTTCACCTCCCGCCTCTAGTTCTTTGAACTACGGAGCTCTGAATTCCTCATTGCACTATGAGGATACATAGGAATGAGGGCCCCAATCCTCACCGAGCACTTTATCTATTTCTTTTCCTTTTCCCGTTCTTTTACGAGTAATATTAGATCACCCCTATTCGAGCGAGAACAACGAAAACGGTTCCCTTGGAGTACCATGGATGTTTGGGGTGCTAATACATTCCCCTTGCATAACCGACTTCCTTACCCAGTATATCTCTTTCCCACGGGTTTTATCGATGTTTTCCCTTCCCTTAGGGGATAAGTAAAGTTCGATGGAGACTCTGTTGTATGTTCGAGCGTGCGATACGTTTGGGTATATTTCCGCTAGCTTCATTTATTATTTCATAAAAATATCTCAAAAAATGTCTCTTCCTCAATTTTTGATTAAGACAGAAGTGTACTTCAACGGAGCTTTACCTTCCGTAGAGTTCCGACTTTGTGAAGATTGGATTGATATTGACGGGAGGGTGAAATAGAACCTTGTTGAGTTGAAGACAGATGAAGATGTGAAGGATATATGGAGATCATTTTGCTGTACGATAAAAAAGGGTAAATCGAGTTAGATGCTAAGATTTCAAGGTCTATCAATGGCATAATGAAAATGATGAAACATCCATAATCATCTGGTAGTGTGTAGGTTTTTTTATTTATCACTATTTTTTAAAGTTATGTAATCGTTTATCAAATGTTAGTTGATGTTGATGTAGCATGAATAGAAGATCAAAAATATTATGTAATAAAAAAGTTTTTGATGAAGATGTTTGAGTAATATACAAATAATACAAATAATACATAATATATAAGAGATGTCTAAATTATACAAATAATACATGATATATAAAAGATGTCTAATGGCATTGTCACACCCCAATTTTGTCCGGGTTGGTTGAAAGAAAAGAAGCTTGCATTCACAACCAAAGGTTACAATGCATAAACTCCAGTAAGGGGATCCACACTCGATCAAAACGTCCATAAACCCTAATCATGTTCCATACCCTCATAAAGGCCCATAAACCTAATTACATCCTCCGTGACATTACAATTTAGTGGCCAAATTTCACCCAACCTCTTGTGGATAGTTCATGCTGGCGGACCTTGTTGTGGATTTCATAGGCTTCATGCTCCCACATGTTCATCCCATGATTGTGTCCTTTGGTTTGAGCCTAAGTACATGTTGAGCTAGTTCGTTTGTTTTCTTCGAAGTATGGGGTTCATAGTTTACCTAGTTTTATTTGGTCAAGGTTATTCAAGCCCATACCATGCCATTGTCATTACTATTAGTTCTTGGCCCAATAAATGTCCAGTTAAGTCCTAGTTCGTTATGCCACTTGGTCCCCACAAAATCAAGTGAAAATTCCCTCTAACAGATTGATTTGATCCAAGATTTTCCAACTCATGGGTTGTACCTGAGTCAGGACCACTGACCTACAGATAAATAGCAAATGATTATTCAGTGAGAACGGACGAAATTCTGCGAAAAATCCCAACACATAACACCTAAAGCTCCATTCCTAAGGTTGTTGAGTTTTCACACTGAATCTCAATAACTTTGAGCTAAATCACCAGTTATTCACATATTACTGCAAAGGATATCCATAGCCAAACTTTGAGCAGAAGGAAAAGAGCCAAGGGAGAGCAGAACGTACGCAAAAATAACTCACCTGGCTATACTTTTCTTCAATGTGTCCAAACTGGTAAATCCTAGTATCTCTACTCTTTTACCCTGACTTATCATATGCATCTGTGACTCACCATGAACATTAAGCATTAAGAGGTTAGGATTCGTACCCTTTATGCATCGCCCTTTTGTTGTTGCGTGTTACTCGTTGTAGATTGATCATTTTTTTCCCTATGCCATGTTCTTGCTTGAAAAAATTGATTGTTGCATTGAGACTATTTGAGGACTGGATTTCTCTTTTAAGAACAGAGTTCATGTTTGGTTGAAAGTGTAGTATTGTTATTCGGTTTTCTTTGGTTTGCATTGTGAATCGTTTTAGGTGTGTTCACTTTGTTGATGATGGTGTTAAGGAGATAGATGAGGAAGAAATATAGAGTGGTGGTTGGAGAGGGAGAAAAGGATGCGCGTTCGAATGCCTCTCTTTTCGGTTGAGAGTTGTTTGTATTTCGTCTGAAAAAATTAGTTTAAAACATTAATGGGTACACTCTCTTCACTGCCCGAGGTCTGCTACCTCTTCGTTTCTCCCTCCCGCATTAATTAATTTTCGTCAGTACATTAAACGATGCATTTTCACGTGGACTGAAGCTTGATTGGAATTTGAAGAGTCTCCCTCTTTGTTTCTGTTCAGAATCTTGGGGGGCTTGGTTCAACCCGACCCAGGTTCTCGTTTGGGCCTGAACCGAAGTGTCCCTGCGTGGGTCTTCTGGTTGCTAGGCCCACACCTCTTACCAGTTACTGTGCGCCAGAATGGACCCTGGGTGTATAAATGGCCCATTTGTATTTTGTTTGATTCTTTTTCTTTTTTTAGCACATAATTGGTTGATAAATCTATTTGATTTGGGTATAGTTCTATTTATTAATTAAATTTTTATTATCATTATTATTATTAATACCTAATATTAACTAAATAATTTATTACTATTTAATTAATTAATATGTCTTATCATTACTATTATTATTATCATCATCATCATGTAATATTTAACATAATTTAGATGATTTTTCATTTTTTAAGATTTATGTGAATTATTATTTTATGCTTGTTTACTTGTACAAAATCTTGATTCCATGTGTATGGTGCGTTACTATCATGACAAACTATTCCGATTTTATCGATTCAAAATCATTAAACCATTTTAAAAAAACATATTTCTCGATTCAATGTCGAGCCCATTTTCAAATACCCGTGTAAATCGATCGCTTTTAAGCATCACCATCAACCTCACATAGCTTACTCTTGGGTGTTCTTACAATGAGACCTATTCGGTTTTAATTAATCAAGTAGATGATTGATACACTGATTATAAATTCAATTTATCCACAAATACAAATTTAAAACCTCGATCCAACGTCGAGTATTTTTACTCAAATTAAATTAAAATACCTAATCGTAATTACATACCATTTAATTTAGAAATGAAAAGGGGAATGGTTTTGAGCCTTCAACTGCTCCCCTCGATTGTTTGAATACGAGTTCTCTTACTCGGTTAGTCGAATAGTTGTCATTTCTATCTGCCTAAACCTAATTAAAGCGAATCATTTTAGTAATAAGAAATGAAAAGCGGGATGGTTTTGAGCCTTCAACTCCTCTCCTCGATTGTTTGAATACAAGTTTTCTTACTCGGTTAGTTAGACAATTGTCATTTCTTTACAAACTTCTAACTCAATTAAATCAAACATTCTTATAATAAACTATACAAAAGGGGAGATGGTCTTGAGTCTTCGATTCCTCTCAGCCATTCAGGTACTTGTCGTTAATCTAAACATGTAAACCATACACAAACCTATTTTCATAACCACTTAGATCAAAAAGGAAGTGGTCTATAGCCTTCTATTTCCTTTCACGAATATTAGGACACGAGTTTCCTTACTCAACTGTCCGAGTATTCGTCATCCATTCAAAACACCTTAACTATCATCAAATCCTTTTTACAATTAAAGATGAAAATGGAGATGGTCTAGAGCCTTCGATTCCTCTCCTCGACTATTAGGATATGAGTTGCCTTACTCGACTATCCGAGTATTCGTCATCCATTTAAAACACCTTAAATATTATCAAATCCATTTTACAATTAAAGATGAAAAGTGAGATGGTCTAGAGCCTTCGATTCCTCTCATCGACTATTAGGATACGAGTTGTCTTAATCAACTATCCGAGTAATCGTCATCCAACAAAATATCTTAACACATCAAATTTATCTTTCCTCGCCCACGTGTGATCGAAACCAATCAAACAAAACATTCAACATTCAACTCAACTTGTCACCCCCATGTGATTAAAACTCTTTTCAGTAAGAACACTGTTTAATCCTTTCTAATGCGCATAATAAACTAGTGCTTAAGCCTCATCTGAGAGTAAACAAGCCCACGTTTAGCCTTTAGAACGCGATCTAAACAGTTGTTCACTAAAAGACACCAACCAACCGTAGTTCCCCAAACTACGAATACTCTGATTTCCTTATTGCACCATAAGGATATGTAGGCACGAGATTGTGAGATCTTGGCGAGCACACTAATAAAAAACCTTCATTTTCCCCCTTCTGAGGTTTCCATCCATCTCTTTTCAATCTTTTATTCACTCAAATAAAACAAACAACATCAGCTAACATTCAAATCGCAAATTAAACTAAAAGGTTCCCCTTGACTATAACGGACGTGAGGGGTGCTAATACCTTCCCCTTGTGTAATTGAATCCTGAACCCGAATATGGTTGTGATGACCATTATTCTATTTTTTAAAAAAGGTTTTGTCGATATTTTCCCATTCCTTCATTGGAATAAATAAAGTTCGGTGGCGACTCGCGACCATTGCAAGGAATCGTATTTTTCGATATGCGACAGATGGCGACTCTACAGGGGACTTAGCTCCAAGCAAGAGAGAGTCAAGCCTAACTTAGTTAAATTTCTGTTTGAGTGTTAACCTTGTTTGTCTGTTATCTTTATTTTGTTATCATTGTTTTGTTGTAATTATTGTTTTGCGGTTTATTGATTGTGTCTTATTGGGGTTCTCTGATCGTTGGCACTTTATGAGATATGCTCTCTACTCGAGTATGAGAAAAACCATAGGATTAAGATGGTGGTTATGTAGTGGAGGCCCACAAGGAGCCTTCCTTGTTGGGACGATACGAAGACCCCTCCTAGAGTAGGTTCTCTTGAGATATTATTGTCCGACGAGTCTTTGTCACGACGATGGTATTTTCAAGTTGAATCAATGACTCTAGGGACCTTTTAATCCACTCTATCCGGTGGTTATATAGTATTAACCTATGAAGTTTTAGACTTATTGGGTTAATACGAAAGCCCTAATCATATGAGATCCCTTGGACGTATTACTATCTTACAGTAATATCTCCAACCTCGATCTATAACTCTAAGAACCTTATTAGAACCTTGGACTCGAAAGTTGTGTAGTATGGACCCATAAGGAGTCTTCCTTTTTGCGATGATACGAAGACCTCACCCAGACGAGACTCTTTTGGGGACTTTATTGTCGGATGAGCCTTCTTCATGGCAATAACATTCCTAAATAGTAGTTGATGACTCTGGGAACCTACCAACTTTAGTGCCTTCCCCAAGGGGGTGTTTGGATTAGAGATACCTACTCTTATAGCCCATGTGTTGACTTGCCTATGTTTGGGATACTGAGAACACGCATACAAACAATATCCATAACATAACATTCATATTATTTTATTTCCAGGGAATTTGAGCATCATAAGTTGCAGGAATTCAAGAAGCATGGAAGCAAGCAAAAGAAACATTTACTCTTTCAAGTTCAAGGAGCCCAATCTAAGCAGCTTGCGCGATTTCGTCTCTCAAATGTACCCAGTATACAAAATTAATTTTGGGAAGAACTATGGCAATTTGCTCAGCATCCTAAACTAAAGAGTGGAGTATACAACATTGATCACCTTGGCCCAATTCTATGACTTACCCTTGAGGTGTTTCACGTTCCAAGATTTTCAGCTAGCACCAATGTTGGAAGAATTTGAGCGTCTTGTTAGGATTCCCATGAAGAATAAGCCGTTGTTTGAAGGGGTGGATGAATCCTTGCAACCCTAAGTCATTGCTAAAGCTCTTCACATGGACAAGAGAGAGGTTGAGGCTAACCTAGAGGTCAAAGGGAATACCAAAGGGTTCTACTAGATTTCCTTTTGGAAAGAGCTTATACCTTGTTGAAAGCGGAAAGTTGGGATTCTTGTTACTCTGCTATTGCTTTTGCTATCTAGGGCATCATCCTATTCCCAAATATGAATGGTTTTGTAGACATGGTTGTTATTGGCGTCTTCCTCACTGAAAATCCAGTGCCTACCTTGTTAGCAGATGTTTATTACTACATGAGCCATAGGTATACCAAGAAAAAAGGAATGATTGTTTGTTTTGCTCCTCTCTTATACCAGTGGTTCTTAGAGCATCTTCCAAAGACATGTGTTTTTGTGGAACAGACAGAAGCTAGTTGGCCTCAGAGGTTGGGATCACTCCGATCCGGTGATCTTTCCTGGTATTCCAAGGAATATGTTGGCATGGACATTATATTTAGGTGTGGGGACTTTCCCAATTTACCACTCATTGGAACTCAAGGGTGTGTCAATTCTAATCCAACTTTATCAATAAGACAACTTGGGTACCCAATGGAAGGTCCTCCGGATGCGAGCTCTTTGGAAGCCTTCTTGTTTCTTGACTTGGGGGTTGAGAATCCTAGCCTATTCCAAAGGATCAAAGAGGATTTGAATTCCCAGAAAGAATTTTAGTTCTTGCGTCAAACTCATTTCAAATTCTTTCTGCGTTAACTCAGATAATTCTTGACAAACAGAGGGGTTAGCTGAACCAAAAATTATATCATCAACGTATATCTGACATATCATGAGATCATTTATGATGTTTTTACAGAAGAGTGTAGAATCAACTTTGCCTCTAATACAATCATGTTCCAGAAGAAATGTGCTTAATATTTCATACCAAGCCCTAGGAGCTTGTTTTAGACCATACAAATATTTTTTCAATTTAAAAACGTGTTCTGGACATTTAGAGTTTTCAAAACCTGGATGTTGGTGAACATACACTTCTTCAGAGATATAACCATTCAGAAATGAACTCTTGACATCCATCTGGTATAGTTTGATGGAATGATTTACAAGAAATGATATAAGCAAACGAATAGATTCTAACCTGGTGATTGGAGCAAAGGTTTCGTTGTAATCAATTCCTTCTTGTTGACTATAACCTTGTGCTACCAGTCGTGCCTTGTTTCTAACTACTTCTCCTTTTTCATTTAGTTTGTTTTTGAACACCCATTTTGTTCTAATGACGTGGTTTCCTTTTGGCTTTGGTACCAGATCCCAGACGCCATTCTTTACAAATTGATCAAGTTCTTCTTCCATTGCCAGGACCCAGTCATTGTCTTGAAGTGCCTCATCACATGATGTAGGCTTTATCATAGACACTAATCCCAGAGGGGTTTCCTCGGATACTTTGAATGTAAACCTTGTTATGACAGGTTCATCCTTGTTTCCCAAAATCAATTCTTCAGAGACGGTTGGACAATTTCTTAATCTTTTCTATATAATTGAGATTTCAGTTGTTTCTGGGTTTTGCCTTTCAGTTTTCTCAGATTCTTTGGTCTTTTCGTCAAAACCTACAAGTGTTATCTCCAGATCTGCAAGTTTTTCAAATAACTTTGACTTTTCAGAGTCAAGCTTATCATCAAATCTGACATGTATTGATTCTTCCACAATTTTAGTTTCTGTATTGTATACTCTATAGCCCTTAGAGCGCTATGAGTATCCTAACATAATACCTTTTTGTGCTTTTGAATCAAACTTGTTCAGATGTTCTTTAGTGTTAAGGATAAAACAAGAGCATCCAAAGGGTTGAAAATAAGAAATGTTGGGTTTTCTTCCCTTACACAGTTCATAAGGAGTCTTCTCTAGAATAGGTCTTACAGAGATTCTATTCTGAATATAGCACGCTGTATTTTCTACTTCAGCCCAAAAGTGCTTAGCCACATTTGTTTCATTGATCATAGTTCTGGTCATTTCTTGGAGGGTCATATTCTTCCTTTCCACAATCCCATTTTGTTGTGGATTTCTAGGACAGGAGAAATCATGGGATATTCCATTTGAATCAAAAAGTTCCTCAAAAAACTTATTTTTGAATTCGCCACCATGATCCCTTCTGACTCTGATGATTTTAGAGTCAAGTTTGTTTTGCACTTTTGAACAGAAACCGGTGAACACAGAGTGTGACTCGTTCTTGTGCTTTAGAAATTTTACCCATGTCCATCGACTATAATCATCAACAATGACTAGTCCATACTTCTTTCCATTGACTGAAGCTGTCTTAACAGGTCCAAACAAGTCAATGTGAAGGAGTTCCAGAGGCTTAGAGGTAGAAACAACATTTTTCTTTTTAAAAGAAGTTTTTGAAAATTTACCTTTCTGGCATGCCTCATAAAGAGCATCTGAAGAAAACTTCAGTTTAGGTAGACCTCTGACTAACTCGAGTTTATTTAGCTGAGAAATCCTTCTCATACTAATGTGACCCAAGCGTCTATGCCATACCCATTGGTCTTCATTTACATACATTAAACACTTTACATTTTGATCTTTTAGATTTGAAAGATTAATTTTGTAAATATTGTTTTTCCTCTTGCTAGTGAAAAGAACTGTTCCATTATTCTGATTAATTGCTTTGCATGTTTTTTGATTGAAGATTATATCATAACCGTTATCACTTAATTAACTTATGGATAACATGTTATGCATTAATCCTTCTATGTAAAGAACATCAGAGATAGAGGGAAGAGATCCATTACCAATTATTATGGAGCCTCATATTCTTCCTTTCTGATTTCCATCGAAGCCTCTGAAGCCAACATCTTTAAGTTCCAGGCTTTGGAACATATGCTTTTTTCCCGTCATGTGTCGCGAGCATCCAGAGTCCAGGTACCATGATTGGCGTCTTAACTCTACTGCATACGATATCTGCAACATAGATTATTTTATCCTTTGGTACCCAGAATCTTTTGGGTCCTTTGTGATTAGTTCTCCCAGAGTTTCTTGAAACTTTGGGTTTTCTGGCATTAGTAAAATTTAGCATTTGTGCATGTGTGTAGTGATAAGAAAAAGGAGATTTAGGTTTATCATCTGTAGAAGGTATTTGCCCGTCTTCATCAGAGTCATATCCTATTCCTTTTTTGTTATTCTGACTAACTCCATAAATCATAGAAGCTATTCTGCTTCTTTCTAGCCCATTTCTTAGAAACTTTTGAAATGCTTTTTCATATTTATATATGATTGTGTTAGAAGTTTATGGGGCTTGAGATAAAGCTTCTTCAAGTTTTAAACATTGTTTAGTTGAATATTCTTTTTCTCTTCCCAAAACCAGAATGTTGTCTTTTAATTCAGAAACTTTCATCTCAAGCTTATCACATTCTTCAATGGTTCCTTCAAGGACTTTCTTTAAAGCCTTGAATTTTTGTCGAAGTTTATGATATGAGCTTAGAGATTTAGATAAATAAGATTCAAGGTCAGAGTGAGAAAGATAATAAAATACCTCTTCAGGATCATATTCTCTTTCTGATGAGCTTCCAGATGTGGTAGCCATGAATTCCATATTTGCCTGTTCTTCTTCAGAGTCTGATTCTAAGGCATCAGATTCAAAGTCATCCCAGGTGCCCATAAGTCCCTTCTTAGTTTTAAAGGAATTTTTCTTGAATCCTTCTTTTCTGGAGCTATTTTTCTTAAGCTTTGGGCATTCATTTCTATAATGACCTGATTATTTACATCCATAACATGTTACCTCTTTGTTTGGTTTGCCTCTGGAAGTTGATTTTGAGTGATCTCCCTTGTGTCTTGGTCTTCTGAAGTTTTTATTCCTTTTTCTCTAGAGTTGTTTGACTCTTCTATTTAAGAGGGATAACTCTTCTTCATCATCAGAATCATCCCTTTCAGAGTCATCATTTTCTTCTTCTTTAGCTTGAAGAGCTTTGTTCCTTTCTGGTTTGCGTCTCTCAGATCTAGACTTCAGAGCCACAAATTTTCTTTTCTTTTGGGGCTCGTCTTCCTCAAGTTCTATCTCATGACTCCTGAGGGAGTTGACGAGTTCTTCCAAGCTTATGTTGTTCAGATCTTTGATAGTTTTAAGGCAGTGACCATAGGTCTCCACTTCTTTGGCAAGCTTCTGAAAATCTTTTAGACATGATCTGCAGTTGTGTAGCCCTTGTCGAGAACCTTGAGTCCTGCAATTAAAGTTTTAAATCTAGAAAACATTACCTCTATAACTTCATCGTCCTCCATCTTGAAGGCTTCATATTTTTGAATTAGAGTCAGAGCCTTTGTCTCTTTGACTTGAGAGTTGCCTTCGTGGGTCATCTTTAGGGAGTCAAGTATTTCTTTAGTAGTTTCTCAGTTGGTGATCTTTTCATATTCATTGTAGGATATGGCATTTAGAAATATTGTTCTTGCTTTTGTGGTAATTTTTGAAATCACGCTTCTGAGCATCAGTCATTTTATTTCTGGAAATAGCAATACCAACATTAGATACCAGTGGTACATAGCCAATTGTAACTATGTCCCATAGGTCAATGTCATAACCCAAAAATAAACTTTCGATTCTATCTTTCCAATAATCAAACTTTTCCACATCAAACACTGGACGTTTGGCATTGTAGCTGTCTCTTTCATTTGTGTTGACCATAGTGTTTTTCTCACGCTGGATCTCTCTACACTGTTAAGTGTTTGATTAGAAAATTAATAATAGAGCCAAAGCTCTGATACCAATTAAAGGTAGAGAAAAACAAGAAAGGGGGGTTTGAATTATTTTCATAGATGATAAAAACTTTTGCAAATAGAACACACGCGAAAGATACGACTATCAACACAGAAGTTTATCCTGGTTCGCTTGAAATTAAAATCTACTCCAGTCCACCCGGCCAAGGTGATTTCACCTTCAACAAGGACTTAATCCATTAATCTTGAAAGATTACAACAACAAGAAACGTCTAAGAGAATAACGATCTCTTAGCCCTCTCAAGTTTACAGGCTTTATAAGTCACTTGAGGAAATACTCAACAACTATTTGAAAATACAATGAAGTGTTTAGTGCTTCTAGGTAAGCAGTAGTAACACAATATAAGAACTGAAATGTTTCACAGTTAGAGCAACAACTCGTGTGAACATATTTAAACAAGAATGAAAGAGAATATAGAATTTTTTATTGCAGTGTTATTGTGTGTATTCTTCGTAGCATGTATGATGATGATTCTGCCTTTATATAGTGATTTGAACAAGAGACCGTTAGCTGAGGCATTCATGAATATTTTGGAAATGGTGGACTTTTAATGTCATTAAACTTGTTTTCCTTTCCATAGCAATTTTTGAGAGTGTTTAATCTCTTCCAAATATAGATTAATACCAAAAGTAGAAAACTTCGTAGCTAAGTCTTTGTGTTTGACCTTGAGTCAGAGTGCGTGGAGTTCAGATGTTCTTGTTCGGCGTGTATACTTCAGATAGTTACTGAGAGCAGATTTACTTCAGAGGTTCTTGATTTTTTTTCTGTAGAGCCTTCTTCAGAGTGTAAATCATCAAATCAGTTGTATGGAACTCTTCAGATTCAGAGTGTCTGAGTCTTCTTCTGTCAGACTCTGTGAGCTTTCTTTTCTTTAGAGTCAGAACCTCTACTTCAGTTTATTCTAAGTTGTCTATTCTGGACTTACGTGATGTTAGATGTTTGTCTATCTGATCCTTTTTATGTTAAAGTCTTGCACACTTAGATAAATTTGTTAGGGTACCAATTTGTTTCATCCTATGTTATCATCAAAACCTTAGAGATGAATTGTAGACACAAAATCTTGTTCTAAAAATTTCAACCAAAATGAAATTTTTGGTAGGGTTATTTGTGTGAAATTTTAAACTCCCAGGATTTTGCCGACAGTTTTGAATGCCTGTGATTGCATCGACAATTTTGTGTGGTTCAGAGTAAATGAAAACATGTATAAATAAGGACTGGCCTGTTGTTTGATAAACATATCTCGAAAAATGCATTTTCCTCAATTTTTGATTAAGACAGAAATGTACTTCAACAGAGTTTCACCTCCCGTAGATTGGATTGATATTGACGGGATGGTGAAATACAACCTTGTTGAGTTGAAAACGGATGAAGATGTGAAGGATATGTGGATATTATTTTGTTGTATGATAAAAAGGGGCCTATCGTGTGAGACGCTAAGATTTCAAGGTCTATCGATGACATAATGAAGATGATGAAACATCCAGAATCATCTGGTAGTGTCTAGATTTTCTTACTTATCACTACTTTTAAAGTTATGTTTAAGTTATGTAATTGTTTATCAAATGTTAGCTGATGTTGATGTAGCATGAATGGAAGATCAAAAATATTATGTAATAAAAAAGTTTCTAATGAAGATATTTGAGTAATATATAAATAATACAAATAATAAATAATATATAAGAGATGTCTAAATAATACAAATGATACAAATAATACAAATAATACATGATATGTAAAAGATGTCTAATGACACAACCAGAGCTGATGAAGTTACTCTGAAACCACCAACCAATACCCGCATATGGTATATTTGAAACTGGTTGTGGGATACTCTGAACATAACCATATTGTCGTAGACACCTCTCAGACAAGTGTCTAGCAACCATGGTCTCCCACCGCATATAACATGAATATGATGAAGACTCCTCGAACTCACGACGAACTCAATGATCAATGTGTGGTGTCTAGGTGACATCATATACAGTCAGCGCATCGAGCCTCCTCTGGTACTTAGCAACACCACCCGAATGTGATTGCCTCCCCTTCCATCTCCTAGTACGTGGGCCCCCCACTGGGAAATGGTGCACCCTCCTATCACAAATGGTGGAGAAATGCTCATATATCCAGCGCTGATATCAAAACACATAAATACCAATTAATAAATAAGAAATGTTATTCGTAACAATTAAATAAGAAATCAACAACAAATAATAATTTCTAGCTTACATGTGACAGACTCAAATAACCAACAGTCATTCATGCAAGCGACATTCTAAGAATAAGAGTCGTCTAGAATTTTCCGCAGATGGGGAGATGGAACAGAGAGGAGACATCATCCAGATAGTCATCTCCCAAAACAGAAGGTGAAATGAATATGTCTATTTGTGCCATCTATCAACAAACATAGTAAGTAGCGGCGCGTCAAGCATGGTGAGGGAACAATGGGCAAAATCAAGTAGCTTGAAATCCCGTACAATCCGACTGACCTGCTCAGGCATCAGAATCTTTGGGAAGTCCTTCACCTTTGAACCGTGCGAAGTCACCTTCAATGTGGGACGGTCCTGTGACAAACAAATATAAAAAACATATGCAGTTAGCTTTCATGACACAATAATAAACAAATTAAAGTTAAACATAAAAGACATATACCTCTCCCTACCATAGTCGTAACGCCACATGGTATGTATACTCAGTAAGCATTGACCGGTCAACAGGTCCTTCAGGGAACCTCCGTCAGTGTGCACAGAGGGTTCAGTCGAATGAGTTATAACCTCTGTGACAATAGTAACATATGGGACCAGATCAACAACAACAATATCTGGCTGGACCACCTCAACTAAAATGAAATTTCCAGTAGTTCATATTCAATTAACTTTTTTTAACATTACTGGAAATTTTGAAATTTTTGGTATTGTATTTGAAATTTTGAAATTTCCGATAGTTCACTAGAAATTTCAAAATTCCCGATAGTGTAAATGCTTTGTTTTTTTAATTTAGATTTTTTTTTTGAAAATTCCGATATCCTTCCTTTTTTTCTTCTGGAAATATTCATTTTATATCGGAAATTTTAGAATTTTCGGTAAAAAAAATGGAAAATTCAAAAAATTTCTACTATAGTGCAAATTTATGGTAAAAACTGGTAAATTTAAAAAAAAATCTAGTTTTTACAAAAAGGTATAATGGTAAAAATGCTCTAAATAAGATGTTAGATTTAATTGAAAGATGTCAAGTTAAATGTCCGCGTTTTTGTCCTATAAAATTTCACTATAGTTCAACCGGTTTAAAAAGATAATAAAATATTTGTTAGAGAACAAGATTAAAAATAAACTCTAAAATATTATTTTAGTTTAATTACAAAAATAAAAATACTTCTTAGTTCAATAATTTCAAGGGATTAATTTTCTTATACAGTGTAGTTTAAAATATATTTCACACTACCATACAATTCTAATTACTAAGTTGTTAAAATAATTTAATTTTAATTATTACACCTTTTAAAGTTATGTATATTGTGTTTTATTGCAATGTATGAAAAACAAATTATTAAAATAACTATGATTATTCGGTTGAATTTTAGAGTTTAAACATTTGTATTTTGTATCGCTTTTTGGGAATTTATTAAAACATAACGAAATCAGTGAGGACTATAATGTCTCCATTTCGTAAAAATGTTTTTTTAGAATTAAATTGTTTAATGTTTGAAAAGAGATTAGTTTCTTAAAGACTTTTAAATTTCAAACGCGAGTGTTAGATTTCTATTTGATATGATATTTAATGGTAATATATGCCATCAATGTACAATCAAGCTAACTTCCCCAACATACAAATCATACACAATTAAACTAACAATAGAGATAAGGAAAGACTTACCCATACACAATTAAACTAACAATAGAGATAAGGAAAGACTTACCGAGGATTCAATATAGTTCATAAAAGAAAAGAAGTAGGGATGCATGAATTTAAGAAGGTTAGTCATGGAACTACCACATACAAATATATTTTCGGGGGAGAAGATTGATGTGATTGAAAGAAATAGAAGACCGATCACAAGTTGAAGACTACTCGTCTAAGGGAGAAATCGGAAACGGAAAATTAAGGATTGAAGAAAATAAATTTGATTACTGTGAGATATTCGATTGAACTCTAGTATGGTTGAAGGGTAATTTCTTGGTTCGACAATTCGACATGACCTTACCATGCCGTCAAAGTCTGTTCACATACTGTAGTCGAAGTATGCTAGGATTGTTAGCATGACGAATTACGTCTGTTTGTTATGCCAAATTGTTTAGGTTAGTTTGTTCTCTAAGTTAGGTTGTGTAATGGGTATGTGTGTAAAAACTCATTAGTTTAGTGTGTTAGTTTTCTTATAAATAGAATACTAGTCTCTCATCATTGTATAAGACAAGTTCTAATTAAGGTGAGAGAGATTATTTACTACTCTGTAACACTTGTAATCTTATTTCAAAGAGAAAGTAAAAAGTAATAGTTTATAACCACTTTCATTGTGTTGTTATTATTTTCTTCTTTTCTATCCTTGTGGGTTTCTTATCGATTAAGAAATCAATTATACTTTATAATTCTGTCATTGTTTTCACAATAGTTACAATGATTGCCCATAATTTATCTGTTTGCGTTAGAATAGAGGAGGATAGCTAAAACATGGGAACATGGAGTAATTGTCAAAATGTTGGGAAGGAGAATAGAATACAAGGCTTTTGAGAATCGACTACAACCAATATGGGTAATGAGAGGAGTTCTAAGCATAATTGATCTTGAGAAGGAATACCATTAAGTCACCTTCACAAATGAAAAGGATCAATATTTTGCGCTAATGGAGGGACCATGGTTAATATATGACCATTACCTCACAGTTAGGGAGTGAATCGCCAACTTTTGCACGTAAATTGATGTGGTGAAATAGCTAGCAGTACGGGTAAGGATTTATAGACTACTTATAAAATACTATGATAATAGAGTCCTCACATTCATTGGAGATCAAATCTGGAAGACAATTAAGGTGGATAAAAACACACTATCGAGAGAGAGAGAGAAATATATATATATATATATATATATATATATATATATATATATATATATATATATATATATAGAGAGAGAGAGAGAGAGAGAGAGAGAGAATTTACAAGGTTGTGTATTCAAGTAGATCTTACTAAATCACTTTTATCAATGTTCTCTATCAATGGAAGGAATTATAAGGTGGAATATGAAGAACTACACCTTATATGATTAACTTGTGATAGATTTGGACACTATGATGAAGGATGTTTTGAGAAAAGGGAAACAATAGAGGGAAATAATAGAGGAAACAACCCAACACTTCTAGAAAAACACACATTTAACGTCCGACGAGAAATGCATTTAACCTCGGTTATAGAGGCGAGGTAATGAAGGGTGTCATGAAAAGTGCATAATTTACCTCTCGATTTAAAATAACCGAAGGATATGTGAAAAGGTCATGGGTTCGATCCTCAGGGAGACCTTTTTGGAATTCTGAAATGGAAAAAACATATGTCCCCTCAGTTTTATAATTACATCGACGGATTACCACATTTTCACCTCGGTTATCTAATAAAACTGAGGGGTAAAACACTTTTGAGTTTATTAAATCTAACGTCGATTGCTTATTTCACTAAAACTTATACTGAACATATAACTTCTCAAAATTGGTTAGGAAAATAATTATATGAGCAATTATGTTATATTTGAAGAAAAACTTACATTTATTAGTGATGGAAGAAAGTTGAACGAAAACTAGAAGTATTAGAGATATTTTAGCGATAAAACAACATGAGATGAATGATGAATTGTAGAATGCTAGAAAATCATTAATCATTATACGATAATTTTCAGATACAACATAATTTTGCATATGATTAATTTCAAAATCAATTTACTAGATTATATGTTCAAAGAGGGGTTATTGAAACAAACAATCGACATTATATATAATAAACTTAACTCGACGGAACAAAATGACAACAACTAAAACTCAGTATCAATATCAATCTAAAACTCAAACTCAATAACAACAACTAAACTATAACATATAGATTTTCATAACTTTGGATAGTAGAACAACAAAACAACAACAACAATAACATCAACAACTCAAAAACAACAACTTACATTAAATAACAACTAAAAAAACAATCTCTTAACAAAACATCAACAACAACATCAACATCATCAATAAACCTATAAGATAAATCAGTTTATACAACAACAACAAGAATAAACCTCTAGGATTTAAGGTCCCAACAATGAGTCTCAACAACAACAACAACAACATCAACAACAACAACGTTAATAAACCTATAACATAAATTTGCTTAAACAACAACAACAATATTAAACCTTTATGGTTTAGAGTCTCAATAACAGGTTTATGGTATGTGCTTATGGCTCTTTGTTAGGGTTCTGTTTGTGTTGCTTAGATAAATGAAACTGGATGCTACAAGCTAAAACTATATATATCAGAGAAACATATTCACCTCGGTTGGAAAGAAAACCGAGGTAAAAAGTAACGTACTTTTAGATTAAAAATAAAATATTCAAGAAGACGCAACTTTTAATGAGATAAAAACATAAATTGAGGTTGATGGGATTAGAAGCATATACATTGAATACGTTTACCCCTCAGTTATAAAAATAAATGACGAAATATTTTATATATATATATTTTTAAAAAACAGGGTGGGTCCAGGAGTTATACCTCGGTTTTTCAATATGTGAGGTGAAATCATCCTTATGTATTATTTATAGTAGTGCACAAACAAATGTTAAAGGTGGAAATAATGATGACAAATACTTTTCAAACGTAGAGCCATGGACAGTAGTTAAAAAATACAAGGAAACCCTGTAGAGGTAGACCGAAAAGTGAAAATAAGGGGCAAACAGTGAAAAGAAGTGGTGCATTGGCAAAGGTGATATCAGTTAATGCAATGTAGGAACACAAAATACAAGATGTAAGTTTATGACACTTAATGAAGAGGACAATGATGGAGGCATTGATGATGATAATAATCATGCTAATGTTAATGATGGGAACAATAATGATGGCATTCATGAGAATAATCGTACCATTGATTATAATAACATGCATGAATCTACATGTAAAGATACTGATAAGAAGGAAAATCAGAAGAAATTTAAAGAACCAGTGAGAGTTCAATAGGCAACAAAGGATTCTTAAGCGAATAAAAAAATAAAAAAATAAAGAATTACATCTAGCCTTGTCATTTGTTCACGTGGCATTATAAAAGAAAAGAATAAAGGGGCAACACGTGGAAAAACTAATAATAGTGGCATTATAAAAGAAAAGAATAAATGGAACACTTGAAAAAACTAAGAATAATCTGAACATATTGATGGAAGACAAAGAAGTAGGAGATCTTATTAATGGACTTAACTTATTTGAAGGGTTGAAACCATGATTTTTATGAAGAATGCCCTCAAAACACATACATAACAATTAATAAATAAGAAATGTTATTCGTAACAATTAAATAAGAAATTAACAACAAATAATAATTTCAAGCTTACATGTGACACACTTAAATAACCAACAGTCATTCATGCAAGCGACATGCTAAGAACAAGAGTCGTCCAAAATCTATCCCCAATGGGGAGATGGAACAAAGAGGAGACATCATCCAGAGTGATAGTCACCTCCCCAAACAAAAGGTGAAATGAAGATGTCTCTTTGTGTCGTCTTTCAACAAACATAGTAAGTAGCGGTGCGTCAAGCATGGTGAGGAAACAATGGGCAAAATCAAGTAGCTCGAAATCCCGTACAATCCGACTGACCTGCTCAGGCATCAGAATCTTTGGGAAGTCCTTCAGCTTCGAACCATGCAAAGTCACCTTCAGTGTGGGACGGTCCCGTGACAAACAAATATAAAAAACATCTGCAATCAGCTTTCATGACACAATAATAAACAAATTAAAGTTAAACATAAAAGACATATACCTCTCTCTGCCATAGTCGTAACGCCATATGGTATGCATACTCAGTAAGCACTGACCGGTCAACAGGTCCTCCGGGGAATCCTCTGTCAGTGTGCACAGAGGGCTCAGTCAAAGGAGTTGTAACCTTTGTGTCAACAGTAACATATGGGACCAGATCAGCAACAACAATACCAGGCTGGACCACCTCAGCATCCACCTTATCAAGCTCAACTAAAATGAAATTTCTGATAATTCATATTCAATTGATTTTTTTTTAACATCACTGGAAATTTCAAAATTTTTGGTATTGTATTTGAAATTTTGAAATTTCCGATAGTGTATCAGAAATTTCAAAATTCCCGGTAGTGTAATTTTTTTTCTTAATTTTGATTGATTTTAACCATAAAACAGGGTGAAATGAATGATGAGTTGCAACTAAAACTCAATATCAATATCAATCTAAAACTCAAACTCAATAACAACAACTAAACTACAACATATAGATTTTCATAACTTTGGGTAGTAGAACAACTAAACGACTACAACAATAACATCAACAACTCAAAAACAACAACTTACATTAAATAGCAACTAAAAAAAATCTCTTAACAAAATATCAACAACATCATCAATAAACCTATAAGATAAATCAGTTTATACAACAATAACAAGAATAAACCTCTAGGATTTAGGGTCTCAACAATGTGTTTCAACAACAACAACAACAACATCTTCAACAAGAACAACAACGTCTATAAACCTATAATATAAATTTGCTTAAACAACAACAATAATATTAAACCTTTATGGTTTAGGGTCTTAATAATAGGTTTATGGTATGTGTTTATGGCTCTTATTGTTTAGGGCTCTTCGTTAGGGTTATGTTTGTGTTGCTGAGATGAATAAAAATGGATGCTAAAAGCTAAAGCTATATATATTCGAGAAACATATTCACCTCGGTTGGAAAGAAAATCGAGGTAAAAAGTAGCGTACTTTTAGATTAAAAATAAAATATTCAAGAAGACGCAACTTTTAATGAGATAAAAACATAGATTGATGTTGATGAGATTAGAAGCATATACACTGAATAAGTTTACCCCTCAGTTTTAAAAAAATGACGAAATATTTTGTATATATATATTTTTAAAAAACAGGATGCGTCCACGAGTTATACCTTGATTTTTAAATATTTGAGGTGAAATCGTCGTCATGTATTATTTATAGTAGTGCAAAAACAAATGTTAAAGGTGGAAATAGTGATGACAAATACTTTTCAAACGTAGAGCCATAGAAAATAGTTAAAAAAACAAGGAAACCATGTAGAGTTAGACCGAAAAGTGAAAAAGAGGGGCAAACAGTGAAAAGAAGGGGTGCATTGGCAACACCAATAGCAGTTAATGCAATGCAGGAACACAAAATACAAGATGCAAGTTTATGGCACTTAATGAAGAGGACAATGATGGAGGCATTGATGATATTAATCATGCTAATGGTAATGATGGGAACAAGAATGATGGAATTGATGAGAATAATCGTAACATTGATTATAATAACATGCATGAATCTACATGTAAAGATACTCATAAGAAGGAAAATCAGAAGAAATTTAAAGAACCAATGGGATTTCAATAGGTGACAAAGGATTCTTAAGCGAATAAAAAAAGAAAAAAATAAAGAATTACATCTAGCCTTGTCATTTGTTCACATGTTATTAGAAAAGAAAAGAATTAAGGGGAAACACGTGGAAAAACTAATAATAATGGCATTATAAAAGAAAAGAATAAATGGAACACTTGAAAAAACTAAGAATAATCTGAACATATTGATGGAAGACAAAGAAGTAGGAGATCTTATTAGTGGACTTAACTTATTTGAAGGGTTGAAACCATGATTTTTATGAAGAGTGCCTTCAAAACATGTATAACACATATCTAGAGGATATTAGAGGAAATACTATTAGTAGGGGTATTTCTTTGTAGTTTTTCTTGTTATTGGGTTTAAACCCTCAACAAAAAAAATAGAGATGATATACTTCAATAATATGTGGAAGGTGACAACATAAAGGGTACACATTATTGGATCAAGATAGAGATAGACATTTCATCTATAAAGTAAGAGTCTTTTGTATTCTTCATTGCAAAAATTAGAATTATGTAGTATCATATATGTCACTTATTTTGTTTACACTTCTGCAATTTTAACGACCATATAAAACATAACAAATTAAACAACATTATAATTTTATTCATCAAGAATAACCAATATAGTATTCAGCAAGTGACCGAACAAATGAATTAGTTTATCAGCCATGAACTTCTCCAAAGTGTAATACCCCAAAATTTACCCTTCATTTTTCCTGGAAGCATACGCTTTACACCTCATGCATGCATTCATTTTTAGGTCATTTAGCATTTGCATTTCATCATGGCAATCGGAATCGGATCCAAGAAGCTTGAACGTCATCCAGGACACTTTGTGGGCTCTATTTAGATGATCAGTCAACACAAGGGAAAGACTTGAGTTATTTCCAACAGGGGTCTATTCGTCAGTCAAAATGTTAATCTTGAAGGAACAAAGGTCTGTTCATGAGCTGTCATGCTCGCTAGGCGAAGCCCACGTGTTTTGAAAAAAAATAAATAAATAAATAAATAAATAAATAAATAAAAGAAAAAATCTTGGACTTGGACCTCTCTCATTTGAGCCCACAGGTCCACAAAAATCAGGTTATAAATTCAGAGTTTCAGTGAAACAAAAGGCCATTCTATTCCTATTACCCTATCTGGGAAAAAGATAGTGAGAGAAGAACCCTGGGAAAAAAGATAGTGAGAGAAGAGCTAACAGAGTTCAGAGCAACCTCCAGGCAACTCTGAAAGGTTCATTCTGACTCACACACTTTCAGCTCAAGCAAACCCTAACATTGGTTTGCAAATCCAGCCGTGCCATTTGATTTCAACCGATCTCTCCAATCAGGTTTGCCCTTATTCCCATTACCTTTGTGCTTTGAAGTTGAATACTCTGGATGTTTGAGGTATGATGGATGAATTTCATTAGCTTTTTGCCCACGGGTTCATAATTATGTATGAATGTATAAATAATGCCTTGAATGCTTAATCGTTTAATTTCTGAAGTGTATGCCACAGGGTTTGAGGTTTCTGAAACCATACTGTTATCCATGAAAAACCATATTGTTTTGCTCTAATCTGACTTACGTTTGTCATAACATGTTTTCTACTAATCCTTATCTTGTTTCACTAACCCTTTTGTTGAGTTTTTGTGAAGGCTCACATGACTTTTGCAGGGATAGCTCGCTGGATATTCCACTTTACTTGTGGGATACCATTTGGGAGATTTATTCTGATTGCCTTGTTGGCACATTTACTTTATACATGTTTGTTTTGTATGTGTTCGTATCCCCGCAGGTAGCGCGGTTCCTTCGTCAAGGACTGCCTTTTTGCATGAGCATCCCAAACCCTAACCCTTCATTGATTTTTCTTCTCCTAAACACACGTTTACTCCTTCTACTACAGGTGAGTAAGTCTCCAAAGGTCGAGCATCCGGTAGATTGCGTAGTAACGTCGTCCGCCCCCAAAACATAATCCTTAACCCCGTAGTTAGCCGAACTACGGCTTGCTCTGATTCTCATTCCATATGAGATACGTAGGCATAAGACGCGATGTCTTAGCGAGCACACATCCCCCCAACCCATAGGTCAGCCGAGCTACGAAGACTCTGATTCTCATATTCAGATGAGATATGTATGCAGTGGATGCGACACCCGCGCGAGTCATTTTCATTTAACCCCTATTTTAGTAAACAACACAAGATAAACTCACACCCTTTAGACGAGAACTACAAAAGTGGATCCCGTAGAGCACTACGGATGCGTATGGGTGCTAATACCTTCCCTTCGCATAACCGACTCCCGAACCCAAGATTTGGTTGCGAGACCTTGTATTTTCCTTTCCTCTTTTCAGGTTTACTTCGAGCGTTTCCTTTCCCTCCTTTGGGATAAATAACGCACGGTGGCGACTCTTCTGTCATTTTCTTTCGCCGGTTGTTTTTTCGCACACTGTATTTTTCAGGTTACGACAGCTGACGACTCTGCTGGGGAGACGGTTTCCCTAAGCGAGTACCTCCTAGCTTTTGTAGGTTGTTTGTTTATTGGGTGTTTATTCTTTTGTACAGTTATTTATCTTTCAGCATTTACCTGCTTTATTGCATTGTGTACATATGACTGCCGTATCTGCTGGTTCTGTTTGTGAGATGAGTTCTATACCCGAACTCGAGTTCACTTAGGATAGGAGAATGGCATAGTCTTGTCGACTTGTGTGGAGTTATTCCTTAGCAAGTTGACTTGCAAGCCCATTCACTTGGTGGAGGTCATGTTGAGATCAATAATGTCACACAAGTAAGTTGTGGTTAGATATTACTTTTTCCAATATAGACCTTAGAAGCCGAGGACCTTAGTTTACCAAACCCATCTTGGCCTATTCGTAGGACGTAGTGCGAAAGTCGTTCAAGTGTAAGATTTGATACGATTGTTACGCGATACTACACTCATAAGAGTCTCTCTTGAGAATATTTTTGGAATACGAGTAGTCGTTCCTCCGATAATATCCGAAAGATGGGATTATGACTATGGGAACCTTTTGTAGAACATGTTTGGCAGGTTTAAACCTTAGTACACTCCTTTTGGGTGGTTCTTAACCTAAACTCCATGCTCGTGACTTGCAACAAACCCTTGATTCATGGTTGATCCAATCAGGTATCCTTAATATCAATGAAACTTGGGTGTTGATAAGGTGTAAACCATAATCCACCAAAATGGGTGGTTGATATTAAGGATAACATGATCCATCCCATGACCTTTGTTTGGTGTGCTCTTAATTTCTCTCCAGACAGTGCAACCTGACAGATGTTCAAGCAGATACAACGATCCTGATTCCCATGCCACTGCACTGCATTCACATCATTTTGCATCACATTATTTTGCATTCATAATCATTCACACATGTTTATCCATTTCTGTGGGGTTTATATCTTCTACTTGATTCTAGTCGGAATTTTCTTGGTTCTCATCAACGACTTAGTCTTTTTTTTTTACATCGTTTATCTATTGAGAGACTGGAATCAAGGGGGTAAAATACCTTTGGAATTGATAAACATGTCATTGCATTTACATATTCATTAGCATGTCTTGCATAACAGGTACCGCCACATTGTTCTCAGTTTGTTTGGTGTTCCATCAGCAGGATAGCTGACCCAGGCATTCACCGGTACAGTACCCGCAGAAACCAACAGAGAGTAATGGAAAGCCTACAGGCAGAGTTCGCCGAGATGAAAATCCGCATGAATCAATTCATGGATGTGGTTCAAGGGGTGGCTCAGGGACAACAAGAGCTCAGGCAGATGATACAGAGGAATCCCCCTGCTCAACTAGAGACGGTGATTGATCCTCCAGCTGGAGAGGCTAATGGACCCAATGGACCGGGGCCTATCCCAATCCTACATGTCACCTCCGGTCAACAGCCCGTTCATGATGATCAGGACGATCAGTTCCCCCTGCTGCAGGAAGACTTTGGTATGGGTCATGGTGTGGACCCCATATTTAGAAGATTGGAAGAGAGGTTGAAGGCAGTGGAAGGACAGAATCCTCTGGGAGTAGATGTTGCTGACTTGGGGCTGGTCCCAGGTGTGAGAGTGCCACCGAAATTCAAGGTTCCGATATTTGACAAATACAATGGCAACTCTTGCCCGAAGACCCATGTGCAAGCCTATTTCCGTAAAATGGTTGCATACTCCGATGACGAAAAGTTGCTTATGTACTTTTTCCAGGACAGAGCCCACATCCGTTGCTGGAGGGATTTGGATGAGGCTTTCGTGAAGCAGTATCAGCATAATGCAGACATGGCTCCAGACAGAACTCAACTTTAAAATCTGTCTCTTAAAAGCAATGAGTGCTTCAGAGAATACGCTCAATGCTGGAGAGAAACACCTTCCCGTGTTCAACCTCCTATGTTGGAGAAGGAAATGACTAACATGTTCATGAACACTCTGCCAGGACCTTATTTGGAGCGCCTGGTGGGTTGCAATGCCTCTAATTTTGCTGATGTAGTCTCTACCGGAGAGAGGGTGGAGAATTACCTAAGGACATATAAGACCCATAGTGGAGGTGGATCCTCATCAGGGGTGAAGAAGCCGTTCATTCAGGGACAGAAGAGGAGAGAAGGGGATGCAAGTGCCATATCTTCTAATCAGAACAGGGATAACCAGAAGAATAACTTTCAGAACTATCATCAGCAACCGTATGTTGCGGCTGTGACCATTCCAGCTGCAGCACCACTACAACAACAACAACCACAGCGTCAACCAGCTCAGTACCAACCACAACAACCGGGTAACAGACCCGCCTATCAACCGAGGCCAAGGACGATGGACCGGCGTTTCGACACTCTTCCAATGTCGTACGCTCAGTTGCTTTCTAGTCTTCAACAAATATAACTTGTGCAGTTGCGCACTTTGGCTCCTCCCGTTGGTAGGCTTCCGGTGGGTTATGACGCCAACGCTAGGTGTAACTTCCACTTTGGGGCACCTGGCCACAATATTGAGAACTGCAAAGATTTTAAGCACGTAGTTCAGGACCTCATTGATTCAAAGGCCGTTAACTTTGCACCAACTCCTAATGTCGTCAACAACCCCATGCCCCAGCATGGTGGAGCCAACGTTAACATGGTTGAAGGAGAAGTCAAATTAGTCTCTGCGGTCAACAATGAAGATGGGGATAGTGATTGCGACATCGATAACTGGGTGCGTCCGAGGATCCCGGGTGAAGTTCTGAACAATTGGTCTTCTGAGGAGATTGTCCAAGCCACTTGTCTGGAGGAGTAATTTTCTTTGTTTATTCATGCATATCCAAGTCTTACGTTCCCCCAGGGCGTAATGACTCATTGTAGGGCTCATCTATGTGACACTTGCATTTTTTTATCATAAATAAAGGACGTCTTTTTGCATTCAAATATTTTGTTCCCTGTCTTTCTATTTTTGCAGTTTTTCAAAAAAAATGGCAATGTTTTGTTTAGTTTCCACTTTTTTTTCACACTCATAAGCACATACCATCACTCATGCAGATACACATCACCGGATCCTATTGATAACGGTTCTGCTATGGCTCGCTTTGACTTTGAAAATCCAATCTTTCAAGCTGAAGAAGAGGGTGATGAAGACTGTGAACTCCCTGAAGAACTTACCAGGTTATTAAAACAAGAGGAAAGGGTCATTCAACCGCATCAAGAGTCTGTTGAAGTGATTAATCTCGGCACCGAGGACGCCAAGAGAGAAATCAAGATAGGGGCTGCTTTGGAAGACAATGTGAAGAAGGGGTTGATTGAATTGCTGCAAGAGTATGTTGACATCTTCGCTTGGTCTTATCAGGATATGCCAGGGCTTGACACAGACATCATGGTACATCGTTTGCTTCTCAAAGAAGGTTGTCCTTCGGTCAAGCAGAAGCTCAGAAGAACAAGACCAGAGATGGTTGTCAAGATAAAGGAAGAAGTGCAAAAACAGTTGGATGCAAGGTTTCTAGCAGTCACAAATTATCCGCCATGGGTTGCCAATATCGTTCCGGTACCTAAGAAGGATGGAAAGGTACGGATGTGTGTTGACTACCGGGATCTGAACAGGGCTAGTCCTAAAGATGATTTCCCCTTACCTCACATTGACGTTTTGGTGGATAACACGACTCAGTTCTCGGTATTCTCCTTCATGGATGGCTTTTCTGGCTATAATCAAATTAAGATGGCACCAGAAGACATGGAGAAGACAACATTCATAACCCCATGGGGCACCTTCTGCTACAAGGTGATGCCGTTTGGTCTGAAAAATGCCGGAGCAACATATCAGCGAGCGATGGTGACTCTGTTCCATGATATGATTCATCATGAAATCGAGGTTTATGTTGATGATATGATTGCCAAATCTCAGACAGAAGAAGAACATTTGGTGAATTTGCAGAAACTGTTTGAGCGTTTGAGGAAATTCAAGCTAAGGCTTAATCCGAACAAGTGTACTTTTGGGGTGAGATCTGGAAAACTACTGGGTTTTGTTGTTAGCGGAAAAGGGATTGAGGTGGATCCGGCCAAAGTGAAAGCGATACAGGAAATGCCTGAGCCAAGAACAGAGAAACAAGTCTGTGGTTTCTTAGGGAGGTTGAACTACATTGCAAGGTTCATCTCTCACCTAACAGCCACGTGTGAGCCAATATTCAAATTGTTGAGAAAAGATCAGGCTATCAGGTGGAATGATGATTGTCAAAGGGCGTTCGAGAAGATAAAAGAGTATTTGTAGAATCCTCTTATCCTTGTGCCTCCGGTCCCAGGGAGACCGCTGATTATGTATTTGACAGTACTAGACAATTCAATGGGTTATGTTCTCGGTCAACACGACGAGACAGGTAGGAAAGAGCATGCCATCTACTACCTGAGTAAGAAATTCACAGATTGCGAGTCGAGATACTCAATGCTTGAAAAAACATGTTGTGCACTTGCATGGGCTGCGAAGCGATTGAGACAATACATGCTGTCTCACACAACCTTACTGATCTCCAAAATGGATCCAGTCAAGTATATATTTGAGAAGCCAGCTCTCACCGGAAGAGTTGCTCGTTGGAAAATGGTACTGACAGAGTACGACATCCAGTATACTTCCCAGAAAGCCATCAAGGGGAGTATTCTGTCAGACTATCTTGCTCAACAACCGATTGATGATTATGAGCTGATGAAGTTTGATTTTCCAGATGAAGACATCATGTTCCTCAAGATGAAAGACTGTGAAGAGCTAGTTGTTGAAGAGGGACCTGATCCAGACGAAAAGTGGACTTTAATGTTTGATGGGGCCGTCAACGCCAGAGGAAGTGGAATTGGTGCTGTCATTACAACTCCGAAAGGTGCCCACATGCCTTTCACCGCTCGTCTGACTTTCGAGTGCACCAATAATGAAGCTGAGTATGAAGCATGTATCTTGGGTATTGAGCAAGCCATTGATTTGAGAATCAAGACTTTGGATATCTTCGAAGATTCAACACTGGTAATCAATCAAGTGAATGGTGATTGGAACACTCTCCAGCCTACTCTGGTCCCCTACAGAGATTACACGAGAGACTGTTGACTTTCTTCACAACAGTAAAGCTGTACCATATACCTCGTGATGAGAACCAGATGACAGATTCTTTTGCTACTCTATCCTCCATGATCACGGTGATCCGTTGGAACCATGCTCCCAAGATCGACGTGATGCGCCTTGATAGGGCCGCGTATGTGTTTGCTGCTGAACTGGTAGTTGATGACAAGCCCTGGTATCACGACATCAAGTGCTTTCTGAAGAATCAAGAGTACCCTGCAGGGGCATCCAACAATGATAGAAAGACTTTGAGAAGATCGACAGGCAGTTTCTTCTTGAACAAAGACGATGTTCTGTATAAGAGGAACTTCGACATGGTTTTGCTCAGATGCGTGGACAGACACGAAGCAGACATGTTAATGCAGGAAGTTCATGAAGGCTCCTTCGGTACTCATGCCGGCGGACATGCAATGGCTAAGAAATTGTTGAGAGCAGGTTATTACTGGATGACCATGGAGTCTGATTGTTTCAAATATGCTCGGAAGTGCCATAAATGCCAGATTTATGCTGATAAGGTGCATGTGCCGCCGAATCCTTTGAATGTGATGTCTTCGTCGTGGCCTTTCGCTATGTGGGGCATCAATATGATTGGAAAGATTGAGCCGACCGCTTCCAATGGGCATCGCTTCATCCTTGTTGCCATCGACTATTTCACCAAGTGGGTCGAAGCAGCGTCATTTGCGAAGGTCACCAGACATGTGGTTGCCCGATTCATCAAGAAAGAAATCATTTGTCGCTATGGGATTCCCGAAAGAATCATTACTGATAATGGTTCTAATCTCAACAACAAAATGATGAAGGAGTTGTGCCAGAACTTCAACATTCAGCATCACAATTCTTCCCCTTACCGCCCTAAGATGAACGGTGCTGTTGAAGCGGCAAATAAAAACATAAAGAAGATTGTGCAGAAGATGGTCGTTACATACAGAGATTGGCATGAGATGCTACCCTTCGCCTTGCATGGGTACCGTACTTCAGTACGTACATCGACCGGGGTAACCCCTTACTGTAACACCTCAAAATTTGCCCTCCTCTCTTGGGACTAGCTAACATATTGCATTGCATTTTTTTTAGGTCATTAGGCATTGCATATTGCATATCATATGGCTACATTGTGCAAGTCATCCTCCTAAGTCTTGGTCAGAAGATAAAAGGTTGATGTATGCAAGCTAGGGTTTCATTGGACTGGATCACTGATCATCTGAGGGTTGTGGTCCAAACTAGGGTTTCTTGGTTCTCAAGGAGATTGAGCCTGATCTTGGTTGCTATGATACATCATCATCATCATGGTCTTGTTATCATCCAAGGGATTCATCATGCTTGATCAGATACTTTGAGATTAGGGTTTTGACCACTGGTCAACCCTAATCAATCCTAATCAATTGAATCATCTGCATTGGGCCAATCAGGGCTTGGCAAGGAGATGGGATCTACAATGGATATGGGGATCATCTTGTGATTGTATTGAGCTTATGGAGGCTAGGGTTTCATCATTGAGCCATTTCATCAGAAGATTGAGGCTCAACTTGATCAATGCCTGACCAAATTCATCTGTCAATCAGAAAAGTCAACTGTGGTCAACTGTGCTTGAAATGATGGATTTGGAGGTGGGAGAGGGTTGGATACACTTCATTCATGTTGAAACAAGTTTCATTTGGCATTTCAAACATCAAGAATGAAGAAAATAAAGTCAGGAGAAAACTTTCCAAAAATGGAAAGTGACTTGTAATGAAAGTTTCCAAAAAAGGAAAGTTTTTCACCTCAAAATTACGTGTCCAAAAATGCTTCAAATGGGAATTTGTTCAACATGAAAGTTGTAGATCTTGCTCTCACCTTTCCAAAAAGTCCAAGAACTTGAATTTCCCATGTATGGTTGACAAGTTATGGTCCAATCATTTTCCAAAAATGCCTAAAATCAAAGTGGCATAACTTTCACATGGAATGGCCAATTTGGGTGATCTTTCTTTGAGCAAACCCCATTTCACATGTACTTTCATGATGCATGGTCAAAATTCATCAAAAATAAGCATGGCAAAAAGTCATTTTTCAAGTGAATTCATTTGTATTTTTGGTGTGAAATGGTGAATTTGAGAATTACATGGTTTTTGCACACAAGGCCTTTTCTAACACTTCACAAATACCATTTAGAAGTTGTGTGGACTGTCATTTGCTGTCATATTGGCCTAAAATGCAAAAGGACTTTTTGGACTTTCACTTGAAAACTCATTTTTGCTAATCACTTTGATTTTGATAATTTGGATTAAGAAGTTGATTAAGCAGTGGTATAAAGCCTTAACTGTAACAGAAATTGCTAATTACATTTCATTCTTCAAGATCCTAACAACTTTTCCCTCCAAATTCTCTCAAAATTCTTCAAAGCTTCTTCAACTTTTTCATCAATTCTGATCCAAATCTTCTTCGATCTTGATCAATCTTGTTAGATCCACACTCCATAAACCTTGGTGAAGAACTGTTTCATAGAATCGAGGCAAAAACCTTCAAGAATCGCAACTGTTGGAAGTGAGTTCATTCATGGAAAATCGAAGGTTCTTGCAACTGGAGCATCATTGAGCTGAGGAACCTTTTCCAATCATCTTCCATAGCCTTGCACTTCATCTGTTTTGGTGATTTGGACCTTGAGAGGCACGAATTCAGCGCTGCATTCTCCATAAGGTAAACTCTCGAATTCTTCGATTGCTCCAATCATCATATGGTTCTTATAGATCTTTCAGTGTAGATCATCATGCTGTTTGCAGTTTTTGATTTGGTTGAGAATTGTGAGAGAAATCTGGATTTGAATATTTGATGTGCAAACTATTTTCGATCGATTCGCTTAGCATAGTTAGAGTTAGGTCAAACCAATTGGATATTCGTAATGTGCATGCTTATACGATTCCAATGATATAGAGTTTGTTGCATTTGGTGAGAAAAAGTTCATGTCCATTTTCTGGAATTTTCTTGCTGTTCTTGGTGAAGAACGTGTTACAGTACGCGTTAGATCCATTTCTCGCTTGGCCTTGTTTGAAAACTTGTTTCCCGCCACCTTCTGGCCAATAGCAGCGCGCCATCACATTAATGCCAACGACGCCGTTTTGCTCTTGTGGTTAAAAATTACGCAAATGCCATTTTCAGTTTATTAATTCAATTTCATTTCATTTTCTTTTTCAATTTCATTTCACTTTGATACATGATCTTCAAAAATTCATAGGAGATTCATTTCTTGTCCAAATTTTGTGAGATTTTTTGCATGATTCTCCTTATGATGTGTAGTTTTTAATGGTGATTTTTGTGATTTTTATGCACGTGTGAAAAATAATTTGCTTAGGGATTGTTTGGATGTATGCAATTTGTACATGTTTTGCCATATCACTCATGAAATGCTGATGCTTCTAAATAAATTGATGAAATTTTTTGTGCTTATTCTGGACTCCTTGCTGGTGATTTTGGTATGTAGTTTGCAATTTTTGGATCCCTGGTTGATGAGATATGAATTTTTGATTAGAGGTGTGACAATTTGTGTCACACCAAGCTTGTTGAACTTCATGATTTTATTTTCCTTGCTTAGGAACATTGGATTGAGCCAAATTTTTGCATGATTGAGAATTTGTATGTTGAGGTGACATGTGAATTTTTCTGGATTTATTGATGGCATTTCCTAATTGATTGGAATTTTCTCCTCTGTTTGGTCATTTTGTGATTTTTTGTGACACATGTTACCATTTGATTTGTGAAATGCTGGTCATTGATTGGATGAATGTGAAATTTGGTGGAGTGATTCTAGACACATTATAGGTCATTGTGGTTTTGATCCCATTCATTTATCATGTATTGTCACTGTTTTATGATTGATGGAAGTTGGTGCTTGTTTTGATACCATGTGTTGGCTTGCTTGAACTTGTCTGAACTTTATGAATTTAATTTCCATACTTCCATTGATCCAAATGAGCTGAAAATTGATATGCTACTCATTGAATGTGTTCTGTTTAGGTTGGAATTTTTGTGGAATTTATTGAGCTGTTTGGATATTGATTTGATGGTGATCATTCTGTTTGCTCTAATATGGTTCCAAAGTGCATAGTTTGGCATGTTTTGTATGTGAAATGAATTTGGTACATAGTTTTGGTGTGAGACCAATTGGATTCTATTTTTGCTTGATAAATCTTGGTTTTGATTAATTTTCACTTGCTGTTTTGGATTTTTCACCTCCTTTGGACCCTAGGCTTGTCCTAGTGGTCTTGTTTCTCACTTTTGAATTGTGTTTCAGGTTGAGATGCAAATACCTTAAAGGAGAATGATGCAAGTTTGATTTGGCTAATTTCTGTAAACTAACTTGGTTTATTTTGTAGGATGCTTGGCTTACTTGAGTTGATTGTGCTTTGCACATTGCATTGTCTGATTGTATTGTCTATTGATTCTTAACTTGTTTGTTTTGACTGTGTGATCGGTATACTGACTGTGCTTGATTGATTCCAGGTACCATAGTCGCTTTAGTTCTTTAAGAACTTGCTGTGCTGCTGCTTGGTTGTATAAACCAGTTGAGGTAGACTCTTTTGTCTCCATGTAGTCTGGAAGACCTGGCTTGTTATTTAGCCAGGCAACTGTCTGAAGTCCTCCTTAAGAGGCAATGTTTGTGATTGTTTAACTTTGTCCCCAAGCAGGTAAAGACCTCTATGAGGCAATTGGCGGAATCCAAGGGATGTGCAATCCATCCCCCGCTATTCTGTTGAGTCGTCCCTCTGCTCACACCACTGTGTTGATGCATTGGGACATTAACCCAAGATCTTGTACATTTGTACAGTCGAGTCAGAGTCTTAAGTGTAGAAGGGTTCCCACTTTCTGGACCCACACTTCATTGTCTGAAGCTCTCCCTGGCCAGGGATAAGAGTTGTGAAGTCTAAACTTCACTCACCTTTCATCAGCTTCACCCTGACTCTCAATGTCAGGGTTAAGAGCTAACACCACCCTGATACAGTTGACTTGCCTTGGCAGTCTAACCCTTGATTGAGCCACATCTGTCTGTATATAGTGTGTGCTAACTGTGAATGTTTGATTTGCTTTGTTTATGCTTGCATGCTTGTTTTTCCTGGTTAGGATTAGCTTGATGTTGTGCAAGTAGATAGAAACCATAACATAGGGCAATGATGCATGATAACACTAGGCTCGAGTACAGCTCCCTAGTAGTGTGTCTCCCCTTGGTTTCTGGCTAGAATTTCTTTCCCGTTCAGGGGAACTACGTCGCCCTGATCCTCATACCAGATGAGGTACGTAGGCAGGAGACCGTGCGAGGTCTCTCCGGGCACTTTTTTTTTTTTGTGTTGTTTGTTTCTTCTTGTGTGTCAGGATATGGATGTAAGACCAGCGATTGGTTGTCCGTATCCTGAGTGTGTTTGTTTGGTTCGGAAGCCGATGTAAGTCCAGCGATTGGCGTTCGGGTTCCAAGTTTGCCTGTGTTTGTGTGTGTCTTGTTTGGCGTGCGTGAGCCGAACTACGGCAGCTCTGATTCTCGTTCCAGACGAGATACGTAGGCATAGGATGCGATGTCCTAGCGAGCCCTTTCCTCTTCCCCCACCTGCGTTGTCTTCGGTGTGTGTGTGTGATGTTTGTTTAGCAACCTTTTCTTTCTTTTAGAGCGTGGATCCCGTCGAGTACGACGGACGTGAGGGGTGCTAATACCTTCCCCTTGTGTAACCGACTCCCGATCCCATTCTCTTTGGTCGCAAGACCATGCTTTTCCCAGGTTTACTTCGAGCGTTTCCTTTCCCTCTTTGGGATAAATAACGCACGGTGGCGGCTCTGTGTTGTTTTTGTTTCAGCCCGCCGGTTGTTTTTCGCGGATGCGACAGCTGGCGACTCTGCTGGGGACGCTACAGATGTTGACATGTGCTGGTCCATCTTCCCTAAGCGAGTCTCTCCTAGCGTTCTAGGGTAGTTTAGGTTGCTTGTGTTGTGTTATTTATTGCATTTATTATTCTGACCATATATATTTGCATAAATATTTGCATGCATCATACTATCATGTTGCCGTCCTCTGTGCAGGTGGTTCCTCTGTTTGGGGTGGGTGTTCTGAGTGGGGCTAAAACCCAGGCCCGAGTATACACCTAGGATTAGTGTGGTCTCACGTTCCTCACATGCCGGTTGGGCATGCTGTTGCGACGTGACATACCACAAGCCGGACGAGGTTCATCTGAGAGTGCTCTTCCTCAGTGGGGTTTTCCACTTTGGTTGGGTTACCTCTTTTGGGCTATTGACTCTGGTGACCGATCGTTTCCCGGATCTTTGGTTTAGACGATCTCAGGAGAGCTACAATGGCACACCCGAAAGGGCAAACCCATTGAGTATCTCTGCCCGATTGTCGAGACTGTTATCCGCCTTAGGATAACCTGATTAGAATTTACCTGTGAGGGGAGGGTGATTCTTTCAGATGCATGTTCAGATGGCGACTTTGATGGTAACTTTTGGTTCAGTTGATCAGAGTCATATTTATAAGTCGGATTTATGGTCTTTCGTTTCTGAGGCGCCGAAGTGCTGTCCGTGTTATTTATCAGTGGGGATCCGTTTATTTCAGGATTCCCCGGGCCGATTCAGAGGATTGTGGGTATCTGCTCAGAGTTTGTCTGATGATGATGATGATGGTGATGTATCTTCCGTTTATTTCGGAACCCTTAAGGTGGATTTGTGGTTACATATTCCCGCAGATGGTTGTGATCAGTTCAGAAATCAGGGTTTCAGTGCAACAGATGTTCAGATGACTTGGAGGATGGCAATGCATTGCATTCATTCATCAGCATCATTAACATTTGCATTTACCTGCATCTAACACATGTTTATCCATATGCAGGGACATTTTTGATCGAGATCCTGGTTGAGAGACTTCTTAGACATGAGGAGGCCCGGTTTGAAGGACGATGTTGCCTATAGCTTCTTTGACCCAGAGATCAGTGTGTTGAAGGATATGATAACTTTGATTACACCCGACCATGTGGGGATGTTTCGTGAGGCATATGGTGGTATTTTGAAGACGGTTTTCAGACTCACTGACAGAGATAGGAGCGCCATTCATACTCTCCTCCAGTTCTATGATCCTGGTTTGAGGTGTTTTGTCTTCCCAGATTACTTACTCGGGCCTTTGATGGAGGATTATGCTGATATGTTGGGCATCCAGATCAAAAATCAGGTTCCTTTCTATGCTACTAAGGAAGAACCCGATATTGGAGGGATTTCCCGTGCTCTTTATTTGAGTCCGGAGGTGGTGAAGGGAAGTCTGAAAGAGAAGGGAAAGTTGCCTGGTTTTCATCTGAGTTTCCTAGAAGCTAAGGCTAAGGAGCATGCTGAGTTGGGTAACTAGAACACAGTCTGTGCTTTGATTGTTGCGGGCATTTATGGGATCTTCTGTTTCCTAATCAGAAGAGCTTCGTGGACATTAATGCCATTCGCTTGTTTGTTCAGAAGAATCCTATCCCTACCTTGATTGGAGATGTCTATTACTCGGTCCACAATCGAAACGAGAAGAGGCGTGGGGGGCTGATTCAATGTTGCACTCAGTTGCTATACAAGTGGTTTATGGGATATTTGCCTACCAGGGGTGCTTTTGTTCTTCTTGGCCAAAATGTCAATTGGGCGACCAAGCTGATGGGTTTGAGGGCCAAAGACATAGCTTGGACTCACAGTAGTAGGGTTGGACAAGACTTCATTTGCAGTTGTGGGGGTTTTCCCAATGTGCCGCTTATAGGAGTTCAGGGTTGCATTAATTATAACCCTACACTTCTTAAGAGACAAATGGGATTCGCTATGGAGCTTCCTCCGTTCAAGAGTGAGGTTCAGGAGACTTTGTACTTCCCAGCTGAGGGCAATCAGGCCAGGTTGAAGCAGGTAGCTGAGGCATGGCGTAGCATTCAAAGGAAAGGCAAGGTTTCTTGGGGTAGAGCTAATAACAGATCTTTCCCTCCGTTCGATGACTGACTCAGTAAGAGAGTGGAGCTTACTTGTCTACCATTTCCTATGGTCGATCCTTGGTATCCGTTGGTTGAGGAATCTCCTTCTTCTGTTGGTATGGATGAGTTCCTAGAGATGAAGCGGGAGAGAGACCAGTTGCTTGCAGAGAAAGCGGAATTGGAGCTGACTGTTTCTCGGATTCAGATGGCTAACCAGGAGATCAAAGGGAAGATGGAAGATCAAGACAAGCGACATGCCCTGGAAGCAAAGCGCTTTGAGATGGATACTGCCTACTATGGGAAGGTCAGTCAGGCTTTGGCATCTTCAACAAAGGAGCACGACGTCACCAAAGAGAGATTGGCTAGAGCTTCAAAGGTCATTGAAGATGAGAAGAGGAGGCAAATCCTCGTGAGAGATCAGAGAGACGCCAGAGCCAGAGTCCTCGCTGCAGAGTGGGAAGCGGAGAAAGCAAAGATCATCGCCGAGAGAGATCATTACCTTGCTGAGAGGGATCATTACTTCAGGCAGATGAAGATTCACCAGAAAGAGGTGGGGAGATTACAGCAGGAGAACGCCGAGCTCAGGTTCGCCGCAGAGTTTGCGAAGATGGTTGATGAGATCGGACCTTCTGTGGGACCCTCATCAGGCTAGCTTTATCATTTGTGTGGATTACCGTCAGGCTTGTTGACGGAATTCGTTTTGCTTGTATTTCTTTCCCGATTCTGGAAGATTGTATTGGATTTATATCTGATTTGATGTATGACTTTGGCACTTATTGTGCATTTTGCTATGTGATGGTTATTTTCATTCAGTGATCGATCTTCAAGCTTTATTTGCTTTATTGTATGCACTCACACAAGCACACACATGGTTGGGCGGTATTTCGCTAAATCATATATCTCTGGTCTGTATGACGAAATCAAATGCTGAATATCAGAATATTGTTGCCGGATTGTTATTTATCTCGAGGAAACCAGGATCGAGAGATAAAGTGTTCCTCATATGGATAAACACTGCATTCATGCATGATCATAATAACTTGTGTTTTATTTTGCAGGTATCTGTTGCTAACGTGCTTGATTGTTTCAGGAATCATTGCTCGTGCTCGCAGAGTTGTACCTTTGCACTCAACACGCCCGCACAGATATTTCACGCGACGCAATACTCCCAGACTAATGGATCTTCCAAACACTGATATTCTTGAGTTGAAGGACAAGATGAACGAGCTAATCAACATTGTGCAAGGTTTTGCAGTTGGTCAGAAGGCTCTAGCTGATAAAGTTGAGAAGCTCGAGCGGGCTTCAGCAGCAAACAGTGGTGTGAACCTGGATGGTGTCTCCAACCAGGGGCTGGGTGGTTCTAGAGACGGTGGCAAGAGAGCGACTGTGGGTTTGGTGAATAATGCTGCCGGTTTTGGTGCTGCTGGTGGTCAACCGGGTCAGAATATGAAGGACAGTCTGTTCCCGCCTTTCTTCGGTGTTGATGACGACAGAGAGGAAGACAGAGAGGCCGATCAGTTCTCGATGCACAACGAACCTTTTGGTCAGTATGGTGCCCCACCACAGAATAAAGAGATTCAGCTGCTGGCTGAAAAGATCAGAGCTTTGGAGAGTTATGCCACTCCTGGGGTGGTCAATATGTCAAATATGGGGCTAGTGGAGGGGATTGTGATCCCGCAGAAGTTCAAAGCGCCCGCTTTTGACAGATACAATGGGAGTTCCTGCCCCGAGACGCATCTTCAGGCTTTCGTCCGTAAGATCTCAGCTTACACCATGGACCAAAAGCTGTGGATGTATTTCTTCCAGGACAGCCTGTCCGGAGGCTCACTGGAGTGGTACACCAAGCTCAAGTCCTCAGATGTCAAGAATTGGCAAGATCTTGGGGACGCATTCTTTAAACAGTATCAGTTCAATGCTGATATGGCCCCGAGTCGTACCCAGCTGCAGGGTATGTCTCAAAAGAGTAGCGAAGGGTTTAAAGAATATGCCCAAAGGTGGAGGGAGTTGGCTGTCAGAGTGCAACCTCCTCTAGTTGACAGGGAAATGTCTGATCTCTTCATAGGGACCCTGCAAGGGGCGTACGCTGAGAGAATGGTTGGTTGTCCTGTGACCAACTTTTCAGACATAGTAGTGGCTGGGGAAAGGATTGAGAGCTGGTTGAAGCTCGGGAAGATTCAGGGTAATGCTTCGTCGTCAGGTTCGAAGAAGCCCTTCAGTAATGGTCAGAGGAAGAAAGAGGGAGATACCAGTGCGGTGTATGCACAGAGAGGACCCAGTAGGGATCATTACTTTCAGCACACTGCTGCGGTAACTATTCCTGCTGAGAATCAGCAACAGCAGCAGCAACAGCAACAGCAGCAACCTCAACAACAAAGACAACCGTTTCAGCAGGGGCCTTAGAGGGCTGGTTATCAAGTCAGGGGAAGGATGAATGATCGGCATTTTGACAGGCCACCTGTGACTTATTCCTTTTTGTTGAAGAAATTGCAAGATCTGGGGTTGGTTCAACTCAGAACTCTGGCACCTTTGAGACCTGATCAAAGGCCAGCCAATTATGATGAGAATGCAAAGTGTGAATTCCATTCGGGTGCTCCCGGACATAACACAGAGAACTGCAAAGCTTTTAAGCACGTGGTTCAAGACCTGGTGGATTCGAAAGCGATCAACTTTGCACCATCTCCCAATGTCAATGTTAATCCCATGCCCGCGCATGGTCAAAGGGGGGTGAATGCTATTTCTGAGGAGAGTAGGGTTGGGCTGTCTACTGTTGATCAATTGAAGACTCCGTTGGCTGAGGTCAAACGGCAGTTGATGTTGAATGGGGTTCATCCGGGCTGCGGTGTTGATTGTGCTGAGTGCACCATTTCTGTCAATGGGTGTGAATTATTGAGGAAGACTGTCCAGGGCCTGATGGACGAGGGGAGTATTTTGATTGAGAAGGCTGATTTGGAGAGGGATGAAGTCTCCACCATAACAATTTATTTTGATCCGGTGGATTTGTCTACTCTGGCGGAGGCGGCTCCAGTTACCATCACGGTACCTGGACCAATCCCGTATGACAAAGATGATGTCGTGCCATGGCATTATGGTGGGGAAGTATACTGCAATGGAGAGAAGGTGGAAGACCAGACTGCTAGTGAAACCACCGTTTTAAAGGTGGATAATGCCGGTACCAGCGGTTTCACTCGCAGTGGCAGACTGTTTGCTCCTGATGCCTTGAGGGGAGGGGAAGGAGAAAAAGAGAAAAAAGAAAAGGCTGAGGCTTTAGCCAGGGCGAAAGGGAAAGCAGTGGTTGGTGATGGTACTCCTGATGTGACACCGACGCCTGTGGGGTCGGAAGAAAAACTTGATGATGATGCAGAGGAATTCTTGAGGATCATCAAGAAGTCTGAGTACAAACTTGTGGACCATTTGCAGCAAACTCCCTCCAAGATCTCGATCTTATCTTTGCTGTTAAGCTCTGAGGGGCATAGAGAGGCTCTGATGAAAATTTTGAAGAAGGCCTATGTTCCTCAGGAGATAACAATTAACCAGTTGGAGACGGTCGTGTCTAATGTGCATGCCAGCCATGGGTTGGGTTTTACCGACATGGACTTGACTGTGGATGGGAGGAATCACAACCGGGCGCTACACATCGCAATGGAGTGTAAAGGAGCCGTGCTTTTGCATGTGCTGGTTGATACCGGCTCCTCATTGAATGTGTTCCCAAAGAAGGCTCTGGCTAAGCTAAATTGTGAAGGGTTGATCCTGACTCCCACTGATCTGATAGTACGAGCGTTTGATGGGTCAAAGCGGGCTGTGTTCGGAGAGGTGGAGCTGCCAGTGAAGATAGGCCCAGAGGTGTTCAAGTCGACTTTCTATGTCATGGATATCCAGCCGGCATACAGTTGCTTGTTGGGTCGCCCGTGGATCCATGCTGCTGGGGCAGTGACCTCGACTTTACATCAAAAGTTGAAGTATATTTGGGAAGGACAGGTTGTCACCGTCTGCGGGGAGGAGGACATCTTTGTCAGCCATTTGTCCTCATTCAAGTACGTTGAGATGGACGGCGAGATCTGGGAGACGCCGAGTCAAGCGTTCGAAACCGTCAAGGTGGAGAATGCTCTGTTTGCAAAAGAAGAGGAAAAACCGTCCATCGCTTCGTACAAACAGGCCGCCGAGGTGGTGAAGAATGGGGAGGCTCCTGGTTGGGGTAGAATGATGGATATCTCCGCAAAGAAGGACCGCTTCGGAGTGGGGTATCAGCCGAATAGAGGCTCAGGACAAGGCAGAGGACGCCGTACGTCGGTCACCTTCACTAGTGCCGGAATGCTGGATCCGGATCATATCTGCATGATGAGTGACGAAGCTGATAGCGACTGCGACATTGACCAATGGATAAAGTCGTGCGTACCAGGGATGGGAGTCCAGAACTGGAAGGCTGAAAAGATCATCCGGGTCACTCTGCTGGAAGAGTAATATTTTTCTTGTTTTGATTTTATATGCATGAAAGCCATACGTGTTGCCCGACACGTAATGGTTCATTGTAAGGGCCACCTCATGTTTAAACTTGCAAATTCGCATCATTAATAAAAGGATGTTTTTCAGTTAAAAGCGGTGTTCCCTGTTTTTCATTTATTTTTGCAGTTTAAAAATAAAAACAAAATAAAAATGGCAATGTTTTCATTTTTCTTTTTCGATTTGTCTCGTTCCGGTTCTAAAGCAATGCATGAATCAACATTCATGCAGATGCGATCATTCTCCGGATCTCATTGATAACAGTCATGTTACACCCTTGTATGACTTCGACAATCCGATCTATCAAGCCGAAGAAGAAGACGAAGAATATTGTGAACTGCCAGGGGAATTAGCCAGGTTGTTGAAACAAGAGGAGAAGGTGATTCAGCCGCATGAAGAGCAAATTGAAACGGTGAATCTGGGTACCGACGAGGTCAAGAAAGAGGTGAAAATCGGGGCTGCTTTGGAGGCGAGTGTCAAGAGCAGAATGGTGGCATTGTTGAAAGAGTATGTCGACATCTTTGCCTGGTCTTATCAAGATATGCCAGGGTTGGATACCGATATTGTTATGCACAAGCTACTGTTGAGAGCAGATTGTCCTCCAGTGAAGCAGAAGTTGCGCAAAACTCGACCTGACATGGCAATGAAAATTAAAGAGGAAGTGCAGAAGCAGTGGGATGCTGGTTTCCTTGCTGTCACTAATTATCCGCCTTGGGTCGCAAACATTGTGCCAGTCCCGAAGAAAGATGGTAAGGTGAGAATGTGTGTGGACTACCGAGATCTGAACAGAGCTAGTCCGAAAGATGATTTTCCGCTACCTCACATTGATGTGTTGGTAGATAATACAGCTCAATTCTCGGTGTTTTCCTTCATGGATGGCTTTTCTGGCTATAATCAAATCAAGATGTCGCCAGATGATATGGAGAAAACAACGTTCATCACACCGTGGGGTACCTTTTGTTACAAGGTGATGCCATTCGGTCTCAAGAACGCCGGTGCTACTTATCAGAGAGCCATGGTGACTTTGTTTCATGATATGATTCATCATGAAATCGAATGCTATGTTGATGACATGATAGCAAAGTCCCAAACAGAAGAGGGGCATTTGGTAGATCTGGCCAAGTTGTTCGACCGGCTGAGACAGTTCAGACTGAGGTTGAATCCGAATAAGTGCACTTTCGGAGTGCGGTCCGGTAAATTGCTGGGGTTCATTGTAAGTGAGAAAGGAATCGAGGTTGATCCTGCGAAAGTAAAAGTAATAAGAGAAATGCCTGAACCGAGAACAGAGAAGGAGGTTCGTGGTTTCTTAGGTAGATTGAACTACATTTCACGGTTCATATCTCATCTAACAGCCACGTGCAAACCTATATTCAAGTTGTTGAGAAAAGATCAGACGGTCAGGTGGAATAATGATTGCCAAGCGGCATTTGAAAAAATAAAGGAATATTTGCAGGAGCCTCCGATTCTGATGCCTCCTGTGGAGGGAAGACCGTTAATTCTGTACTTGACGGTCCTCGAGGGGTCTATGGGGTGTGTATTGGGGCAGCATGACGAGTCTGGTCGAAAAGAGCATGCCATATACTACCTTAGCAAAAAGTTTACCGACTGTGAAACAAGATATTCACTGCTCGAGAAAACTTGCTGTGCTTTGGTCTGGGCTGCTCGCCGACTAAGACAGTATATGCTGGTTCATACCACTTTATTGATTTCCAAGATGGATCCAATCAAGTACATTTTTGAGAAGCCAGCATTGACCGGACGGGTTGCGAGGTGGAAAATGATTTTGACTGAATATGATATACAGTATACCTCTCAGAAAGCAATCAAGGGGAGTGTATTGTCTGATTACCTCGCCCAGCAACCCATTGAGGATTATCAACCGATGAAGTTTGAATTCCCTGATGAGGACATCATGTTTCTCAAATCGAAAGATTGTGAGGAACCAATCCCGGAGGAGGGGCCTGACCCTGAATCCGAATGGATTCTGATGTTTGATGGGGCCGTTAACGTGAATGGAAGCGGTGTTGGTGCCGTTTTGGTTACGCCGAAAGGATCCCATATTCCTTTTGCTGCCCGGCTAACATTCGAGTGCACCAACAACGTGGCTGAATATGAAGCTTGCATATTGGGGATTGAAGAGGCGATTGATTTGAGGATCAAGAACCTTGTCATATATGGAGATTCAGCTCTGGTTGTAAATCAGGTTAACGGAAAATGGTATACGCATCAGCCTCATTTAGTTCCATACTGGGATTATACGAGGAGATTGTTGACGTTTTTCACCAAGGTGAAGTTGCATCATGTGCCTATAGAGGAGAATCCTTTGGCAGATGCTTTGGCTACTCTGGCTGCCTTAATTAAAGTACAATGGTGGAATCAGTTCCCCAGTGTTGAAGTAGGTCGTCTGGATAGACCGGCTTATGTGTTTGCTGTTGATACAGCGCCTGATGAGGAGAAGCCGTGGTATTACGATATCAAGCGCTATCTGGAGACTCAAGAGTATCCTGAGGGAGCATCTAAGAGGGACCGAAAGACTCCGCGGAGGTTGGCCATGGTGTTCTACCTGAATAAGGATGGGGTTTTGTATAAGCGGAATTTTGATTGGGTCTTGCTAAGATGTGTGGATGATAGAGAAGCGAGCCAATTGATGAAAGAGGTTCATGAAGGATCGTTCGGTACCCATGCTAGTGGGAATGCAATGGTAAAGAAGCTGCTGAGGGCAGGCTATTATTGGATGACAATGGAGGCCCAATGTTTCAATTTCGTGCGGAAGTGTCATAAATGCCAGATTTATGCTGATAAGGTGCACGTGCCTCCTAATCCGTTGAGCTTAATGTCGTCTCCATGGCCGTTTGTTATGTGGGGCATTGATATGATTGGAAAGATTGAGCCTACAGCTTCGAATGGGCACAGATTCATATTAGTGGCTATTGATTACTTCACCAAGTGGGTTGAAACATCCTCTTACACGAACGTGACAAAGCAGGTCGTGGCCAGGTTTCTCAAGAGAGACATCATTTGCAGATATGGGGTTCCCGAGAGAATCATTACTGATAATGGTTCTAATTTGAACAATAAGATGATGGCAGAACTGTGCCGGGAATTCAAGATTGAGCATCACAATTCTTCTCCCTATCGCCCGAAGATGAATGGGGCAGTTGAGGCGGCCAACAAGAATATTAACAAGATTGTGCAGAAAATGGTGGTAACCTATAAAGACTGGCATGAGATGTTGCCGTTTGCATTGCATGGGTATCGAACGTCGGTGCGTACATCTACTGGGGCAACGCCTTTCTCACTGGTATATGGGATGGAAGCGGTGCTACCAGTTGAGGTTCAAATTCCCTCTTTGAGAGTCCTGATGGACGTAAAGTTGCAAGAGGCAGAATGGGTAAGGACTCGGTATGAAGAGTTAAGCCTAATTGAAGAGAAGAGGCTGGCAGCCATCTGTCATGGGCAGTTATATCAGCAGCAGATGAAACGTGCTTTTGACAGAAAGGTACGACCTCGAGTATATCACGTGGGTGATATGGTGCTGAAAAGGATCCTTCCTCCTCAAAACGATCGTAGGGGCAAATGGACACCCAATTATGAAGGTCCATTCGTGGTCAAGAAGGTTTTCTCTGGCGGAGCCTTGTTGTTAACGACCATGGATGGCGAGGATTTTCCATCCCCTGTGAATGCGGACGCAGTTAAAAAATACTTCGTATAAAGAGACCCGCTGGACGAAAAGAATAAAATAGTCCAGGCAAAAATGGGCATCCCGGCGAACCAAAAAACAGAAAGAAAGGTTCGGGCAAAAATTAGGGATAAAAATGAAAAATTGTACACCCGGCAAGTCGAAAACCTGAAAAGGCGACTTGGGCAAAAAAGGGTATCCCGGTGGACTGAAAACCCGAAAGGGCGGTCCAGGCAAAAGAGGGATTGAAACGAACAACTGCGTCCGGCATGATCGTTTGCGCTTTGGTTAAAGCATCATGGATAATACCCGGTGGGGATCAATCAGAAACGTCTTGTTCAGAAGGCAGAAAGCACGGAGAGTCTGAGGACATATGGGGTGTAACCGAGTTGGAACTCGATGAGATCACGGGTCTCACATTGCCATTAGGATAGATTTTTCCTTTTGTGCGCAATCACCTCTTTTCAGGAATTGCTTCCTTTGTATTGCTCAATTTGAGCCACACTTTTCCAATCAATAAAATGCATATTCAGTCAAATAATTTTTGTTTTTGTTTTTCATTACCGCTTTGATTGCAAAAACATCCGATTATTTTTGATAAAGAATCTTGCATTTTAAGACATACAGGTCCCTTCCAATGCATGTTTATAAGATTGAAAGCTTGAAATCTTATTCGGAAGGTTGAGTGACCCAAGTGTTGAAATCTTGACACGCCTGGGGCACGGTTTTATCTAACGATCTGTTTTGCAGGTACTGTGAGATATTTTCACTCACTTGCAGGTCGTGATGTGGAAGCTTTTGACGAAACAAATCCCCATGGAGTCCGATCAGGGACGAATGAATGAAGGAATGACGAGGAGACGACGAGACGTACGACGATCCTTGGAATTAATCAAGAAGACTCTTCAAAGTCGGAAGATTGAAAAGTCTGTATAAGTCCCAGGAGTTCGCTCTCCGTCGAGCGCGGAGCGGTTGGGAATACAAGATGATGGAGCAGAAAAGTCTAGACGAGTCTGGGAGTTCTCAAAAGTGGAAAGCTGATATTGGAGTTGAACGTTGAGTACCAATGGGTCGACGAGTCGACGGGTGTTCGGTACCAGAATTTCCTCATCTCTCCAAGCAGAGTCATGAGGACTAATTCCCCAGCAGACCCAAGGTCTGTAGCTTCCCTAGCAGGGTCCGGATGGTTATCCCCCAGCAGGTTTCAGATCGATGCTTCCCCAGTCGCCAGGTCTGGAGGTTTCTTTTCCCAGCGGAAGTATCTGTGTGCGGTGGTTTCCCAAGCAGAGTCGGGATTGATATTCCCAGCTAGTCAAGACTGGTGTATCCCCACAGTGCATTGGTGGTTCTATCCCCAGCATATCCCTAAGCGGATCGGGTGCAAAGGAGGTTTTCCCCAGCAAGGGTTGTCTTTTTCCAGCAGCAGCGCTATTCCCCAGCAGGGCGGAAATCGGAGTGTTGTCGAGTTCCTCAGCAGAGTGTCTCGTGCTCCCCAGAAGAGTCCTTTGAGGGGGATGCCTTTTTTATGCATTCATCATGAAAAGATAGCATATCATATTGCATAATAAATTGCGTAGCATTTCCATAATTATGGAGCATTACGCAGAAAAATCAATCATGCATCATATTGCAAGCATGAGCTAGTCTCAGACCGTGGTTACCGATTGAGAAGTGGTTGCCTGAGGGTAAAGATGTTGCTCCGAGGAGTTTGGCACCGTTTTTTATCAACAGTACTTCCCCAGTAGTGCGATACTGGAAGAGACTTTTCCGTCAGACAGAGATGGGAATATTCCGCGATCAGCGCGACTCGAGCCGTGGTTACCGCTTGAGATTTGGTTTCACCAGATGGTGAAGATGTTACTCGGATGAGTTTAGCATCATAATGTCAGATCAGCAGTATTCCCCAGTAGTGCGATACTGGAGGAAACTTCTCCGTCGAGCGGAGATGGAAGTGAAAACGAAGGATGTTACGCGATCAGCGCGACTATCGGGGTTCAAATGGAGAAAGGGAAATGTTGAGACATTTTCTGGAGATCGGGGTTCAATTGGAGAAAAGGAAATGTTGAGACATTTTCTGGAGAACGGGGTCCAAACGGAGATTAGAGTTGAAGATTATATCTAGGATGAGGTCCTCAGGATTATCTTCTGTTCATGTGTCACCTTAGACTTGGGCTGAGGCCAACAGAGGTCGTTAGGGGTGTCTTCTGAGGAAGAGATGCACATGTTACCTTCCTTTTGTGAAGGTGTACCCTCTGATATGTCGCCCTCAGAGTGGTGTTTGGTGTTATTTCCGACGTTGCCAGCGGAATTATCACGAGAAATTGGAGAACGGGGTTCAAATGGAGAAAGGGAAATGTTGAGGCATTTTCTGGAGAACGGGATTCAAATGGAGAAAGGGAAATGTTGATGCGTTTTCTGGAGAGCGGGGTCCAAATGGAGAAAAGGAGACACGAGGTGTTTTCTGGAGAGCGGGGTTCACGATGGCGATCGCAAGTTATCGTCAGGCGACTGGGGTTCAAGATGGAGAGCGGGGTTCATTATTTTGGCAAACAGGATGTCGGGGTTCAAATGCAATGATCTGGGATCATTTGCGCGAAAGAAAAAATTTCGGGGTCCAAGAAAATGAAAAGAGAGAAAAAGATTAGAAAATTTCGGGGTTCAAGAAAAGCATAAAGAGAAGTAATAATAATCCCCAGCGGATGTGTGGTGTTCAGGCCATGGTTATCCCTGTGTTACCATTTATTTTGGTATCCAGGTCGACGTTGCTGTTTCGGTGATCAGGCCGACTTTCTCCGTACCAGATGGGTTCTTATTTCAAGATTGTTTCTTTGCCGATTCTGACAGGCATTGTTAATTATTTTCCCATCAGAGTGCAAATTGTTCGTCTGTTCTTGGTATTCAATCACTCTTCATCCTGATCATCTGAAAGCCGAGGCTATTCATATCGACAGGTTCACAGTGGATTGAATAGGGGCAGCTGTAACACCTCAAAATTTGCCCTCCTCTCTTGGGACTAGCTAACATATTGCATTGCATTTTTTTTAGGTCATTAGGCATTGCATATTGCATATCATATGGCTACATTGTGCAAGTCATCCTCCTAAGTCTTGGTCAGAAGATAAAAGGTTGATGTATGCAAGCTAGGGTTTCATTGGACTGGATCACTAATCATCTGAGGGTTGTGGTCCAAACTAGGGTTTCTTGGTTCTCAAGGAGATTGAGCCTGATCTTGGTTGCTATGATACATCATTATCATCATGGTCTTGTTATCATCCAAGGGATTCATCATGCTTGATCAGATACTTTGAGATTAGGGTTTTGACCACTGGTCAACCCTAATCAATCCTAATCAGTTGAATCATCTGCATTGGGCCAATCAGGGCTTGGCAAGGAGATGGGATCTACAATGGATATGGGGATCATCTTGTGATTGTATTGAGCTTATGGAGGCTAGGGTTTCATCATTGAGCCATTTCATCAGAAGATTGAGGCTCAACTTGATCAATGCCTGACCAAATTCATCTGTCAATCAGAAAAGTCAACTATGGTCAACTGTGCTTGAAATGATGGATTTGGAGGTGGGAGAGGGTTGGATACACTTCATTCATGTTGAAACAAGTTTCATTTGGCATTTCAAACATCAAGAATGAAGAAAATAAAGTCAGGAGAAAACTTTCCAAAAATGGAAAGTGACTTGTAATGAAAGTTTCCAAAAATGGAAAGTTTTTCACCTCAAAATTACGTGTCCAAAAATGCTTCAAATGGGAATTTGTTCAACATGAAAGTTGTAGATCTTGCTTTCACCTTTCCAAAAAGTCCAAGAACTTGAATTTCCCATGTATGGTTGACAAGTTATGGTCCAATCATTTTCCAAAAATGCCTAAAATCAAAGTGGCATAACTTTCACATGGAATGGCCAATTTGGGTGATCTTTCTTTGAGCAAACCCCATTTCACATGTACTTTCATGATGCATGGTCAAAATTCATCAAAAATAAGCATGGCAAAAAGTCATTTTTCAAGTGAATTCATTTGTATTTTTGGTGTGAAATGGTGAATTTGAGAATTACATGGTTTTTGCACACAAGGCCTTTTCTAACACTTCACAAATACCATTTAGAAGTTGTGTGGACTGTCATTTGCTGTCATATTGGCCTAAAATGCAAAAGGACTTTTTGGACTTTCACTTGAAAACTCATTTTTGCTAATCACTTTGATTTTGATAATTTGGATTAAGAAGTTGATTAAGCAGTGGTATAAAGCCTTAACTGTAACAGAAATTGCTAATTACATTTCATTCTTCAAGATCCTAACAACTTTTCCCTCCAAATTCTCTCAAAATTCTTCAAAGCTTCTTCAACTTTTTCATCAATTCTGATCCAAATCTTCTTCGATCTTGATCAATCTTGTTTGATCCACACTCCATAAACCTTGGTGAAGAACTGTTTCATAGAATCGAGGCAAAAACCTTCAAGAATCGCAACTGTTGGAAGTGAGTTCATTCATGGCAAATCGAAGGTTCTTGCAACTGGAGCATCATTGAGCTGAGGAACCTTTTCCAATCATCTTCCATAGCCTTGCACTTCATCTGTTTTGGTGATTTGGACCTTGAGAGGCACGAATTCAGCGCTGCATTCTCCATAAGGTAAACTCTCGAATTCTTCGATTGCTCCAATCATCATATGGTTCTTATAGATCTTTCAGTGTAGATCATCATGTTGTTTGCAGTTTTTGATTTGGTTGAGAATTGTGAGAGAAATCTGGATTTGAATATTTGATGTGCAAACTATTTTCGATCGATTCGCTTAGCATAGTTAGAGTTAGGTCAAACCAATTGGATATTCGTAATGTGCATGCTTATACGATTCCAATGATATAGAGTTTGTTGCATTTGGTGAGAAAAAGTTCATGTCCATTTTCTGGAATTTTCTTGCTGTTCTTGGTGAAGAACGTGTTACAGTACGCGTTAGATCCATTTCTCGCTTGGCCTTGTTTGAAAACTTGTTTCCCGCCACCTTCTGGCCAATAGCAGCGCGCCATCACATTAATGCCAACGACGCCGTTTTGCTCTTGTGGTTAAAAATTACGCAAATGCCATTTTCAGTTTATTAATTCAATTTCATTTCATTTTCTTTTTCAATTTCATTTCACTTTGATACATGATCTTCAAAAATTCATAGGAGATTCATTTCTTGTCCAAATTTTGTGAGATTTTTTGCATGATTCTCCTTATGATGTGTAGTTTTTAATGGTGATTTTTGTGATTTTTATGCACGTGTGAAAAATAATTTGCTTAGGGATTGTTTGGATGTATGCAATTTGTACATGTTTTGCCATATCACTCATGAAATGCTGATGCTTCCAAATAAATTGATGAAATTTTTTGTGCTTATTCTGGACTCCTTGCTGGTAATTTTGGTATGTATTTTGCAATTTTTGGATCCCTGGTTGATGAGATATGAATTTTTGATTAGAGGTGTGACAATTTGTGTCACACCAAGCTTGTTGAACTTCATGATTTTATTTGCCTTGCTTAGGAACATTGGATTTAGCCAAATTTTTGCATGATTGAGCATTTGTATGTTGAGGTGACATCTGAATTTTTCTGGATTTATTGATGGCATTTCCTAATTGATTGGAATTTTCTCCTCTGTTTGGTCATTTTGTGAGTTTTTGTGACACATGTTACCATTTGATTTGTGAAATGCTGGTCATTGATTGGATGAATGTGAAATTTGGTGGAGTGATTCTAGACACATTATAGGTCATTGTGGTTTTGATCCCATTCATTTATCATGTATTGTCACTGTTTTATGATTGATGGAAGTTGGTGCTTGTTTTGATACCATGTGTTGGCTTGCTTGAACTTGTCTGAACTTTATGAATTTAATTTCCATACTTCCATTGATCCAAATGAGCTGAAAATTGATATGCTACTCATTGAATGTGTTCTGTTTAGGTTGGAATTTTTGTGGAATTTATTGAGCTGTTTGGATATTGATTTGGTGGTGATCATTCTGTTTGATCTAATATGGTTCCAAAGTGCATAGTTTGGCATGTTTTGTATGTGAAATGAATTTGGTACATAGTTTTGGTGTGAGACCAATTGGATTCTCTTTTTTCTTGATAAATCTTGGTTTTGATTAATTTTCACTTGCTGTTTTGGATTTTTCACCTCCTTTGGACCCTAGGCTTGTCCTAGTGGTCTTGTTTCTCACTTTTGAATTGTGTTTCAGGTTGAGATGCAAATACCTTAAAGGAGAATGATGCAAGTTTGATTTGGCTAATTGTTGTAAACTAACTTAGTTTATTTTGTAGGATGCTTGGCTTACATGAGTTGATTGTACTTTGCACATTGCATTGTCTGATTGTATTGTCTGTTGATTCTTAACTTGTTTGTTTTGACTGTGTGATCGGTATACTGACTGTGCTTGATTGATTCCAGGTACCATAGTCGCTTTAGTTCTTGAAGAACTTGCTGTGCTGCTGCTTGGTTGTATAAACCAGTTGAGGTAGACTCTCTTGTCTCCATGTAGTCTGGAAGACCTGGCTTGTTATTTAGCCAGGCAACTGTCTGAAGTCCTCCTTAAGAGGCAATGTTTGTGATTGTTTAACTTTGTCCCCAAGCAGGTAAAGACCTCTATGAGGCAATTGGCGGAATCCAAGGGATGTGCAATCCATCCCCCGCTATTCTGTTGAGTCGTCCCTCTGCTCACACCACTGTGTTGATGCATTGGGACATTAACCCAAGATCTTGTACATTTGTACAGTCGAGTCAGAGTCTTAAGTGTAGAAGGGTTCCCACTTTCTGGACCCACACTTCATTGTCTGAAGCTCTCCCTGGCCAGGGATAAGAGTTGTGAAGTCTAAACTTCACTCACCTTTCATCAGCTTCACCCTGACTCTCAATGTCAGGGTTAAGAGCTAACACCACCCTGATACAGTTGACTTGCCTTGGCAGTCTAACCCTTGATTGAGCCACATCTGTCTGTATATAGTGTGTGCTAACTGTGAATGTTTGATTTGCTTTGTTTATGCTTGCATGCTTGTTTTTCCTGGTTAGGATTAGCTTGATGTTGTGCAAGTAGATAGAAACCATAACATAGGGCAATGGTGCATGATAACACTAGGCTCGAGTACAGCTCCCTAGTAGTGTGTCTCCCCTTGGTTTCTGGCTAGAATTTCTTTCCCGTTCAGGGGAACTACGTCGCCCTGATCCTCATACCAGATGAGGTACGTAGGCAGGAGACCGTGCGAGGTCTCTCCGGGCACTTTTTTTTTTGTGTGTGTGTTGTTTGTTTCTTCTTGTGTGTCAGGATATGGATGTAAGACCAGCGATTGGCTGTCCGTATCCTGAGTGTGTTTGTTTGGTTCGGAAGCCGATGTAAGTCCAGCGATTGGCGTTCGGGTTCCAAGTTTGCCTGTGTTTGTGCGTGTCTTGTTTGGCGTGCGTGAGCCGAACTACGGCAGCTCTGATTCTCGTTCCAGACGAGATACGTAGGCATAGGATGCGATGTCCTAGCGAGCCCTTTCCTCTTCCCCCACCTGCGTTGTCTTCGGTGTGTGTGTGTGATGTTTGTTTAGCAACCTTTTCTTTCTTTTAGAGCGTGGATCCCGTCGAGTACGACGGACGTGAGGGGTGCTAATACCTTCCCCTTGCGTAACCGACTCCCGATCCCATTCTCTTTGGTCGCGAGACCATGCTTTTCCCAGGTTTACTTCGAGCGTTTCCTTTCCCTCTTTGGGATAAATAACGCACGGTGGCGGCTCTGTGTTGTTTTTGTTTCAGCCCGCCGGTTGTTTTTCGCGGATGCGACACTTACTCCCTTGTGTATGGTATGGAAGCAGTCCTACCTGTTAAAGTGGAGATTCCTTCTCTAAGAGTCCTGTTGGATGTCAAGTTAGACGAAGCTGAATGGATTCGGACAAGGTTCAATGAGTTGAGTCTTATCGAAGAGAAGCGAATGGCAGCCATTTGTCATGGGCAGTTGTATCAAAGTCGGATGAAGAGAGCCTTTGATCAGAAAGTGCGTCCTCGATGCTTCCAGGTCGGAGATTTGGTGTTGAAAAGGATCCTTCCTCCTTAGACAGATCATAGGGGCAAGTGGACTCCTAACTATGATGGACCGTATATTGTCACCAAGGTTTTTGATGGTGGGGCATTAATGCTTGTAACGATGGATGGTGAAAACTTCACTTCCCCGGTGAACTCAGACGCAGTTAAAAAATATTTCGCATGAAATAGACCCGCTGGACAATAAAAAGAGTAGTCCATGCAAAAATAGGGCATCCCGGCGAACCAAGAAAATGAAAAAGGTTCGGGCAAAAATTAGGGATTAAAAGTGAAAAGATTGTACACCCGGTAAGTTGAAAACCTGAAAAGGCAACTTAGGCAAAAATGGGTATCCCGGTGGATTGAAAACCCGAAAAGGGCGATCCAGGCAAAAGTTAGGGATTAAGCGAATGATTGCGTTCTGAGTAGTTCTGAATCTCATCTCGTGTCAATGACTGGAAACTTTTGAAGGATAGGAAACAGTCCAATCACTCTTTCAGAAAGCTGATCATCTGGAGGATCTTGAAGACGTGCAAGTCATAGCAGAATTGGAACCCAATAGAAATCCATTTCACATTGCCATTAGATTAATGTCTGTTTTTATCTGTTGTGTGATTACCTCTTTCCAGGGATTGCTTCCTGATGTAAATGCCTATTCAGAGGCCGTTCAATCAATAAAATCATGTTATTTAGTATATCCCTGTTTTCATTTTCATTTTTCTGTTTTGTTTGCAAAAATGACGTCCGAATTTTTTGATAAACATTGCATCATGACACATAAGAGCTTTACAGGTACATGCTTAATAAACATTTAAAATTGCTGTAAATTTTAAGTGTTTTGGATCGTCTATTCAGAACAGGTACCCTCGGGGCATTTCCTTAAAATCCCCTGCAGATGATCGTGAATGTTTTCCACCAACAGACGAATTCGGTATCTTATCCCAGCAGAGCTGATCAGAGCGTTGGATTCTTCAATCCCCAGCAGGTTCTCACCACTGTACCTCCCCCCAAGCGGTGGTTTCAGATTATACACTCCCCAGTAGAGTTGACAGTGTCAGACTATATACCCCCAGCGGAGTTGACAGTGCCAGACTGTATCTTCCCAGCAAAAGCGGTTGCTCCTCAGAGTTCGAGGCCAGATCGATAATCCCAATGCCAGATCCATGGTTTCTTTCCTTGAAGCAGAACCTCGGTACCGTATCGGTGTTTGCTTCCCCTGCTGAGTCATCTCTCGCAGATCGTGGTTGCCAGAACCACTATCGCTTTCCCCAACAACAGGTTTTCAGTGCCGTTCTCTCCCCAGTCAGAATCTCGGTATTTCGTCATTACTAGAACACCGTGTGGCGGGTCATTTCCCCACATAATTCTTTGCGCTGTGCATCTCCAGCAGCCTTGCCAGGGTCCAGAAGATGGTGATCATTTCCCCAGCAGATCCCCTTGCCTCAGCTTGGCATTCTACCCAGCATTTCGCATCCCTGCATGTAGAATCATATTGCATTGCATCCTCCCAAATCGCGTAGCATTTCCATTTTCATGGAGCATTACGCCATTGAAAAATTCAAACATTTGCATGTAAGCATAAAACATTCTCGGTATCCCAAGTGATAAGCCAGAAGTTGTTTCCAGTACTCAGACTGAAGATTGTTCATGACTTACCTTTGTCATCCCCAGCAAGTGTCATTGGCCCATGCGCCGCCTCTATTATCGTTCCCTATTTCTGCCGATGTTGACAGGCATGAAATTTCCGATATTCAGACTGAAGTGGCGTTCAGGCCAGTTTTCCGATGTTCAGATCGAAGAAGTTTCCGACGTTCAGGTCGATGCAACTTGTGGCGTTCAGGCCAATTTTCCGACGTTCAGATCGAAGAAGTTTCCGACGTTCAGGTCGATGCAACTTGTGGCATTCAGGCCAATTTTCCGATGTTCAGATCGAAGAAGTTTCCGACGTTCAGGTCGACGCAACTTGTGGCATTCAGGCCAGCCTCTCGGTGTTCAGACCGATATTAATAATCTCATATCTTCCGATGTTCGGATCAAAGTCATTTCGGTATTTAGACTGATGAGCGACATTCAGACCATGGTTATTTTTGTGTTACCATTTATTTTGGTATCCAGGTTAACATTCTTTTTCGGTATTCAGACTAACTCTCACCGTACCAGACAGATTCTTCTTTCAAGACCACCTCTTTGCCGATTCTGACAGGCATTGTTACTTCACTTCACTTCAGTGCAAATTTTTGGGCTTTTATTGTATTCAATCCCTTGATACCTCGAAAGCACGAAAGCCGCTGCTATCTTCTTTCCAGGTCTCCAGTTGATTGAATAGGGGCAGCTGTAATACCCCAAAATTTACCCTTCATTTTTCCTGGAAGCATACGCTTTACACCTCATGCATGCATTCATTTTTAGGTCATTTAGCATTTGCATTTCATCATGGAAATCGGAATCGGATCCAAGAAGCTTGAACATCATCCAGGACACTTTGTGGGCTCTATTTAGATGATCAGTCAACACAAGGGAAAGACTTGAGTTACTTCCAACAGGGGTCTATTCGCCAGTCAAAACGTTAATCTTGAAGGAACAAAGGTTTGTTCATGAGCTGTCATGCTCGCTAGGCGAAGCCCACGTGTTTTGAAAAAAAAAACGGAAAACGAAAAATAAAATGAAATAATAATAATAATAATAATAAATAAATAAATAAAAGAAAAAATCTTGGACTTGGACCTCTCTCATTTGAGCCCACAGGTCCACAAAAATCAGGTTATAAATTCAGAGTTTCAGTGAAACAAAAGGCCATTCTATTCCTATTACCCTGTCTGGGAAAAAGATAGTGAGAGAAGAACCCTGGGGAAAAAGATAGTGAGAGAAGAGCTAACAGAGTTCAGAGCAACCTCCAGGCAACTCTGAAAGGTTCATTCTGACTCACACACTTTCAGCTCAAGCAAACCCTAACATTGATTTGCAAATCCAGCCGTGCCATTTGATTTCAACCGATCTCTCCAATCAGGTTTGCCCTTATTCCCATTACCTTTGTGCTTTGAAGTTGAATACTCTGGATGTTTGAGGTATGATGGATAAATTTCATTAGGTTTTTGCCCACGGGTTCATAATTATGTATGAATGTATAAATAATGCCTTGAATGCTTAATCGTTTAATTTCTGAAGTGTATGCTACAGGGTTTGAGGTTTCTGAAACCATACTGTTATCCATGAAAAACCATACTGTTTTGCTCTAATCTGACTTACGTTTGTCATAACATGTTTTCTCCTAATCCTTATCTTGTTTCACTAACCCTTTTGTTGAGTTTTTGTGAAGGCTCACATGACTTTTGCAGGGATAGCTCGCTGGATATTCCACTTTGCTTGTGGGATACCATTTGGGAGATTTATTCTGATTGCCTTGTTGGCACATTTACTTTATACATGTTTGAAATTCTGGTGTAGTCAGAATTCAGATGTTCTACTCCAAGTCATGACATCTGATCTAACATTGTAATTAATACAACAAGATAGTTATTAATCACTGTACTGATATGCACACGTTCACAGATGTCACGACATCTCATTCTATGTCACCCTAGAATGTATGAACACCTGGTGCTGTGCATCAGGAAGAAGGATTCAACAGAAATCAATCCTAACACTCACTTCTGTTGTTTTCTTCCACAGTTATCAGCCTGATGTCTTACTGTTGATCAGCTGTTACATTGTTCCAGTGTGTTTGTATTTTACTTGAATTTCCTGAATTAAAGGTTGAACACGTTAATCTAATTGTCACTTATTAGATTGCTAACAACTAGGCTACTTGTTAGGTTCATTAATTGTAGGTTAGTAGTTGGTTTCCTGGTTTTTCTCTAAGCTGTTGAATCCCTGAAGAATAGCCTGAGAAAAATACTGACCCAGAAAAACCAATCATCCTACACTTTAGCTCCTGTTGTTGGGAATGAATGTCACAACATTCAGTTCGACATCCAGAACATAAGCTGATTCTGTTATGTTCCTGGAACTGTACTGTGCTAAGTTTGCAGTACTGTAAAAGACTAACTAGTCTCTACTTCAGTATCAACCTTCAGTATCAATTGTCAAAACATCCAGTTTGACAGTTTCACAATGATCCTTCAGCAAGGTCTGTTATCCTTGAAAAGAACAGACTTAAATAAATACTGAACTGAAATTAACCTGCTTATCATTCAGTATCTACTGTCCATGATGAATGTTACAACATTCTGATTGACATTCAAACAGAAGGCTATATGCCAGGTCTGTTATCATCTTGATAAGCTGACTGGAATACCTGCTGAGTTATGACAGTAATAAAAACACATGCAGAAGGAAAACAAACACAGGAAATTGTTAACCCAGTTCAGTCTAACATGACCTACATCTGGGGGCTACCAAGCCAGGAAGAAGATCCACTATTAGCAGTATTAATTCAGAGCTAAACTCACCCGTTTACAACTCTTCACTTAATCCCTACCCAATGCAATCTATACCTAGGAACTCCTAGATAGAAACCTCGAGTTTCCATTCCTATCACTACAAATACAATGTAATGTTAACACACCTTGAACTTGCTTCACAGCTTCATTCAAGAACAAAATCACTCTTGCCTACAGGCTTTGAGTTACAAACACTCTCAGGATTTACCACTGAGATACACATGGTAACCTTCCCACAGATTGGGAGGTTTACCTTACACACACCCCTAAAAATTCATTCTAAGAGGCTTACAAAAACTAGGTTACAATCAGCTATTTATAACCTAATCACCCAACTGGATTTGGGCCTTCAGAAATCGCAGCAGACTTGTTCTTTGCTGTTACAACTTCAGCAGAAAAATTCTGCTACAAACAAGGTCTTCAATCCTAGAATCTCTCCATATATATCTCCATATTTTGAGCCTATATATCTTCTGATTGAGTCTTCAAGACCTCCACATGGGAGTTAGGATATTCACCAGATATCCTTGCTGATCCCAGAATATATACTGAATTAATTAATTCAGTTTTCTACACATGTGCGATGTCACAGACCTGATGTCGTGACATCGTACATGACATGTTGGTCCAGATGTTGAATTTCTTCAACCCAACATATTAAAACAACAGAGATGATTAAATTATTTGTTTTCTAAAATTAATGCCAATCCTAAGGAATTAACAATCTCCCCCTTTGGCAAATTTTAGCTAAAACAAATAAACAATACACTGGACAAAACATCCCAATTTGGGAATGCTCTTCATCTCCGTCATTGGCTCCACCACCACAAACACCAAAGTTGGTGTACATGGGGAAGAAGAGGGACACGACTCAGTTGTACCAGAACCCTTCCCCTCAACCGGAGAGCTTCCAGAAGAATATGTAATGCTGAGTACATAGACAATGTAACTCAGATCACAAGGCACAACTGTCTTCTTAACTCAGATCACAAGACACAAGTGGTAACCCCAGTTGGTGGATTTTGTGCCTGATGCCAACTTCTGTTTGTTGTTGGCTTGCTTCTGGTACATTCTCAACCCCAGGACTATATTTCTCTCCCCCTTTTTAGCTAAACATTTGTAAAGGTACCCTTCACAAAACCAGATCCAGGCGCAGCTTGCCCAAACCTTAACATACCCCATGATTCTGAGAATGGAGTGTTTTTCTTGTGAGAGGAAGAGGGCTAGTGCATCCTTTAAATAGTCCAGCCCGTGCCTAGGAATTTCCGGTAGAAATAAATGCTTGGTCAAGATGCATTTATTTTTGCTGAGAAACAGTCAGAGAATCACCAACAAAATCTCAGATTATCTTTGAATACCTTTTATAGCTCTTGACTGTTTCTTTTCCAAAACAGCCGTTCCAGTGCATGGAGACTATTCCATATATGCAGTCAGACACGTTGCACGCGATGTCTTAACATTTCACGTGGCTTTTTCCTGCATTCTGCTAGTATTCAACATTTTCCAAGGTTCCTGTCATACCTCCAGTAGAGACTTGACATCTGGCACTGATACAGTCAAATTCCACACTTCATCAGATGGTTACTCCCCCTGTACCACACAGCTGTAGCCATCTGGCTTATTCTGATTTGTCAGAATTTGACACATCACCTTCATAATCCCTACTGACTTTTAGTTTCAGAAGGAATTAGCAGCATTGTCCAGGGCAATGTCATGACATCCGGTCAGACATTCTTCAGCTCACTCAGCCTTAACATACATCACAGTATCCTGATAACTGACAAGGTGTCATACCTAGTTATCTGAGTACACATAGACCACAAGCTTGATGATTACTTGCAGCTTCAAGGACAAAACTCCCCCTGTCATGGACGCCCTACTCTCCTCTTAAAACTTGGAGATCACACATGAGCATATCCAACACCCCAAAGTTGGACCTTCACATACTTCCTGATTCAAAGAGAATCCAGACCACTTGATGAATGGAAAACATAAGACGCATCTTCATGTCTTCAAGAGCACACCCTCTGTTCAACCCTCTTAGCTGAACACATGCACACTCTGTGTCAATCTCTCTTCTAACCAGAACAGAAGACCACTTCACAAGATGTTCTAACATCAGCTGGGACATCCTTCACAACGAGGAGCACCATCTGATAGTCTTCAGATATCACTGAGTCATCAGCTTGATTAAGAAGACCCCAGACCTAAATTGGGACATATACATTTTCATCCCATTACAAGAGATAATCTTCCATAGATGGCTCAGAACTCCTACCACAAGCTCCAAGGGATGAATAGAAAGCACCTCCTTTAGTCTTCAACTTACTACTTTTCTACTCAAGAGTAATTTGTCTCAGACTTTCCTCAAGAATAATCAGCTGCCATATGTTGATTATCTTGATTCTTCGAACTCACTTCTGAGGTAAACCAATTGCCACTGGTTGATTACCTCCTTCATGAATCCTCATATGAAAAGGTCAAATGCTGCTTTTTGACCTCCCCAAGTTTATCAGACTTCTCCCAAAGATATTCTGACCTTTCAAGTGAGACTAGAACTTCAAGTTTTTTTGAAGTATCCAATCTACAACCCTGTAGACCTTTCTATCTCAAGTTGATGTGCCACTTCACCAACTAAGAGTCTGATGTTGAACCAAATGTCACAACATTGTGTTTTGACATCTAGCTGTTGAATTCAGCTCCTTCTTCTGCCACTTGAAAGAACTTCCTCCCTTCACAGAACAAGAGTTCAATATTCTCATAGACTTGATTGTGGAACCAAGTTTGAGTAAACAACCTCCATCCTGCAGGTTTGCAGTTAAGTCATCCAAGCTCACACCTTGATGAATCCCTGCTTCTTCTCCAAAGACATCAAACACTTTGATGTATGAGTCTTCAGAAGGACCAGTTAGAAACTAATCCTCCAGCTCTACCAAGGATTCCACATCCTAAGGCAAGGCTGTTTCCATGATGTCAAGACTGCTGCCACTTGTTCTTGACTTCACAGTGTGCATAAGCTAATGCACTTCCTTACCTAGATCAGAAATAAACTGATCCAAGTAACCACCATCAAGACTATGATGTCTTCTTCTTCTTGTACATACCAAGGCTGAACATGTTTCTTGCCAGGAAACCTTTTCAGAGATCATATGCTTTTGCTGCCACCAAAGAGATAGATCATAAGCCAATGTACTATCCTTCCTGTGATTCTGCACAGGGTCTTGAAGAAGTGATGTTCCAACATCTTTGAGAACATCAGTTATCTTGAGCTCCAAGGATAATCAATTAAACACTTGTACTTGGCACAAGTAGACATTGATCTTAAATCCTTTCCCAATTATCCTTTCAGATACTTCCACCATAAGAATACTTTGAAGGTACTCTTCTTGTGTCAACATCTTCTGCTTGCAAGCACCTAGACAATTTTGAAAGTCTTCCCAGATTAAATTCACCCTTAGGAATGAGAGAGATGAATTCTTCCTTGCAAATGTGTCACACAACCACCAGAACCCATGTGACACAGGTCAATAGTCAACCAGACCCTAGGCTGACCAGACTTGAGGAGGTTAACCAAAACTCCCCCTCAACTTAACAATCATGGAAACTCCACACCAATAACTATGCATTGTATATAAATGTCTCAACCTGACATACACCATCCCCACCAGTGGCAACTAACTCTATGAGTTATACCTATACATACTCCAATCACACCAATCAGACTCCAGCTGACCATAAGTACTAGTGATACAAAACAGCACCAGTCAATGGTAAATATGCATTGCTAGAGCATACTACCTCAACTAACCTATGAATCTTCATATTCTCATTCCTCGAAAGAACTGCCACTTCTGAAATGTGGTGTTTGAATAACAAGATTCATGGTTCCAATCCTCTTAAATGGTATAACAATCAGGTTATCCCATTATTGACTACTAACATCCAGGGGACTTGTCTTCCAACACAACATAGTACTTCAGGGAACAGCTATCCAACCCTGATCAATCAACAGGAATATGCCAAACAGCAGGAGATTGCACAATGTCACATCTCAACCAGCTCAACTTCTAGAGATCAGACTTCTAAAGGTGACCTTCTTGAGCACACACACAGTTGACCCTACCCTTGTCAACTTAGCACACACAGATGTCTCCTCTTCCAGGTCAGGAGTAGGTTCCAAACAGAAGTATCCCTTTGTTTGATACCTAAAAACATCTGCTCTTCAACCAGTAGCTGCATACTTGTTGAACACCATGTTCTAACATTGTATAGAACATTAGTTCCATCTCCTTGGAACAAACCTTCCTTGAAGGTCTTCAAGGTCTTCATACACCCTACTCAAGTGAGTAAAAGAATCAGTGATTAGGTGATTCTTACCATCCTGAAGTGAGAACGTCATGATGAGTGGACTTGAGGAGACTCAAGTATCTTTGACATCTTCAGTAGATTATGATGAGATCTTGAATACAGCAGCCTTTCATCCACATGAGGAGAAACAACATCAGAGTTTGAGTTTTGCCAGGTATTATGCAGCAGAAATCATAATACACCTCAACCTATGAACACACACTTCACCAAATCAGCCTCCAAGACCATACCAAGTTTGAATGTGATTCAATACTGGCACAACTGTCCCGCACACAGGCCAATTGCCACCCTCCAGAGACAGGTACACACCATTCCTGTCATGAATAGTCCATCCACCTACTTCAAGGGACCATTCAGGGTAATCACAGAACCTTCCACAGGTTCCAGCATCAGTACTAACATAACTCCTTGCAAGATACCAGAAAGTATCACCCATGGATCTCATCCAGAAACAGAACAGGATGCCTGCTCTGATACCAATTGAAATTCTGGTGTAGTCAGAATTCAGATGTTCTACTCCAAGTCATGACATCTGATCTAACATTGTAATTAATACAACAAGATAGTTATTAATCACTGTACTGATATGCACACGTTCACAGATGTCACGACATCTCATTCTATGTCACCCTAGAATGTATGAACACCTGGTGCTGTGCATCAGGAAGAAGGATTCAACAGAAATCAATCCTAACACTCACTTCTGTTGTTTTCTTCCACAGTTATCAGCCTGATGTCTTACTGTTGATCAGCTGTTACATTGTTCCAGTGTGTTTGTATTTTACTTGAATTTCCTGAATTAAAGGTTGAACACGTTAATCTAATTGTCACTTATTAGATTGCTAACAACTAGGCTACTTGTTAGGTTCATTAATTGTAGGTTAGTAGTTGGTTTCCTGGTTTTTCTCTAAGCTGTTGAATCCCTGAAGAATAGCCTGAGAAAAATACTGACCCAGAAAAACCAATCATCCTACACTTTAGCTCCTGCTGTTGGGAATGAATGTCACAACATTCAGTTCGACATCCAGAACATAAGCTGATTCTGTTATGTTCCTGGAACTGTACTGTGCTAAGTTTGCAGTACTGTAAAAGACTAACTAGTCTCTACTTCAGTATCAACCTTCAGTATCAACTGTCAAAACATCCAGTTTGACAGTTTCACAATGATCATTCAGCCAGGTCTGTTATCCTTGAAAAGAACAGACTTAAATAAATACTGAACTGAAATTAACCTGCTTATCATTCAGTATCTACTGTCCATGATGAATGTTACAACATTCTGATTGACATTCAAACAGAAGGCTATATGCCAGGTCTGTTATCATCTTGATAAGCTGACTAGAATACCTGCTGAGTTATGACAGTAATAAAAACACATGCAGAAGGAAAACAAACACAGGAAATTGTTAACCCAGTTCAGTCCAACATGACCTACATCTGGGGGCTACCAAGCCAGGAAGAAGATCCACTATTAGCAGTATTAATTCAGAGCTAAACTCACCCGTTTACAACTCTTCACTTAATCCCTACCCAATGCAATCTATACCTAGGAACTCCTAGATAGAAACCTCGAGTTTCCATTCCTATCACTACAAATACAATGTAATGTTAACACACCTTGAACTTGCTTCACAGCTTCATTCAAGAACAAAATCACTCTTGCCTACAGGCTTTGAGTTACAAACACTCTCAGGATTTACCACTGAGATACACATGGTAACCTTCCCACAGATTGGGAGGCTTACCTTACACACACCCCTAAAAATTCATTCTAAGAGACTTACAAAAACTAGGTTACAATCAGTTATTTATAACCTAATCACCCAACTGGATTTGGGCCTTCAGAAATCGCAGCAGACTTGTTCTTTGCTGTTACAACTTCAGCAGAAAAATTCTGCTACAAACAAGGTCTTCAATCCTAGAATCTCTCCATATATATCTCCATATTTTGAGCCTATATATCTTCTGATTGAGTCTTCAAGACCTCCACATGGGAGTTAGGATATTCACCAGATATCCTTGCTGATCCCAGAATATATACTGAATTAATTAATTCAGTTTTCTACACATGTGCGATGTCACAGACCTGATGTCGTGACATCGTACATGACATGTTGGTCCAGATGTTGAATTTCTTCAACCCAACATATTAAAACAACAGAGATGATTACATTATTTGTTTTCTAAAATTAATGCCAATCCTAAGGAATTAACAATGTTTGTTTTGTATGTGTTCGTATCCCCGCAGGTAGCGCGGTTCCTTCGTCAAGGACTGCCTTTTTGCATGAGCATCCCAAACCCTAACCCTTCATTGATTTTTCTTCTCCTAAACACACGTTTACTCCTTCTACTACAGGTGAGTAAGTCTCCAAAGGTCGAGCATCCGGTAGATTGCGTAGTAACGTCGTCCGCCCCCAAAACATAATCCTTAACCCCGTAGTTAGCCGAACTACGACTTGCTCTGATTCTCATTCCATATGAGATACGTAGGCATAAGACGCGATATCTTAGCGAGCACACATCCCCCCAACCCATAGGTCAGCCGAGCTACGAAGACTCTGATTCTCATATTCATATGTGATACGTATGCAGTGGATGCGACACCCGCGCGAGTCATTTTCATTTAACCCCTTTTTTAGTAAACAACACAAGATAAACTCACACCCTTTAGACGAGAACTACAAAAGTGGATCTCGTAGAGTACTACGGATGCGTAGGAGTGCTAATACCTTCCCTTTGCATAACCGACTCCCGAACCCAAGATTTGGTTGCGTGACCTTGTCTTTTCCTTTCCTCTTTTCAAGTTTACTTCGAGCGTTTCCTTTCCCTCATTTGGGATAAATAACGCACGGTGGCGACTCTTCTATCATTTTCTTTCGCCCATTGTTTTTTAGCACACTGTATTTTTCAGGTTGCCACACAAAGTAACGTTCTGGAAGCTCTGGCCGAGAGGGCAAGTTTGCTACACATTTAAACTACTCCAAGGAATAATTTCATGTCAATACACTTGAAATTCTAAGAATTGAGTACAAGAAAAGAAATACTTAAAAGTTTGAAAGAATCACCTTTTTCTTCTTGTATTTGTCACAAAACACTAAAATTGTGAATGAAATTAGGCATTAATACAAAAGGTGGTGGATTGGATTACCTCCATCATGCGAAGATAAAGAGAGATATCAGATACATAAGGCTCGTCAATCTGTTGATTGTCACGTTTCACATTACTTTTGTTACCAATTGGCTCATCTAAATTGGAATTCTGTATAGGCTGATAACCAGGAAGAACACTAAGATCTGGAAATTCTTCCAAAACAACCCTATGCCTTTTGTGAACAAGAATAGAAGGTGATTGATTGGTGTTTGTTCTCTTCTTTGAGCCATCACTCTCCATCTCTCTCTCTGGGTATATTTCACTATAACACAATCAGAAAGAGATAAAAATTAGGATTTTTTGTTATGATTGTGATTTGATTGAGGTTTCTGTTATATACGTAGTAGTTTTACTTATAATATTATTTTAGATTCGAAATCTGGCGAAGTTTGGGATTTTGAATGCTACTCACATATTTTCTCCTTTAGTTTATTAAAAATAATTAAACCCCCAAGTACTAAAAAAAATTGGCTTGCCTATATCCGCGAGCCTAATTCAAATATTTTATTGTTTTTTTTCTTTTTAAATATGGATATGTTTGCTTCGCTGATTCAAAATTTTCATTTTGTTTTAATTTTTTATGAAAACTTGATATTCTTTAGATTTTAATTTATAAAACATATATTTTTGGAAGAAAACGAAAATAGAAAATATTATATTTTTCCTAAAAATAAATAAAATATTTTTTCTGAAAATAAAATAAATAGCTGATAATTAAAAAAAACTAAAATAGGAAAAAATATTTTTCCTAATAATAGAAAAAATATTTTCCCCTTAAAATAAATTAAAAAATAAAGAAAATAAAAAATAATAATTTTTTAAAATAAAAAAATATCCAAAAAAAAAATTCTAAAATATTTAATTTCTGAAAATAAAATAAAGATATTTTAAAACTTTTATATATATATATATATATATATATATATATATATATATATATATATATATATATATATATATATATATATATATATATATATATATAGAGAGAGAGAGAGAGAGAGAGAGAGAGAGAGAGAGAGAGAGAGAGAGAGAGAGAGAGAGAGAGAGAGAGAGAGAGAGAGAGAGAGAGAGAGAGAGAGAGAGAGAGAGAGAGAGAGAGAGAGAGAGAGAGAGAGAGAGAGAGAGAGAGAGAGAGAGAGAGAGAGAGAGAGAGAGAGAGAGAGAGAGAGAGAGAGAGAGAGAGAGAGAGTTATGGATTGCTCATTTCACTAAATCCTATAGTAAACATATAACTTTCAAAATTTGTTAAGAAAATAATTATATGAACAATTATGTTATATTTCAAGAAAAACTTACATTGATTAGTGATTTTGAAGCATCCTGCAACTCATCATTCATCTCACCATGTTTTATGGTTAAAATCTCTCAAATATTTTAAGTTTTTTATTCAACACTTCCTTTTCTACTAATTTATTCTTGAAACCATAAAATTTGATACTTCAAAAAATGAACAAGTATGGAAGAAATATGAACGAAAACTAGAAGTATTGGAGATATTTTAACGATAAAACAACATGAGATGAATGATGAGTTATAGAATGCTAGAAAATCATTAATCAATATAAGATAAGTTTTAGATACAACATAATTTTGCATATGATTATTTTCAAAATCAATTTACTAGGTTATATGTTCAAAGAGGGGTTAGTGAAATAAACAATCGACATTAGATATATTAAACTCAACTCGACGGAATAAAATGAGAGTTGCACAAAGAATCACAAGAAACATAAACTCAATATCAATATTAATCTAAAACTCAAACTCAATAACAACAACTAAACTACAACATATAGGTTTTCATAACTTTGGGTAGTAGAACAACTAAACAACAACAACAATAACATTAATAACTCAAAAACAACAACTTACATTAAACAACAACTCAAAAAAAATCTCTTAGCAAAACATTATTAACATCATCAATAAACCTATAGAATAAATCGGTTTATACAACAACAACAAGATCAAACCTCTAGGATTTAGGGTCTCAACAACAACAACAACATCATCAACAACAACAACAATGCCAATAAACCTATAACATAAATTTTCTTAAACAACAACAACAATATTAAATATTTAGGGTTTAGGGTCTCAATAACAGGTTTATGATATGTGTTTATGGCTCTCATTGTTTAGGACTCTTCGTTAGGATTCTTTTTATGTTGTTTAGACAAATGAAACCGAATGCTATAAGTTAAAACTATATATATATATATATATATATATATATATATATATATATATATATATATATATATATATATATATATATATATATATAATATATATATATATATATATATATATATATATATATATATATATATATATATCAGAAAAACATATTCATCTTGGTTGGAAAGAAAGCCGAGGTGAAAAGTAACATAAGAAGGCGCCACTTTTAATGAGATAAAAACATAAATTGAGGCGGATGGGATTTGAAGGATATACACTGAATAGATTTACCCCTCAGTTTTCAAAATAATCGACATAATATTTTGTATATTATATATTTTAAAAAAACATGGTGCGTCTAGGAATTATACCTTGGTTTTTCAATACGTGAGGTGAAATCGTCATCATAAAATGTATTATCTATAGTAGTGCAAAAAAAAATGTTAAAGGTGGAAATAGTAATGACAAATACTTTTCAAATGCAGAGCCATGGACAGTAGTTAAAAAAACAAGGAAACCCTGTAGAGGTAGACCGAAAAGTGAACAGAAGTGGTGCATTGGCAATGACGATATCAGTTAATGCAATACAAGAACAAAAAATACAAGATGTAAGTTTATGGCACTTAATGAAGAGGACAATGATGGAGGCATTGATGATAATAATCATGCTAATGCTACTGATGGGAACAATAATGATGGCATTGATGAGAATAATCGAACCATTGATTATAATAACATGCATGAATCTACATGTAAAGATACTGGTAATAAAGAAAGTCAGAAGAAATTTAAAGAATAAGTGGGAGTTCAATAGATGACAAAGGATTCTGAAGCAGATAAGAAAAGAAAAAAAAATAAAGAATTACAGCTAGCCTTGTAATTTGTTCACGTGGCATTATAAAAGAAAAGAATAAAGGGACAACACATAGAAAAACTAATAATAATGGCATTATAAAAGAAAATAATAAAGGGAACACTTGAAAAAATTAAGAATAATCTGAACATATGGATGGAAGACAAAAAGTAGGAGATCTTATTAGTGGACTTAAGGGTGTTGAAACCATGATTTTTATGAAGAGCGCCCTCAAAACATGTATATCACATATCTAAAGGATATTAGAGGAAATACTATTAGGAGGATTCTTTCTTTGTAGTTTTTCTTGTTGTTGGGCTTAAACCCTCAACCAAAAAAAAATAGAGATGGTATACTTCAATAATGTATGAAAGGTGACAACATAAAAGGTACACATTATTGAATCAAGATAGAGATGGACATTTCATCTATAAAGGAAGAGTCTTTTGTATTCTTCATTGCAAAAATTAGAATTATGTAGTATCATATAAGTCACTTATTTTGTTTACACTTCTGCAATTTTAACGACCATATAAAACATAACAAATTAAACAGCAGTATAATTTTATTCACCAACAATAACCAATATAGTACTCAGCAAGTGATCGAACATATGAATTAGTTTATTCGCCATGAACTTCTTCAAAGTAACGTTCTGGCAGCTCTGGCCGGGAGGGCAAGTTTGCTACACATTTAAACTGTTCCAAAGAATGATTTCATATCAATACACTTGAAATACTAGTAATTCACTACAACAAAAGAAATACTTAAAAGTTGAAAAAATCACCTTTTTCTTCTTGTATTTGTCACGAATAGCTTTCAAGGATGATGCCCTTTTTGACAAATATAAATCATGTAGAATGATAACACAATCTTCCAAATCATCAGATCCATATACCAATGAGTCATAGAGGGACAAAGTCTACAATATATTCAAAATATTACCCTTTTAGAGGATCAAATAGATTATAGTCCATAACATCAAATATTTACCCAAGATTGTAATCTAGCCCGGATAATAAATTTGGCAAGAAAATATTAAGTACATTGAAATACTACCCTTTTAGAGAATCAAATAGATTATTAGATTTCATTAATATCGAATATTTACCCAAGGATGCACTCTAGGCTTGATAATAAATTTGGCAAGAAATATAACAGAGGCAGCCACAGTGGAAGGCTTAAATTGTATACACTCATAGTCAAGCAGGCTTAAATCGGCAAGATAGTTGCACAAATTTTCAAACTGCGAATTAGAAGTCTGCAACTCAAACAAAAAACAAACAATAAATAGTATCACTTTGAAAGCATTTGACATTATCAACCAGTAATAAAACAACATTTTGAATTACCTTTCGATTCTCAGAAGCAATGGCGATAAACCTCCTGAAGTGAAATAAATGAAAATGAAAATAATATAATAAGTACAAGTAACCTCCCTCCAGCAAATTTTAGATATTCACATTTAAGATATGAAAAAAAAAATCATTACCTTAAAAAGGTGACGACATTAGGGTTTCCCATTTCATAATTCAGGGTCTTGAGTATCTGAGCTTCCATCTCTAAAACCTAGATTAACAGCAATAAATATGAGACACAAAGCAACAAAGAAAAAAACTATATAATATGTGATACACTAATAGAGAAATGAGTATGATATTTGCCTCATGCAGTGAATAGGTGTTATTAGTACTTTGGCAGAAATCCGCTGCTTTTGGTGGAGTGGTTTCTTCATACTTTCTGCATATTTAAAAGTGATGAAATTTTAATGCTTAAGCAAACCAACATAACATTTGTAATAATTGAAAAATAAAAATAAAAATAAAGAAGTTGTTGGGATCTTACGATGCAATGAGCATAGCGGAAACACCGAGCAACTGAAGCTCGGATCTATTGAGAGAATGGATAGATAGGAATCTGTCAATGTAGGAAACAGCTAGATGAAGTGTTTCTGAGAGAAGCTTGTATTCATCTGCAACCTCAACTAACCAATCAACCAATGTTGCCCTCATGTTCGTAGTAATGTGTTTCTGAACGTTTTCCACGTAATCAACCGCTGGTTTTCGATTTTCCTCGATCTGAGAAACAAGTGAGAAGGCATTAATTTAAAAACACTAAAATTGTGGATGAAATTAGGCATTACTACAAAAGGTGGTGGATTGGATTACCTCCATCATGCGAAGATAAAGAGAGATATCAGATACATAAGGCTCGTCAATCTGTTGATTGTCACGTTTCACATTACTTTTGTTACCAATTGGCTCATCCAAATTGGAATTCTGTATAGGCTGATAACCAGGAGGAACACTGAGATCTGGAAATTCTTCTAAAACAACCCTCTGCCTTTTGTGAACAAGAACAGGAGGTGATTGATTGGTGTTTGTACTCATCTTTGAGCCATCACTCTCCATCTCTCTCTCTGGGTATATTTCACTATAACACAATCAGAAAGAGATGAAAATTAGGCTTTTTGGTTATGATTGTGATTTGATTGAGGCTTCTGTTATATAAGTAGTAGTTTTACTGATAATATTATTTTAGATTCGAAATCTGGCGGAGTTTGGGATTTTGAATGCTACTCACATATTTTCTCCTTTAGTTTATTAAAAATAATTAAACCCCCAAACACTCAAAACTTTTGGCTTGCCTATATCCGTGGGCCTAATTCAAATATTTTATTGTTTTTTTTCTTTTTAAATATGGATATGTTTGCTTTGCTGATTCAAAGTTTTCATTTTGTTTGAATTTTTTATGAATACTTTATGTTCTTTAGATTTTAATTTATAAAATATATATTTCTAGAAGAAAACGAAAATAGAAAATATTACATTTTTCTAAAAATAAATAAAATACTTTTTCTGAAAATTAAATAAATAGCTGATAATTAAAAAAAAACAAAAATAGGAAAAAAATATTTTTCCTAAAATAGAAAAATATATTTTCCCCTTAAAATAAATTAAAAAATTATAAAAATAAAAATAATAATTTTTTAACATAAAAAAAAATATCCGAAAATAAAAAAAATCTAAAATTTTTAATTTTTGAAAATAGAATAAATATTTTTTAAAAAATTTATTTTATAGTGTGTATGTTTTAGGAATTGGAATTTCATTCTCGAGAATGTGACATTAGAAATGTTGCAATTTATGTTTATTTCAAATTTTTTTAAAATATTCCTAAATATTTTTTTCTCAGAATATTGTTGTACATAATTTTTTTTTCTAATTATTCTCATGGTTAAAGGATGAGAATCCAATATTCTCATAAGAATAATGTTTAACTAAATATAACTTTTTCCATTTATTTTTATTTTTTATTTTTTATAATTTTAAATTAAATAAATATTGTAAATATTTTTGGGAGATTTACTTTATGACTAAGGCGATAACCTAAATTCCTCTGATAACCACAGAAGACCTTTTTTCCCGAAAATTTGCCCTGTCAATCATCCACAATGGAATACCTTATTTTCCCCAATCAATAAACTACAATCTACAAAATCAGTTACTCCAACCACGTTAAACTCAGTCCAACACCAAAAGCTGAATGTTTTCCCCGAGCAACCCAAGTCCTTTGTAGAGACGATAAATAAAGTATGTGACATACCACTCATCCAGTTTCTAAAACCCTGCGTCAAATGGGGATAGGTTGACCATTGTAATCCTAGAGGAAGAATACCAAAATGGTGTGGAAGCGTGCGTGCAAGCACAACTTACACATTACGGTCATCTGACCGAAAGGTTTCGCTCTTTTGACGATGTAGAATTTGAAGACAAAGCTCCTAACACTATTAAAAATAATATATTTTATGATGAAAATTTCACCTCATCCAAAGATAATCTAAGGTCAAATGACCCGAAACACATTATTTTATTTTATTTTTTAAAAGTTTCATCTTTTCCCTCAGTTTTGTAGAAAACTGACAGGTTATATTGATCAGGATTTGAGCTCCGATTCCCAGCTCTTGCATATTTATGTTTTATTTAGAACCAAAATTTTGTATTTATTTTGTAAATCATCTTATACCTCGGTTCTTTAGAGAACCGATATTATAAGTTGATTAATACTATATTTAAATAAATTAAACACAATTTTTACCTCAGTTGATTCCCTTGGTTTTTCTGAAAATCGAGATGTTAACTATAATTATTATTTTTCTCTTTCAATAAAATGTTAATTTTCATTCATTCACTTTTTACATCCTAAAACTTTTTGTCAACTGAAACATCATTCTCTCTATAACACCCCAACTTTGTAATTAATTTATTTTATTGAGTTTTATATGCTTAAATGATTTATTGTAATATTCTTTTTTTTGTGGGGTTATTTGGATTGGGTAGATTTTATATAATTATCACTATTTTAATTAATTAAGATTATAAAAATATGGATAAAATAAGAGATATTGAGATATGAGGTGGAAAATAGGATAATGATATGATTGATGTGGTAAGGAGTGAGAGACCAAAAGTTGAGGGGATGAGGAATAAAAATAACGAAAACAAAAGAATCTTTTGGATTATCTTGATCTTCTCAGTAGTTTGCTGAAATATCTCAGGTCCAAGCACAACAGTGTCACCAGAATCATACCAACACAAAGGTATCTTACACCTCCTACCATACAATGTCTCAAATGGTGCCATTCTAATGCTAGAATAGAAACTATTATTGTAGGTGAACTCAACCAGCGACAAGTAACTGTCTAAGTTACCTCCCTACTCCAAAATATAAGCTCTCAACAAATCCTCCAAAGACTGAATAATTCTATCTATTTAACCATCTATCTACGGATGATAAACATAACTCAACTTCAACTTAGTGTCAATCGCTTCTTGCAAACTTAGACAAAACTTTGAAGTAAACCTTAGATTTCTATCCGACACAATGCTCGACGGAATACCATGCAACCTAACATCCTTCTCAATATACAACCCTTCCAACTTCTGCAAAGGATGATTGATCTTAGTCGGTATGAAATAAGCTCAGTTAGTTAGTTTGTCAACAATAACCCAGAGGGAATCACACCCGTCGCCGTCTTCAAAAAAATTGTTACAAAATCCATGGAAATGTTGTCCCACTTCTACTCAAGAATACTCAACGGTTGCATTAGAATCGACAACTTCTGATGCTCAATCTTTGACTTCTAGCAAGTCAAACAAGCATAAACAAACTCACTTATTTCCTTCTTCTTTTCTGGCCACCAAAACAATTTATTCAAGTCTTGGTACATCTCAGTGGCACTGAGATGAATACTCATACCACTTCTATGACCTTCCTCAAGAATCATCTTAAGCTTTAGCGCACCAGGTACACAAAACCTGTCTCTAAACCTCATCACACCATTCTCGTCGATTCTGAAGTCGCATCCCTTGCCTTGACTAATTAACACGAGACAATCAACCAATCCCAAATCAATTTTATGACCTTCATTGATCTCTTCCAGAATACCACTAGTCAACCTCAACATATCAAACTTCACACTATTAAGAGTCTCTTCACATACCAAACTCATAACTCTGAATTGCTTAATAAAGTCAAATTCTCGCACCATTAGCATCGACATATGCAACGACTTCCTACTCAATGCATCAACTACAACATTAGCTTTACCAGGATGGTAACTCAAACCAAAATCACAATCTTTCAAGAATTTGAGCCATATCCTATGTCTCACATTCAATTCCTTTTGATCGAAGAGATACTTCAACTCTTGTATTCATTGAACACCTCAAATCTGGAACCAAACAGATAATGTTTCCAAATTTTCAACACGGATATCACTGCCTCCAACTCTAGATCATACGTGTAGGATAATTCCTCTCATGAAATTTCAACTGTCTAGAGGCATAAGCCACAACCTGACCAATGTGCATCAATACACCACCCAGACCCATCTTCGAAGCATCATAATACGCCACGAAGACTCACTCAGATTTGGAAAAATCAAAACTAGAGTAAACGTTAATTTCTTCTTGAGTTCTTGGAAACTCTCTTCACACTGAATAATCCACACATATGCTTGACCTTTTCGGGTCAATTGAGTCAAAGGCAATGCAAACTTCGAAAAGCCTTCGATAAACCTCCTGTAGTAACCAGCCAAACAAAGAAAACTTCTTATCTTAGTAACAGACTTCCGAGTCTCCCATTACAACACAACATCGATCTTTGATGGATCAACAACAATACCACCACTCAAAATCATATGACCAAGGAAACTCACTTCTTTCAGCCAAAACGGACACTTATACAACTTCACATATAACTTTTTATCCTTCAGGATATGTAGAAAGACTCTCAGATGCTCGACATGTTCTTCATTAGACTTTGAATATATAATAATATCACTGATGAACACAACCATAAACTGATCTAATTATGGATGGAATATTCTATACATGTATTCCATGAACACTCTAGGAGCATTAGACACACCAAACGACATCAATGAATACTCGTAGTGACCATACCTCGTTCTAAATGTTGTCTTTGGAATATCGTCGAACTTTACATGAATCCGATGATATGATAACTTGAACATAAATCAATCTTGCTAAACACATAAGCACATACTTGAAGCTAGCGGAAATATACCCGGACGTATCGCACACTCGAACATACAACAGAGTCGCCATCGAACTTTATTTATTCCTGAAGGAAAGGGAAAACGTCAATAAAACCCATGGGAAAGAGATATGTTGGGTAAGGAAGTCAATTATGAAATGGGAAGGTATTAGCACCCCTTACATCCATGGTACTCCTTGTGAACTGTTTGAACTCCAACAAGGGGTGAAATATGGTCCCAAGAGTAAAACTGGCATTGACCGATATGTGGACTAGCCGAAAGCGTATGCCACTATATGGTATAGCCAAAAACAAGGAGAATTAAGTGTTTGGGTACGACCCAAACAACTCTTAGTTCATAAGGTGACACAAGGTGGAGCTTAAAGACATAATATATTTGGCTCAAAGATAGGGTATATCACATGAGTGAATGAAGGTAGAATATGAATGTATTATGGAGATGAATAGAATGAATAACCAAAGTCAACGAATTGAATATTTGGTAATAAGTGACTGAAGAGGTATAGTTTGAAACCAAAAGTCAGGGTATATTGGAATCCATAGGAGAAGTGGAAATTGTACCATAGAGGGAAACAACGTCTTAGCCAAAAAAGAAGGAATTAAATGTATGGGTACGAGCAAAACAACTCTAGGTGCAAATGCGGATTGCCATTATATGGTCCTAAAAGGGTGTATATGGAATTCCAAAGGAAACTGTATTTCGGTTTCAAAGAAACAGTACGTCACTAGGTGAACAGTTTATGATTGATGGTAGATCATGGATCATGAAAGATATGAATGATGCCCTAAGGCGGAAAGAGCAATAATCCGGATTATGCTCGCCAAGGATTCGTATCCTCGTGCCTACGTATTCTCACTGAGCAATGAAAAAGTAAGAGCATTTGTAGTTCGTGGAACCACGAGAACAAAGAGAGATTGAAAGTTATGAACAATGTAACTTGCACCAACATAATGGTATCAAGGGAACCCACAAAGGGAGAGTGAACTTTGAACCAAAGAGTAGACAAACGTCTTAGCTAAAAAGAATGAATTAAATGTCTGGGTACGATCCAAACAATTCTTGATTCATAAGATGGACTGCCGTTATATCATCCTAAAAGGGTATATACGGGGCCCAAAAGAAAGTATTACTGAGTACAAGGAACAATATATCACTGGCTGGGGAACAAATAGTTTGAGATCAAAGAAGAATGATATCTTGGATCCGTGAAGGAGATAGACTATGAACCAAAGAGTAAACAAGCTCCTTAGCCAAAAATAAAGGATTAAATGTTTGGGTACAATCCAAACAACTTTTGGTTCACAAGATGGATTACTGTTATATCGTCCTAAAAGGATGTACATTGAGTCCAAGGAGAAATATATTTGATCTCAACAAGATGGTATTTATTGAATAATGAAGAATGAAGGATTAATAAATAGGGTAGCTCGCGAAGAATCTAAATTCTCCTGCCTACGTATTCTCAATATGCAATGAGAAAGTTAGAGCTTTCGTAGTTCGGCCCACTGGGACTGACAACAAGATGATCGAGGCAAAAAAAGTGATTGATTCGATGTGAAGAGACTCGATAGTTACTTGATAAGAACCACACTAAAGTCTATGAGTAAAGATGGACACGATGAGCAACTGGGTCAAGCGTCCCATACCCAAAGGTATCCAAAATAAGTTAATGGAATTCTCCACTCTCATCCATTCTTTACTACTTAAGGCTCATGGCATGTAATTCTCATCCTAAATATCAAGTTGTTGGAGAAGAATCTGTGTTATTATAATGATGAAGACCTTATTAATCGTTTGATTCGAATTGCACTAAAGTATATGAATAGAGGTGAATACGATGAGAAATTAGGTCAAGCGTCCCGTACCCAAAGATACTCAGAATGAGTTAATGGAATTCTTCATTCTCATTTATTCTCTATTTCTTAAGGCTCGTGTCGTACAACGTGAACCATGCTTGATAAGTTGTTGGTGGAGTCTATTGTTTGTTACACAACTGATTTGTGAAGGGAAATACTTGTCAATCATATGATTTGAATTATGCTAAAGTCTATGAATAGAGGTGAATATGATGAGCAACTGCGTCAAGCGTCCCGTACCCAAAGATATCCAGATTGAGTTAATGGAATTCTCCACTCTCATTCATTCTCTATTGCTTAAGACTCATGCCACACAATTCTAAATTTGATTAGCAGGCTCTGGAAGAACCACCTTTGATGTGTCTTGTAGGATTCGCTGCTTGATATGACTGGGGATACCTTGATCGAGAGTTTGACTTGAGGCTTCGAGCTCCACAACTTATAGAAAAAAAGTCTTATCAAGTGATCAAAGGTCTTTTGATCACTTGAATTAGACTGTGGGATTATGAAAGATTAAAGGATTTAGTTGATCAAAATTGCTTTTAATCAACTTGAATTGAGGCTTTGAATTAATTTGAGATCTATGATTAACCTTAATCTAATGGTTAGAATTAAATTCAAATGCTATTCCTAAGGGATCATGCATTTGTTAATCAGAAACTTGATTTAAAACTAATTAAAATTATAAGTCTAGATTAAGCCTAAGGGAACATGCCATGTTATATGGCTAAAGTAGTGAAACAAGCCTTTTAGGGGCAAAATGGTCATTTCACAAAACTTGACATTGAATTAATTTCTAATCATGAAAAACCTAATTAAAATCAATTATCTAATGTAATCTAATATTCTAATATTCGAATATTTATAAAAGATTATCTAATCTATTCTCATCATTTCTAATATTTCTAAATCTAATTAAACTAATCAAATTATATTTCTAAAAAATCCTATTAAACTAATCAAGATTAAAGTCTAATTAAATTATAATTATACTAGTAAAACCTAATTAAACTAACACTTTAATTCTATTATTTTTGCATCAAAAGTGAATCACTTATCCTAAAAATATGTAACAAAATAACAAATGAAAATAGTAAAATGAATACGAGAAAAGTCTAAGACAAGGGGTTCATTCAGCAAAACCAGAGGTGCACACCATAGCCTCATGCACATGGGCCAGAGCAAGCCCACTTTGATGTACATTTAATTAGGGAGGGTGTGTGCTAGTAAGCCTAATGCAATGTTCAGCAAGTTAGGCCAAAACCCAAGCAACAAGGCTCCCCTGGACCAGCAAGTGAGAAATGGACATGGATAAGGCATATTGACATGACACTGAGTCAGCACTTCCAGGTCAATTAATGAAATATGGAACACATGATAAACATGATACAATGAAACTCATTAAACCATTCCAAACGCGCTCAACTCACATCTCTCTTCTCCATTCTCAGTTTCGGTCCCTTCTCCGTCGTCCCGGAAATTGCCTTCGGTGGCGGCGGAGCCTGTAAAATCAAACCAAGAACACCATCCAGCCTGTTTCGATGCATTGAGTCTAAAAATGCGAACGGATTACCCTAAATCTCCATGAGCTAAGAGGATCAAAGAAAAATCATGAAGAACCCTAAGATGAAGAATCCAAATTAAATGACAACGGAAGGGAATCGGGCCACTATAAGACCCCAATTTTGACCCTAAGATCCCTCATGACATTCTCATCATATGCATTAGCATTGGGATCACACCTTGGCATCCTCCTTACCACTCATTCATTGGGTTTGCATTGGGATAGATCACCAAGCACAATTTGATTGTATCATACATTGCTTTTATCATTCTACTAACCAAAATACCAAAAATATGTCTCTGTATAGATTAACTCTTTTATAGGTAGTGTGCATGCTCACTATGCTCTATCAAGCTCACATATAGGGTTTGGGACCCTTAATGCAAGAAGATCAATCAATAAATGGTTTATTATGGCTCTAAGTATCATATATGAATCCCCATGTTCTTCACAGATCATTTTGATCAAGAAATCATCAAGAGTTTTGCAGTTTGTTTGCCTTGGAAACCCTAATTCATCTGGGTATCTTGTGTGACTTCTTCAACAATTTTCTTCACCAATTGATCAAATATTTCAAGGGATACTTCACCATGCATCATCTTATGCATATATTATCCTCCATGAGTCCCAAAAGTCAAGATAATATCAAGCTAGCAAGTTGGTTCATGGTGGTTGACCAGAGGAATTCAACTAGTCAAAACTGGGGTTCCCTAGACCCTATCTCCTACATTTTTTGTCATATGAAAATGATCCCAAGAGAAAAGTTACTCTAAATAACATTACAAACAACTTTCATGTTGAGGTCAAGAGTTAGTTTTTCTTGGAAATTCATTTTACATGGTGAAAGATTATAGGTCATTTTGTCTAAACCCTAGTTTGGAGGTTAACTTCTCAAGGCCATAACTTGCTCATTTTTTATGCTCTGAAATCCATTCAAGTTGCATGATCAAATTCAATCTGTCTAATTCAACTTTATGTTTGGAGGAAGAGAAAATTAAACATTAAAGTACACGTGATAAGAGGAAACATTATAGGTCATTTTGGGCCAATACCATTGAACAAGTGATTTTCCTCAACTTCTAAAATGCATAAATACTTCATGATAAATCCAAATGAGGTCAAATTTATGACCAAATTATTAGGATTTGAAATATCTACAACTTTGATGAAGGAATATTTCTCATTTGAAGTCCATATAAAAAGTTATTCAAGGTGGAAGAAATGAACATGTGGCTTGGTACTTAGATTTTTTTTTGATATGTTTGATTTTCCAAACTTCCACCTCTAAATTCATCATGATACAAGATTCAAATGAAAAAGTGTTCAACATGAAAGTTGTTCCTCTTGATCTAACCTTTCCAAAAAGTCCAAACTCATATCATTTGGACAAAGTATGAATGACTTGATCATGGCTTAAAGTTGAAGGACCATTTGGAAGATTTCAAGTTCCACTTTTCATACACGAGTGTATGGCTTGACAACATGACTTCAACATTGCTTACATTCAATTTTGGATGTAAATGCATCATCTCATGGGCTTGCTACACACCCATGCATCCATGCAAGGGTGAATTGTTATTTTTGGAATTTTGGAATGAAGGGTGTGAAACCAATTGCATTGCCTATAAATGAAACCCTTCATGCTCAGAATTATGGACTCATGCGCCAGCTTTAATTCAGCAACCCTAAACCCTCACCATTAAAGGATGAGCTTGAAGATTTTCTTTGAAAATCGAGTTTGAATTTCCCACTATTTTTGAGATTGAAACTCCAAGAGTCCATTCCATTCCTTGATCCATTTCTACTCCATCAAGCATCTGAAGCAAGGCCAAGCATAATTGAGAGCAAGATCGTGCCAATCTGAAGCTCCATTGAAGGTGAATTTCCATATGTTTCTACTCTTCAATTATCTCTTATTTCTCCATTATTCTTGTTGATTTTTGGTTGTCTAAAGTCCTACCAATGTAGGCAACTTCTGAACCACATGATCTGTTTAATTTGTTTTAATCTCACGCGTTGGTTGTGATTACCATGCCTGCTGTGCTGTTGACTCAAGACCACATGGAACGCGCGCTAGGGACCATCTGATCTTCCACCTTAATTAATGAGGGAGATCAGATGGTCCACGTATTTTTGTAATTTCCGATTTTCATTTTAATTGCTTTATTTTCATTAATTCATATTAATTTTAATATTGATCCAAAAAATATGGGACTTTCACCAAAAAATTTCAAATATTTTTCTCTTTCATTTTCTGAATTAAAATTATTTTTTGGATCAATATTAATATTTTTTATGATTTAGTTGTTTTTGTGCATATTTTTAATTATTTAAAAATACTTTTGCACTTTCAAAAATAATGAAATTTTTTCTCCAAGGTCCATTGACCTTGTTTGACCTATGATAAACCTCTTGGCCATTTATTTGGTGTTTTGAAGAGGTTTTAGGTTTGTGATCAAACATAACTTAATTTAATGGATTTTTAATTTATTTTTAATTGTTTAATTGTGAATAAATTGTATTGAGCTATTTTTATTGACTTGTGAAGTTTGACTATTGTGTTTGGGCCTTGGTCAAGATTGATTTGACTTTTGTTGGATTAAAATCATTGGATTTAGGGGATTGATGAAATGTACATTTCATCTCCCAAAATGAATGAATGATTTTAATTGATAAAATCCTTCCCTTGTCCAATTTGTGTTTGTCTCATTCCCCCTCCCTCTTCATCTTCAACCCCCTTTTATCCCATTCATTCCATTGACCTATGATATCTCTATATCCTAAGGCTAATTGGTTGATAAACCGATACAAGTATGAATGAGATTAGGTTCGCCCTTTTGCCATTTTCTTTTAAGTGTGGTATGTTTTAGGAATATGGTTCATGATACCATATCTCTAACATGCATTAACACTAAAATTTCTATTTCCCGACCTCAGATAGATGTGACTTCTACATAAGTCCAGTTACGATTGCTTAAAATAGCGCTGAATTTTGACCTAAAAAGCATAGCATTCTAGTAAGTGAGATTGTAAGTCTCCCCCCTTTTATGGTATTGTATGGAAACTTGGCCTTTTTTCCTTCCTTTGGAAGATGTCTTGGTTCAAGGATCCATTCTTGTGAATAGAGGGTTGAGTGTTCTCCAAAGAATGACTTAAACAATTGAAAAGCAAAAGCAATACTAATATCTAACCAACTAACATTTGACTAACTTTTAATTTCAAGTCATTTACCTTATGCGCTTTAAATTCATGCTCTTTTATCATTTGCCATTATTCATATTATTTAACTTGTTTATTTTAATTTTGTTTTTACTTTGCTCAGTTGAGCCATATATTGTGGTTATATTGTGATTGTATATACTTGTTTGTGTATTTTGTTTGTGTTTGTGGTTTTAGGGCCTTAATGTACATAATAACAACAAAAACCCTTAAAAAATGTTTGTGTGGACTGTTGGATTTGATCTGAGACTTGGACTTAGAATTAGGCAACACTCCTTATGCAAAAAGGACTTGGCTAATGTCAACTTTTCTGAAGCCAAGTCATTGTGAATTGAACTTTCATCTGATGCAAATATTGAGATCCCTCTTGAGTTCATCTGCTACATGGTCTTGATGCAAATGTGACTTTGAACTTGTGTCTAATGCCTTATTCTGAGCCATTCAAGGAGTATGTCATTTAATACATGTGGAAGATTTTGAAGAAGACTATGGAAGTTGCTAGCTTGGATGTGACTATCTTTATTTGATGACTTGTTCTTCATCTTTCTTGCTTATTGATATTGCTTAATTTTAAAGTCCAAAGGAAAAGTGGGTTTCTATATGACATTCTTGTCTATTGGATTTTCAACTCTTAACTTTTAAATTCTTGCTTAGGATTAGTCTCTTCATCTCCTCCCATTTCTTAAATTTTAAATCTCTCCCTCTTTTCAAAAACCTTCTTTGTTTGTGATTTTTAAACTTAGACTTTATTGCAAATTAGAAACTTTGGCTTTATGCCATTGCATTTTTAACTTCTCTTTCTTAATCAAACTTGTAAATGAACTTAACCATACTTGACTTAAAATTTCAAAAGACAAAAAGACCTAACACTCATTCAAACTCTTTTAGGCCTTTTGTGCCTCTTTCAAACCTAACTTTTTGTTAAAAGAAATTCACTCACTTTAAAATTGATACCATGAACTACGATGTTTTGATCCCTCATTTTATGTTGGTACGTAGGCACAAGCCCGAAGGTCTTGTCAAACACAAAAATATAATCAATGAATTCTTTTCTCATCCCCACACTCCATTTATTACAAACATCTTTTATGACAAAACACATACACACATAAAAAAGGGCTCCCTAGGAGTACCTAAGACACTTTGGGTGATAACACATTCCCTCTATGTAACCAACCCCCTTACCCGTAATCTCTGGCATTTTATTAGTTTTGATTTGAAAACTTCTTATCTTTAGGTTTTATTCATACTTTTCCCTTTTCCTTTGGAAACAATAAAAGTGCGGTGGCGACTCTGGTTTAATTGACGTTAAGTTTATCCATAACTTAATGGTCATGAATTTACCGCTACAGAAATTAAGTGGCGACTCTGCTGGGGAGTAATCCTCAATGGGTTTAACCTACTTTTTCTATGTGTATATAATTGTATATTTGATGTTTGTATGATACAATATGCTTGTTGTGCTTGGTGATCTCTGAGTGGTGAGACAAGTTCTAACCCGAACTTGAGTGCAATTAAGATAGGAGGATGGTATAGTCATGTTCGATTTGTGTGGAGTAGTCCTTAACAAGTTGGATTGAGACCCATCTACTTAGTGGAGACCCTTTTAGAGCTATTGATGTCACACAAGTTATTCGTGGTTAGGCATTACTTTCTATGATTTGGGGTCCGAGAAGCTGAGGACCGTAGAACATTTAACCCAACTTGGCCTATTTAGGACGTAGTGCGGACACTGTTCAGGTGTAGACTTGATAACAATTGTTACGCGATACTACACTCACACGAGTTTCTCTTGAGAATATTATAGGTTGATGAGTCAGTCATCCTAACCTGTAATATCTAATAGATGGAATTAAGACTCTGGGAACTTTTTAGAACATGATCTGCAGGTTTTTATTCTTAGAACACTCCTTTGGGATGGTTCTTAACCAGACTCCATGCTCGTGACTCACAACAAACCCTTGATTCTTGGTTGATCCAATCAAGTCTTGTCAATATCAATGGAACTTGGGTGTTAATAAGGTGAAAACCATAATCCACCAAAATGGATGATTGATCTTGAAAATGACTTGATTCATCCCTTGACCTTTGTTTGCCTTGTGTGTGATCCCTTATTTGTGATTGTTGCATTCATGCATTCATGCGTATCATAACATTCGTCACATGAAAATAGCTTTAAGGAACTGAGGTTTTATTTGCAAATATTTTCAAACCATGGATTGTGGACGAAGGAACACTAAGAAGTACAGTTTCAGATGTTCTGACTTGAAAGAGTTAAGGAAGCTATCATCTTTTATATTAGATCCCTTGGATTTTAAGCAACGTCATGGGAAGCTTCTATCTGTGTTGTCTGTTTATGTAGTGGAAGGACTCTTGAGTGTTTTGGTCCAGTGCTATGACCCTCTCTACCGTTGCTTCACTTTTATCGAGTATCAGCTTATGCCTACATTGGAGGAGTATGCCCATCTCTTGGGGATACCTGTTTCTGATAAGGTGCCTTTTAGTGGATTGAAAGAGATTCCCAGATCTCATATTATAGCTGAAGCTCTTCATCTGAAGAAGTATGAAATTGAGGCTCATTGGGTGAAGAAAGGAGGAATGTTTGGGTTGACTTCTGAGTTTCTTATAGGGAAAGCTACTGCCTTTGCTCAAGCCGGTAGTGTGGATGCTTTTGAAGCTATCTTTGTGTTGCTCATCTATGGTTTAGCTTTATTCCCTAACATTGACGGTTTTGTTGATGTTAACGCCATTAGAATCTTCTTGATTGGGAATCTTGTTCCTACTTTGTTGGGTGATATGTACTTCTCTTTGCATTTGAGGAATTCTAAAGGTGGTGGAACTATTGTGTGTTGTGTCCCTCTTCTATACAAGTGGTTTATTTCGCACTTGCCTCAGACGCCTGCTTTTGTGGAGAACAAACAATGTCTACGGTGGTCTCAGAGACTTATGTCTCTCACTAATGATGATATAATTTGGTATGATTCTTCATTGGGTAGCTTGGACATTATTGATAGTTGTGGTGAATTCTCTAATGTACCTCTCATTGGTACACAAGGAGGAATTAACTACAACCCTGCTTTGGCTCGTCGTCAGCTTGGGTTCCCCTTGAGAGACAAACCTAATAACACTCAGTTAGAAGGGCTTTTCTATCAAGAGGGTAAAGATCCCCAACTTTTGAAGAAGAAGATGATACTTGCTTGGCATGACGTGTATAGGAAAGGAAGATCCGAGCTTGGCCCGTGCAGCTGTGTAGCCTTGGAAGCTCACACTCTTTGGGTGAAGAAGAGAGCTTTGGAGTTGAAGATGCCTTATGCTTGTGAGAGAAATATTTCTATGGTTGTGGTTGAGCCATCAACTCTCCCTAACCAAGATGTAGAGGAGTTGGAAGACGCACTCGCCAAGATGAAGCAAGAGAAGGATATGTGGGAAGAGTGGTTCCATGCTTTGAACAGAAAGCATGAGCAGTTACAACTTGAGTCTAAAGACAAATATGGGCTTATTGAACTTCTTGAAGACCGAGCAGTGAAGAGACAAAGAGATCCAGAGGGTCCATCTTCCTCTAGTATGCCTCAGCCTTCCAGTGCTTGGAAGAAGATTATTGATCAACTTGTCCTCGAGAAGGCTCAGATGAAGACTTCTTTTGAGTCCGAGATCCGACGCATCCGAAGGAAGTACGCACCTGTAGCCAGATCATCTGACACTGTTGTTAGGGGATCCTTAGGATGATTAGTCTCCTTTTCTCTTGTATTTATATTTTGGTTTCTGAAATTGTACTTAGTGTAATCCTTCCAAATTATATGAATAAAAGAGATTTTTATGGTCAATCAAATTGTTACAATTTTTATTATTATATATTTACAAATAAAATAATATGTTCCTTGAAAATAAAAACAATCAAAACATTGCATTTCATGCATCATTTGCACAATAGGTTTTTCTTCCACCAGATGTCTTATTGGTTATTCTTCTGTGCTTCAGCCAAGCTGACTCATCGATACAATACTCGCACCAATCACTCGAGAATCATGGAACACTTGGAACAAGAGAATCGAGAGTTGAAGGACGAGATTGCCCACTTGACTGACATGATAGAGTCTATTCTAGCTGCTTAAAGTTAGTTATCGTACCTCGGAAAATGAGAACACGACTTAAGCGAAGCGCAATCGCACGCTCGCAATGATGGACTGAACAGAGTCGCCACCGAACATTATTTATTCCTAAAAAGGAAATGGGAAATATCGATAAAACCCAAGAAAAAACGACAATGATTATGGTCGTCGCAACCAAATCAGGGTTCGGGAGTCGATTACGCAAGGGGAAGGTATTAGCACCCCTCATGTCCGTTGTACTCAACGGGAACCATTAGGTTAATTATGCACGTTAGTGTTAGATTGAAATGTTAGGCTTCTCAAGATATTAGGTGGGAAAGAAAGATAGGATCAAAAGAAAATAGAAGATGTTTTTGGATTTTTTTGCAACGAAGGGGACTAAACCTAAGTTTTTTATTAATGGGCCTGACAAGATTTCGCAATCCTGCTCCTATGTATCTCAAAAGTGAACTCAAGGCTTACGTAGTTCTAGGTAGAAACATATTTGTTTATTGGTCGATTTTAGCAAAAGCTATATTGTATTAATCGATGAAAACATTGTTTTACCCAAAATAGATGAGGAGCGGACATATACCACACATCGAATGGATTTACAAATCAACATTCGGAAAAATGTCACTTATCTCAACTCAACAATTGTGGCCGAAGCATTGATTTACATCACCTTAAGACAAGATGTCTTTCGTTTATGAAAAGGGTTTTAAAAATCAATCGCACGGCGGCGAGAAAGAGTTTGGTTGGTTGGATGTATTTTTGAGTAATGGCGAGAACTTGGATGAGCGAGATATCCATCTCGAATCCTAGTCTCAGGAGTACACGGTATCCACCATGTTCCATTTCCATCTTTATTGGCAACAGTGTTTAATAAAGATTAAGTGTTTTGAATTTGATTGAGAAAGGGGTTTGAAGAAACCGCATTGACAATGACGGCGAGAGTCAAGATAGGCGAGGCATCCACGTCGAATCTTAATCTCAGGAACGCACGGTATCCACCATGTTCCATTTCCATCTTTATTGAAAGGGGTTAAGATAGGAATTAAGTATTTTGGAGTTTGAAAGACGAGTACTTATGACTTGCAAGCTCTTACAGCTTGGGTCTAATACTCGGGACTACGTCTGGATATTTCACCCAGGTAATCTTTTTCTTCCAAATTTGCTTGAGGAAATGGTTCGAATATTTACCAGTGTTTTGGAGGAGAAAGACGAATATTTATGGCTTACAAGCTCTTACAGCTTGAGCCTAATATTCAAGATTACAACTGGGTATTCCATCCAGGGTAATCTTTTTCTTCCAACTTACTTATGAAAATGATTTAAATATTGGAATGTTTTGAAGAGAAGACGAATATTTATGGCTTGCAAGCTCTTACAGCTTGAGCCTAATATTCAGGATTACAACTGGGTATTCCATCCAGGGTAATCTTTTTCTTCAGATTTTAGTTATGAAAATGGTTTGAATATTGAAGTGTTTTGTAGAGAAGACGAATATTTATGGCTTGCAAGCTCTTACATCTTGAGCCTAATATTCAGGACTATGACTGGATATTCCATCCAGGATAATCTTTTTCTTCGGATTTTATTGAAAAAAATACGGTTGAATATTGCTCTTGACTTAAGAAAAATCGATTGATACCTGGTCAAGGTTTAATTCGTATAAATTGATACATGGTTTAAATTGAAGTTGGAATGGTTTAAAAGGTTGGAATTTTAGAAATTAAAAAGAAAATGATTTGATTGGTGATCAAAGTGAAACAATGACCTTAATCACTAACCTTGGCAATTAGTAATTAATCATATGAATTAATTAACCTAATTGGATTTTTATATATAAAAACACACAACAAAGGAAAAAGGGGTATGTAATGAAAAATAAAAAAAGAAACTTCATGGGCCAAAGGCCCATGCGACCACCTCCCTGTCAAACAGATACCAGCGAAAAAGCTTATACTCCAAAAGGGGAAGGACAATGAGGGAATATGTCTCACGAGTTCCAGTTCCGTTCTCTAATCACAACAAAAGGGATAGCTAATTTGGATAAAGAGTAGTGATTACCGGCGACGAACGAACGGGTACTTTCACAGACGATGGAGGCGAACGGTGCGAGTAGGAAGGTGTCTCTGAGTGTTCAACGGAAGCGACTGTGTTACCGGTGACACTGAGTTGTTCCGACGATTCCAAACGGTGACCTACTAGAGATGTCCTTTGATTGTTCTTTCTGAGTATGGATCGGAGCGAGTTCGTGAGAAGCGATTTGATGAAGAAGAAAGTTACAACTGGGTTTCGTAAGACAAAGGTCCTTTAATGGCGGATCTGGTACGACAGCTTGAAGGTGCGTTCGGAGTGAGCGGCGCCGGAAATTTCGTGAGAACTTTAAATCAATGGCTGAGGCACCCAATGTGTGTTGCTCAAGAAGGTCGGTTAACTTGTCTGCAGTGGTTCCAAGAAATGATCAACTACATTCACAAGACTTCCACATCGCAATCTTTCAGGTTATCAAGTGCCGTTGGAATGTTATTGGATTTGATTGTTGCAGGCTGTTAGGAAAAGGTTTTGTTTTGACATTCTATTTTGCAGCTGCAGTTTTCGGGTTCCGTTGCCGGTATTCACTGCTGACCTGGCTGGTGGCTTGCGGTTTCTGGGAATTGTTGGGTTTGGAGGGTAGCGAAAAAAAAGAGCTAAGGTGGGAACAGGGTGTACGGTTGAGATATTGTAGGTATGTGAGTAGAAGGCGTGAAGGTGTTTCGTGTCGGAGATGCGAAGTTTAAGCTGTTTTGAATGATGAGATGTAATAGGTTAATGTATTCGAATCATGACGGGGGGTAATTTATATGGTGGTTTGGAAAGGCGTCTTTGGAGGGAGAAGGTTGATGAACGAAATCAGAGTAATGGCCAAGGTGATGGAGGTTTGTTCATAGGCTTGAGGATTGTGTGTAGAACACTATGATGTGAAGAGTTGTGTATGACTAGTTTGGTTCTTAGACGTGGAAGTTCAAACAAGCTCACAAGCTCACGTGTTATGGTGTTACGGTGCTTATAGTAACGGCAGAAAAACACGGTGGTTTGTATTGATTTTAGGTGGTGGATGTATGGCGGAAGTATATGGTGTATGTTTGAATAGGTGAATGGGAGTGTTATTAATGGTGATGTTGTGTGAGGGATTAAAAAGTGGAGTTGCAGAGAAAATAATATGGTGGTGGTATCGATCCCTTTTTTGGGTGAAGATTCCAGGAAGTCTGAAACAAAACCTCTCCCTTTTATATTCAAATTATGGCCCTTGGATAGTAATGGGAGTGACAAACTTTTGATGTTCAGAGATGTTTTAACATTCTTGTGAAAAAATGGTAATTTGGTTTTGAAGTTGAGACACTTTCTCTACTTCTGCAAACACGTTTTCCTCTTTTGTGAGAGGTCACGCTTTTTTACTTTTCTTCTTTTGTTTACTAAGAGAGACATTGGATAGGTGTGGGAAGGCGCCGCTTGGAGTATTTTTTTTATAGGTCCTCATGGCAAAAGGTGATTTATACAGTGAACTTGGGGTTACAAACATATTACAAAATCCTAAAATACCCCTAGACATATTTTTAAGAGTTAAAATGACTAAAAACTAAATAAAGAAAATAAAATCAAATATATTAAAATAAACTTAATAAAAAATCATAATAAAATTACAGTTAATTATGATTAATTATAATGAGCATGTTGCCAAAAAGATAAAAATAAACGAACTCGAAATGAATAAAATTCGGGCACGAAAGTGCTCAAAAAATTAAAATGAATGCACCAAAATTATTAGTGTGAAATAAACTTATTGAAAAAATACAGCGTTTCTTTTAATTTCGAAATAAATTCTGACCGGTTAAACAGGCTCGAGCTGATCAAAAAGTGGCCGAAAAATTATCTGAAAAATAAATCGAGCATGCCAGATTAAACTACGCAAAAGGTAGATTAATAAAGCTGATATCTGAAAGCTTGATGTAAATTTTTTTCGTCCACTGATTTGACGCACATCCGTCGATTAATTCAACCGGTTTGCCTGTAGATCTGAAAAATTATTTCGACTGATATTCTAGGCACTATGCGGTATGGAATGCATGGTATGCTATGTAGAGGCGTAACAACTATGATAAATATATTCAATCGGGATTCAGGGTCAAAATTGGGGTGTGACATTAGTATTCTCCAACGCCTGCAACTCCTCTTCCTCAAAGTACTGTCATCTCAGAGGTTGTTACTTCAACCGTGCATGCCACTCAGTTTGCGCCTGCTCTGCCTGCCAGATTCCCGTGGGGAATGCCTTCGAACTTTGTGCCCGAAGGGTTTGCACCTACCTTTTCTTCAATGCCGGCATCTAGCCTGATCATGTCTGTTTCGCCTCCAGTTGTTCACACTCTGCCTCGTGTTAGGGACATCATCTACCATTCCGAGCCGTCTGAGAGTCCGAATGTTTATGAGAAGATGGACGAGATGAAAGACCAATTCCTTGAGCTGCGAAAGGAGTTGAAGACCTTGAGGGGAAAAGATCTATTCGGCAAGAGTGCTGCTGAACTCTGTTTGGTGCCAAACATCAAGATCCCGATAAAGTTCAAAGTCCCTGACTTTGAAAATTATAAGGGAAACACTTGTCCGCTTAGCCATCTTGTCATGTATGCCAGGAAAATGTCGACGCAAACTGATAATGATCAATTACTAATTCAATACTTTCAGGACAGTATGATTGGTGCCGCTCTGAGGTGGTATATGTGATTGGATAGTGCAAGTGTTCACACGTTCAATGATTTGGGTGAGGCCTTTGTGAAATAGTACAAATACAACATTGATATAGCGCCAGATAGGGACCAACTGAGGTTGATGTCTCAGAAGGACAAAGAGACATTTAAAGAGTACGCCCAGATATAGAGAGAGCTTGCCGCTCAGATCAACCCTTCGTTGGAAGAAAAAGGGATGACCAAGATTTTCCTCAAGACCATGAGTTAGTTTTATTACGAACACATGATTGCTAGTGCCCCCAGTGACTTTACCAAAATGGTAAATATGGGGATGAGACTAGAAGAGCGTGTCTGTGAGGGACGTTTGTCTAAGGAAGAGGTATCTTCGATCAAGAAGTATGGTAGTGGGTTCGCCAAAAAGAAGGAAGGTGAAACCAATACGATGTTAGCAAGGAGGCAGGAGAGGCCTCATGTAAGAAGAAGTCCGCAACCATGTCAGCATCATCATCAAGTTTCATCCGTTATTCTAGTATTTTCAAACAATCAATCAACACCAGTTCAGCAACAACGTCAACAACAGCCACAACAAAGAACAAACAACTACAACAACAACAACAACAATAATCATCATCAACAACAGAACTTTGAGAGGAAGAAGGTCTCTTTTGAACCTATTCATATGTCATATGCTGAGTTATATCCGTCCTTGGTTCTCAAGAACCTTCTCCAACTAAGGAATCCGCCGCAAATTCCATAACCACTTCCATGGTGGTATAAGCCAGAACTCCGATGTGCCTTTCATCAAGGGGCTCCTGGCCATGATATTGAGAATTATTACCCGCTGAAATATGAGGTCCAGAAGCTAGTGAAGAATGGGATGATGTCCTTTGAGGACCACGCGCCTAATGTTAAAGCTAACCCATTTCCTACTCATGGTAATCCCTCTGTTAATATGGTAGATGGCTGTCTGGGAAGCTTCAGAGTATTTGATGTGCGACGTATTCGTCGATCTTTGGTTGAGATGCATAAGACCCTGTGCACTATTAGTGATTGTGAGCATGATCACAACAGTTGTACAATTTGCAGTGTTAACCCCCGTGGGTGTTCGGTCGTCAAGAGAGATATCCAGAAGTTGATGGATGAGAATGTAATCCAGATTCAACAGTCAAGGGATATAGATGATGTCAACATGATAATGCCAGTGTTTAAGACCCCTGAGAGGGTGGTAATTCAGTTCGATAGAAGCAACAGTAACAATGTCAACAGAAGGGTATCACTATTAGTGATACGGTTAGCGGGTCCAGTCCCGTATGCATCCGATAGAGTTGTTCCATATCAGTATAATGCGACAATGTTGGAGAATGGTCAAGAGGTTTTGTTGCCTACAACTAATTCTGTTGTGAATATTGTCAATATAGCGAAGGTGAACCGTAGCGGTCGTGTTTTTGGTCCTGTTTTCTCGAAGGATATAGAGGATGTTGGTAAGAAGGTTGAAGTGCCTGCAGCAAATTCAGTTAGTGCTCCAAAGTGTCAGTCTGGTGAATCCAGCAGTTTGAAACCTAATGATGATGATGAGGTGCTTCGTTTGATTAAGAAAAGTGAATTTAATATGGTGGAGCAACTGCTCTAAACTCCTTCAAAGATTTCGGTGTTGTCTCTGCTAATGAATTCTGAAGCACACAGATTTAGCGGGAAATTCATGATCATCAAGCTATTGACAAGCTAGAGATCAATTAACAAGAGTCTCCACCGCGCTTTTATTGTTTCCAAGGGAAAAGGGAAAAGTACGAACGAAACCCAATTAGTAAGAAGTTTTCAAATAAAAACTAATAAAATTCAGAGATCACACGTAAGGGGGTTGGTTACACAGAATGAAGGTGTTAACACCGAAAGTGTCCTAGGTACTCCTAGGGAGCCCTTTTGGTGTGCATATGTATTTTGTACAAAGTGATATTTACAAACAAATAGAATGAGGGGATGAGAAAAGAATTCATTAATTATATTTTTGTGTTTGACAAGACCTTCGGACTTGTGCCTACGTACCAACATAAAAATGAGGGATCAAAACCTCGTAGTTCGTGATACAAATTACAAATGGATGCATTGATTTTAACACAAATTTAAGTTTGAAAGGCACAAAGGCCTAAAAATGGTTTGAATGAGTTAGTTCTTTTTGTCTTTTTGAAAGTTTAAGTCAAGTATAATTAAGTTTATTTACAAGTTTGATTTAAGAAAATGAGTTTGAAAATGCAATGGCATAAGGCCAAAGTTTCTATCCTTTTGCAAAAGTGGTCAAAGTTTAGAACAAAAATAGTTCACACAAAGAAGATTTTAAAAATGGAGGGAGAGATTTTAAAATTAAAGAAATGGGGAGAAGATGAAGAGACTACCCTATGCACAAAATTTAAAAGTTTAGAGTTGAAAAGATCTGACAAAATGGGTAGCAATCTAATAGACAAGTATGTCAATAGAAACCCATAATTCCCTTGGACTTTTAAAATCAAGCAACACACAAATGCACAATTATATTATCTTGAAGAGCAAAGGCATCAAATAAAGATGGCCAGATCCAAGCTCCGTTCCATGATCTTCTTTAGAATTAGCCCATGTAACAGATGAATTCCACAAGTCACAGGTTCAAAATAATAGCTTCACAATGATCATGTTGCAGATGAATCCTGGAGAGGTCTTCAAAGATGTATCAGATGAAGTTCAAATTGTAAGCACTTGGTTCTTCACAAATTGGCATTGGCCAAGTCCTTTAGCTTAGGAAGGGGGCCTAGATTCTAAGTCCTTTGCTCAAGATCAAACCAACAACCCACTCAAAAGCTTTTTAGGGTTTTATTTTCGTTATGTACATTAAATGGTCAAAGACCATGCAAACAAACAAAGTAACACACAAAAAATATATCATACAATATGGTCCAAATAGACAAAGTGAAAATTACATTAGCATAAACAATTAGAATGATATATATATATATATATATATATATATATATATATATATATATATATATATATATATATATATATATATATATATATATATATATATATATATATATATATATATATATATATATATATATATATATATATATATATATATATATAATGGCAAATGAAATAAAGTGCTAAAAGTAAATTGCATTAAAGTAAAAACTTGAAATTAAAAGTTAATAGTTAGTAGGTTAGAAGTCAGTTTTGTTTTGCTTTTGATTTCAAGACATTCTTTGGAGAACACTCAACCCACTTATCATAAGCATGGATCCTTGAACCAAAACATCTTCCAAAGGAAGGAAAGAAGGCCAAGTTTCCACACAATACCATGAAAGAGGGGAGACTTACAATCTCACTAACTAGAATGCTTATTCCTTTTGTGTCACAAATTTAGCGCTATGTTAAACAATTGTAATTGGACTTATGTAGAAGTCACAACTATTTGAGGTCGGGCACTAGAATTTTGGTGTTAATGCATGTTATAGACATAGTATAATAGACTATTCTCATGAAACATACCACACACAAAAAAGAATATGCAAAAGGTGTGGCCTAATCTCATCCACACTCATGTCACATTTTTCAATCAACTAGCATTAGGACTTTGAGATATCATTGGCCAAATGGAAATGAATGGATGAAGAAGGGGAATTAGATGAAGGGGGAAGGGGATGAATGAGATCACAAATTAGTCAAAGAAGGACTTTGATTAAATTAATTTCATTCATTCATTTTGGGAGATGGAATGTACATTCCGTCAATCCTCTAAATCCAATGATATTAACTTGACAAAGTCAAATAAACCTTGACCAAGGCCCAACAATAAAAAGCAAACTCGACCAAGTCAATACAAATGGTCAAAAAAATTAAATTGACATTTATTCAATTAAAAATAATAAAATAGTGCATTTAATTCAAATATGTTTTGTCCAATTCCTAAAATCTCATCAAAACACCAAAGAAATGGTCATGAGATTTATCATAGGTCAAACAAGGTCAAAGGACCTTGGAGAAAAAATTTCATAATTTTTGGACATTTAAAAATATTTGTAAGCAATTTAAAACAAATGCAAAATCAATTAAATTCATGAAAAATATTAATAATGATCCAAAAAATAATTTTAATTCAGAATATAGAAGAGGAAAATATTTGAATTTTTTTGGTGAAAGTCCCATATTTTTTGGATCAATATTGAATTTAATATGAATTATTGAAGAAAAGGCAATTAAAACAAAAATTCAGAAATTCTAAATTACGTGGACCATCAGATCTACCTCATTAATTGAGGTGGCAGATCTGATGATCTAAAACGCGCGCTCCACATGTTCTCTAGTCAACCGTGTGGCAAATGAGAACATGAGGCATGGATCCTATGGTTCAGAGGTTGGCCAAGTCATCGCCGGAGCCATAGCTCCGATCATCTTCTCCCGTGAACCTCACCGGACTGGTCAACATAAACCATCACCAAAAAAAGAAACAAGGACATGATCTTAAAGAGAAAATGGCACTGAGCTCGAATCTGACCTCCAATTTCTCTAATTCCAAATATATTAAGAGATATGTGGAATTGAAATCTGAGGTACATGAACTAAGTTACTTCGATTTAACCTAAAAGCAACTCAATCTTCTTGCCTATATTGGTAGGACTTCAGACAACCAAAGAATCAATGGAATTGAGCAAGAATTTGAGAGAATCGAAGAGTTTAAAAATTCTGAAAATTACCTTCAATGGAGGTTTGAACTTGATGGATCTTGAGCTTGCTTGCACTTGGACTCACTCTACTTTCTTACAGGAAGAGAATTGAAAGGTTTAGAAGCAATGGATTCCTGGAGAATTGAATTCCAAAATAGTGGAGATTCAAGCTCAAATTCAAATGAATTTATCAGGTTTATCCTATGAGAATGAAGGGTTTTCAATGGGGGATCAAAGCTGGCGTAATGGTGTTCTTAATTCTGAGCAATTAAAGCTCTATTTATAGATGAATCATGTGATATTTGCAGACTCACTTCCACTTTCCTAATTTGGCAAATGTGATGTAATGCTGCATGGGCGCGCATAAACCCATGAAATGATGACTGAAGGTCCAAAATTGCATATCAGATGGTTTGAAGTTAGATTAGATTTCAAGGCACATGTACATTGATGTTTGAAGATTGATCCATGCCAAATGATATCAGCCTGTTTAAGCCATGCGCAGCCTATGCATTTCTCATCCAAAATGGATGAATTTGAGCTCTTTGGAAAGGTGAGATCAAGAGCAACAACTTTGATGTTCAACACTTTTTCATTTGGAGCTTGGAACTTGGAGAAATATGAGGTGGAAGTTTGGAAAAATTTGACATATCAAAATTTTTCTAAGTGTCAAGCCATATGTCTCAATATTCCACCTTGCTTAACTTTTTATATGAGCTTCTAATGAGAAAAGCGTATTCATCAAAGTTGTAGCTCTCTCAAAGACCTTAAAAATTGTCACCAATTTAATATCATTTGGATTTGAAATGATAGAGTTATGCATTTTTGAAGTTTGGAAAAATCACTTGATCAATGGTATAGGTCAAAAGTGACCTATATTGTAGCCTCATATCACATGCTCAAAAAAGTTGAATCATCTCCCACTCCAAACATAAACGTTGAAGTAGACACATTGAATTTGATTGTGCAACTTGTAAATCTTTCATCTCATAAAAATTGAGAAAGTTATGGCCTTGGGAAGTTGACTTTCAAATTAGGGTTTAAACAAAATGACCTATAATGTTTCAACATGGAAAATGATTTTCCAAACAAAACTAGCTCTAGGTATCAACATGAAATTTGTTTATAATTTTATTTATAGTAGTTTTTATCTTGGAATCATTTTCATATGGTGAAAATTGTAGGATATAGGGTCTAGGGAGACCCAATTTTGATCAGATGAATTCATCTGGCAATCCACCATCAACCAACTTGCTAAATTCCAATTCTCTTGACTTTCTTGGCTCATGGTAGATCATATATGCATAAGATGATGAAATTTGAAGTGCCCCTTGAGAAATTTGATCAATTGGTGAGATAGCTTGTTGGAGAAGTTACTCAAGATACCAAGTCAAACTAGGGTTTCCAAGGCAAATCACCCTCAAACTCTTGAAGAAAACTTGATCAATATAACACGTAGATATCATTGGGACTCATATATGATGCTTATAACCATTCTTGAATCAATTCTTGGTTGTGCTCTTTGTTCATGAGGGTCTCAAACCCTAGATGTGATCTTGATGAATCAATGAGATCATGCCCTTCCTACAAAAAGTTAGGCAAACACAAAGACATATTTTTGGTATTTTAGTTAGTAAAATGATAATATACAAGTATGATATAATCACAAAGTTCTTGGATGATCTCTCCCAAAACAAACCCAATGGATTAAAGGGTAAGGAGGATGCCAAGGCATGATCCCAATGCTAATGCTTATGATGTAATTGCATGAGGGATCTTAGGGTCAAAATTGGGGTCTTACAGCTGCCCCTATTTAAGGACATTCTAACTGAGGAGGTGAAGGTTAAAATCTTCAGCTCGACTAAGTAGAATGGGCTTAAATAATAACATATAGAAACAAACGTTGGTCCCTAAGAGACCTCATGATGCATATGATATGACTGCAAAAGTTAATTCTCAGTGGGGAGATATTTCCACAAAGGAAAAAGAAATCAGAGAGACTGAAAATCCGCAGGAGTATAATTCATTCCATAAGAAAAACTCGTTGGGGAGATAGAGACTCTAGGGGATAAAAGGAGTTATGCGTAGGCCAGGCTACGACTTAAAACTACTGGGGGGAACTCGAGGGATTCCACAAAATGGAAAGACTCAGCCAGGGAAACAAAACATCTGCAGCGGATACAAGTAAGTCAGGATAAAACTAAAGTACTCGACTCGTGCAGGGGGAAGCGATTTCACAAAAGAAATGCACACTCAACTCAACTGGGGAGAAATAAACTTCAACACAGGAGGAGCAGAAATTTGTTATCTACTACCGGTTACTAGGTAAGGAGATAACAAAGATCTGACAGAGAGAATATCCGCCATCGGTTAGGATGAACATATCAAGGATAAACTCGCTAGGAATCGCCAGGAGGGAGTATTCATTACCGGTTACTGGGTAAGAACCGCCTTGCTGGGGACAAATGGGGAAAAATAGGATTTACAACTACCAGTTACTGGGCAGAAGACCAAGGGTGAGAGTATGCTTCATCGACAGGGAAGAAAATCCGTCACTAGTTAAAGTGAACATATTAAGGATAGACATTCATGGGAAATGTCAAGGAGGATACCCGTCATCGGTTAAGATGAACATATCAAGGATATACCAACTGAACAAAAAGGGTAGTAATTATATCTATCGAAATCTGGATAGAAAACCGTCAGAGAGAGAATCCGTCACCGGTTAGGATGAACATATCAAGGATAAACTCTACGAGGGGACAAAGTAGGATTTACAACTACCGGTTACTGGGTAGAAGACCAACAAGAGAAAATCTGTCACCGGTTAAAGTGAACATATCAAGGATAGACTCTAAAAAGGGGAACAATAGGATTTACAACTACCGGTTACTGGGTAGAAGACCACAAGGAGAAGAAAATCCGTCATAGGTTAAGATGAACATATCAAGGATTAACTCTCTGAGGAACAAAAAGTAGGGATTACAACTACCTTTTTACTGGGTAGAATACCAAAAGAGAGAATATCCGTCACCGGCTAGAGTGATCATATCAAGGATAGACTCATGCGGGGGAAGGAAAGATATCCGTCATCTGGTTAAGATGAACATATCAAGGATATACTTTCAGAGGACTCTACTGGAGAGAAAAAGGGTACTTTTGCCGGGTATTTTGGCAAGAAGTAACAAACTGCAAACTAAGAAGAATATTACCAGTTACTGGGTAATAAACTCTTAGGGGACCAAAATATCTATCTAGGTAAGAGCTAGAAAGAAAATGGTCAATCAAGACTCGACCCAATGAGGACATAACTTAAGGGGAGTAATTCCATCCAGAAAAATTTACTGGAGAGGAAATTGAAATAACAACCATCCACGAGGAAACAAACTCAGTGGGGAAACAGAGAAAGGTTAAAGTCTTTCTGCTTAAGGGGCTGACACTCTACAATTTGAGGGAGGACAGACACCAGATTTGGTATGGGGATAAAGTACCGCCATAACAGAGAATGAGAATCTCAAGCAAATCAAATAAGAAGATGCAGGATATGCAAATCATGAAATTATATGAATGTATATGTATATGTATATGTATATATGCTGACAAAACGATCACAAAGGTTAGAGAGGTGTCGCAAAGAAATTGAACCACCGGTACAATCCTTGGTCAATCCACAAAATATGGAGACTACTGTCGGGGAACAGAGGGATCAACATCCCAAAAGGCTCAACCCTAAGCTGGGGAAGGAGGAGATCTGCTGAGAACAACAATATCAACTCTGTGGGGAATTTTAGGTCAACACAATAAAAATGGGAGACAACCCTACAGAGAAAATATCAACAAAAGCTGCTCAAAAACCAGGAGGAAACTCTGACTGGGAGCAAAGATACAATGTATGGTGGGGAAACCAAAGCGATCTACTGGGGAAGTACCAAACATTTCTGATGGAGATCCACCTGTTGAGGAGATACGAACTTTTCTAGAGATGCACAAACTCCGCTGGGGAAGGCCGAAACTCTGTCGGGGACAAGGATATGCCACAAGGAGTCTGAATCAACCAACTCGGCTGGGGATAAAGAAGTTCCACTGGGGATCAAACTTTCCATCGGGGAACTGAATCTATCAACTGGGGATAACAGCATTCCATTGAGGGAATGAATTAACACTGACGTCTAGGGATACCCGAAGAGTTACTGCTTGGGGAACCACAGATGCTTCGCACTTAAGGACTTGCTATCCATTAAAATGCTGTTGATATTACTGTTACTTGCTTTGGAAAGGTTCTTGCTTTTATATTTTAAAGAAAACTTGATTTTGATTCAAAAAATTAATTTCAAAATGATCATAATAAAATTTAAAACTATTGGCTGAAGTAAATAAGAGTAGAAACAATTTGGATAAAGGTTTAACTTTATTGAATAGAATGGTAGTCTGTAAATGACAAGACTCCATAGATTTTACAAAGTTGAAAATGGTAATTTACATGGAAAAGGGGTACATTGAATACAAATGATCCTTAACTCCTCTACCAAATCTTGATATCCACTGTGCTTTTGACCGCTGCTAGGATGAACTGATGTCAACCCTTGTGCTCAAACGAGTCTTCATAATCACTGAAGATCGGCAGAATGCAGTTACTTGCCATAATCCCTAATTTTTGCATAAGTTGCCCCAAGGTGGGGTACTCAACTTATCGAGAAATTCTTTCTGTTTTTATGTCTCTAATTTTGCCTGGATCGCCCTTTCGGGTTTTCAATCCACCGAGATGCTCATTTTTGCCTAAGCCGCCCTTTCGGGTTTTCAACTTAGCGAGTTGTTCTTTTCTTTTCTTTAGGCGAAGTATTTCTTGACTGCATCTGCATTCACAGGACGAGTGAACTCTTCACCATCCATAGTTGTAAGAATCAGGGCACCGCCTGAAAAAACTCTCTTAACAACATATGGGCCTTCATAATTAGGAGTCCATTTTCCTCTGGAATCTGGTTTGAATGTCAAAATCTTCTTGAGCACAAGGTCGCCTTCTCTGAATACACGAGGTTTGACTTATTTATCAAAAGCTTTCTTCATTCTCTGCCGATATAACTGACCATGACATATGGCAGTTAACCTCTTCTCTTCAATCAAATTCAACTGGTCAAAGCTGGTTTGACACCATTCAGCTTCAGTCAACTTGGCTTCCATGAGCACACGCAACAAAGGAATCTCAACCTCTACGAGGAGTACTGCTTCCATACCATATACAAAAGAGAAAGGGGTTTCCCCTGTTGAAGTGCGGACGAATGTACGATACCCATGTAAAGCAAATGGGAGCATCTCATGCCAATCCTTAAACGTGACAACCATCTTCTGGATAATCTTCTTAATGTTCTTATTCGCAGCTTCAACAGCCCCATTCATCTTAGGTATGTAGGGAGAAGAATTATGATGTGCAATCTTGAAGTCTTTACAAAGAGCTTCCATCATATTGTTATTCAAGTTCGATCCGTTATCAGTAATGATCTTACTTGGCACACCATAACGGCATATAATCTGATTCTTGATAAACCTTACAACAACTTGCTTGGTTACATTTGCATATGATGCCGCTTCAACCCATTTTGTGAAGTAATCAATTGCCACCAAAATGAAACGATGTCCATTCGAAGCTTTGGGCTCAATCATCCCAATCATATCAATTCCCCACATGGAGAAAGGCCATGGGGAAGAGATAACATTCAATAGTGTCAGGGGAACATGAATTTTATCAGCATATATTTGACACTTGTGGCATTTCTTCACAAATTTGCAACAGTCAGATTCCATTGTCAGCCAATAGTAACCTGCTCGCAACAGCTTTTTCGCCATTGCATGTCTATTGGAATGAGTACCAAAGGAACCTTCATGCACTTCACAACCAAAGCCGAATCACCGAAGACATCCAAATACTTGATTATGAGATTCATGGCCTCTTCAAGCCCCATAATGCACGCTTCATATTCTGCCATGTTGTTTGTACACTTGAAAGTCAATCTACCTGTAAATGGTAGATGCGTGCCTTGAGGACTAATAATCACTACCCCAATGCCATTTCCATATTAATTAACAACTCCATCAAATACCATGGCCCAACGGGAACCAGGTTCTGGCCCTTCTTCAAGCAATGGTTCATCACAATCTTTCATTTTCAAGTACAAAATCTCTTCATCAGGAAAATCATACTACACTGACTGATAATCTTCTATTGGTTGGTGAGCCAAATGGTCAGCCAAGATACTACCTTTGATTGATTTCTGAGATCGGTATTCTATATCATACTCTGATAACAACATATGCCAACAGGCAATTCTCCCAGTTAAAGCAGGCTTCTCGAATATATACTTGATTGGATCCATTTTGGATATCAACCAAGTGGTATGATTCAACATATATTGATGCAGATGTTTAGCAGCCCAAGCCAATGCGCAACAAGTCTTCTCAAGCATTGAATACCGAGTCTTACAGTCGGCAAACTTCTTATTGAGGTAGTAAATTGCAAATTCTTTCTTTCCAGTCTCATCTTGCTGACCAAGAACACAACCCATACTCTTATCAAGTACAGTTAAATACATGATCAATGGTCTTCCTTCAACAGGTGGAGACAAAATTGGAGGCTCAAGCAGATACTCTTTGATACTGTCAAAAGCTTTCTGGCAGTCTTTAGTCCAATCACAAGACTGATCTTTCCGAAGAAGCTTGAATATAGGCATACATGTGGCAGTCATGTGGGAAATGAATCTGGAAATATAATTCAAGCGGCCGAGAAAACCTCTGACTTGCTTCTCAGTTTTGGGCGCAAGCATCTCTTATATTTCTTTGACCTTGGCAGGATCAACTTCAATACCCTTCTCGCTGACAATAAATCCCAACAACTTACCAGAACGAACACCAAAAGTACATTTATTGGGATTCAAGCGGAGTTTATACTTCCTCAAACGCTGGAATAGCTTCAACAAATTCTCAACATGTTCCTCTTCATCAATTGATTTTGCAATCATGTCATCGACATAAACTTCAATCTCTTTATGCATCATATCATGAAAAAGAGTAGTCATTTCTCTATGGTATGTTGCACCAACATTCTTTAGACCGAAAGGCATCACTCTATAACAGAATGTTCCCCAGGGTGTAATGAATATGGTCTTCTCCATATCTTCGGGTGCCATCTTGATCTGATTATATTCGGAAAATCCATCCATAAATGAAAAGACTTTGAATTTAGCAGTATTATCTACCAACATATCAATGCGTGGCAGAAGGAAATCATCTTTTGGACTGGCTTTATTCAAATCTCTATAATCGACGCACATGCGGACTTTTCCATCTTTCTTCGGCACAGGCACAATATTGGCCACCCATTGCAGATACTCAACAGTCACAAGGAAACCGGCATCGATCTGCTTCTGAACTTCCTCTTTGATCTTCACAGCCATATCAGGATGCGTTCTTCTCAACTTTTGCTTGACTGGCGGGCATTCTGGCTTCAACGGCAATCTATGCTCCACAATCTCATAATCCAACCCAGGCATGTCTTGATAGGACCAAACAAACACATCTGAATACTCTCGAAGAAGATCAATCAACCCCTTCTTAGCATCTGGACACAGTCGAGATCCAATCTTGACTTCCTTCACATCATCTTCGGAACCCAAGTTGACTAGCTCAATCTGCTCTTCAAACGACTGAATAATCTTTTCATATTGCTCAAGAAGACCAGACAATTCTTCACTCACCTCTACATCACTTTCCTCCTCGGCTTCAAACATAGGGAACTCAGAATTTGGAGAAGGAGAAGGATCATTGTATTCAATGGGATTAGGAACCAACGTGCATAATGATTTGGTATTTTGATTTTAGTGAAGTTAATTTGTGACCAAATATTATGCAGATGGACAATTATATTGTTTATTTATGTTTTTTGTGATTACCATTTTCAGAATAAAGCAAAAAGTAAAAACAAACATCATAGATGTGGATGAATAGAATTAATTTTATTGATGATCAATTTAAAATGCCCAACAATTTTCACTTCTCCCTTAGGCATAGGAGAAGGATTTTCAAAATATAAAAGCAATTACTTAGATCGATGCAAAATAACAGGAATATCAACGACAGTCCAATTGTTGCATGTCCTTCCATGCGTTACAAAGTTGGTGCAATCTTCCTCTTTGCTATCCTCTAGCACATCAGCTAAGTGTTGTTCATTGCCATGAACGAACCCTCCGCTATGGAAGCTAAGTTTCATATCTTCAGATCTAACAGCTGATGAGCCTCTCTAGAACCCCAAACCGGTTCTACCTTTGTTGTCGGAGACCTCTACCATGCGTCCCCAATGATCAACAAGACCTTCTTCAACAATCTTCTGAGCATCTTTCAGAGAGGACATAGGTGCCCCTACTCTCTTATCAGCAGTAATAGATAAGGCTTGGAACGGAGTTCCAACCTCATCCTCAACTTCAACATACGAGAAAGATGACAGATGGCTAACCAACAACGTCTTCTCTCCTCCCACAATCACTAGCTTGCCATTCTTGACAAATTTGAGCTTTTGGTGCAGAGTGGAGGTAACAACCCCTGTCTCATGAATCCATGGCCTTCCCAATAAACAGCTGTAGGTTGGGTGGATATCTATTACTTGGAAAGTAATCTGAAAATCACTCGAACCTATCTTGACTACAAGGTCCACTTCACCAATTAATGTTGACTTCGGAAGCACATTGAGTGACGAACCAGTGTCAACGAGCACATTTGACAAAGCATCTTCTTACAGTTCATAGAAATATGCAAAGCCAGGTTATGGTTACTTCCCTCTTCATGGAGCTTCGTCACAAAAGCTCAAATTATTGCACAAAGTGATGTTAGCCACAATGTGATCAAACTGATCCACAGTAACATCCTTGTAGCGGTGTATTCGTCACTTTATGATTTATTGACTAAATCAAAAGCAAAACATAGAAAGATAAAGTCGCCACCGCACTTCTATTTATCCAAAGGAATGGCTAGAAAGCGAACAAAAGCCTAATAAGTTTTATGCAAAGAAAACTAATAAAAGGTCAGAGATCTGGATAAGGGGGTAATTATGTTGTGGGAAGGTGTTAGGCACCCACAACATCCTAGGTACTCCTAGGGAACCTCTTTTCACAACTTGTTGTAAAATTATCTGTTTATGAAATATTTTTGTGCAAACATTGATTGAAGAGATGAGAAAAGAATATACAAGTTATTTACATTTTTGTGTTTGGATGGATGAAACCCATTGCCTACGTACCTTTTCATGAAAGATAAGGATCAAAACGCCGTAGTTCGGCTAAAAGATTTCCAAAAAAAGTGAGTGGATTGATTTTAAACAAAAGCCTTAAGGTCTTTCATTATCAAAGGGAGAAAACTCGACCTGAACAACCACAAGTCCACCATGTGAGAAAAGCTTCGACATACTAGAGGGGTTAACCCTGTTTTCAGTATGGAAGTCTTACAGTTCGATCACTAAGGATAAAAGGTGAGATTCACATCAACCACTAAGATAATTCAGATCTATGGCTAATGCATGAAAACTTGATTAAGAAGTGGACAAGGGCCACAAAAGCAATTGAGTGAGTGAAATTAACCAATTAGAAGTATTCACAAAGATGGTCAAAGTTGACATTAAAGTTCAATTCAAAAGAAATATTGTGAAAATGAAGTTTGAAAATCAAAGGCCTAAGGCCTAGGTTTCTAGTTTTGAAAACAAGTGAAAATGTTTGCACAAAAGTTTTTCTGGTTTTTAGGTTAAGGCTGAAAGCAAGGTTCAAGGTTAATCACAAAAGGGTGAGGGTTAAGGTTAAGGGACAAAGCCACAGGCAGGATTGCTTTCTCAAGATCATAGAAATGATCCAAGTAAGTTCCTTTGGAATAAGGTAACGCAAAGCAGTAAGCAAGTAAAACATGTCTCAGAGATAGCCAAAATAAAAGGAAACCAGACGCCAATCAATGGACTTATACCAGACTCACAAAACAAAGATGGATACCAGATGCCAATCTATGGACTTACACTAGTCTCACAAAGCAAAGAAAATAAATGCAGTAAGCATGAGGAAACAAGTTGCCAATATATGGTCTTACACTCGACTCCAAGGAAATGGAATGCCAATCAATGGTCTTAGTTCCAACTCCTACCAGATCACACGAAACAAATGCCAATAGTTGGACTTACAATTGACTCCTCAATGGACAAAACAAAATGTCACAAAGTATGAACAATGATCATGAAAATGATATACAATTAATGCTCAAAGATGAAAACAATGCATAGAGGCACACACAAACAATTATGCACAGATGAACAAACAAGCACACACTATACAAAAACAAGAGGCTTCACACAAAGGGTGGGCTTTAGTCAAGGGGTCATATCAACCTTGACAAACAAGCCAAATACTGGAATGGGTAGTCAGACTCTTAACCTCTAACATTGAGAGTTAGGGTGAACAGATGAAATGGGAGATGAGGGTTATGCCTCACAGCTCTTAACCCGGGCCGGGGTGAGCTTGAATCAAAGAATGTGTGGGTGTCCAGAATGAGGAACTCTATTCCACAATGACTGACTCTGTACAAGATTTTGGGTTTTTATTCAAAATGCGTCAACACACAGTGTGAGCAAGATGAAAGACTCAACTGAACAGCAGGGGATGGATTGCACATCCCTTTTATCTGCCAATGCCTCTTCACTTAGGAGGTCTTTATGTAACCATGCCTCATTGAGGTCTTTAGCACAAAATTAAACAATAAAAAACATGGCCTCTTAAGGAGGGCTTCAGACAGGTGCCTGCCAAAAAACAGCAGGCTTCCAGACTACATGGAGAAAAGAAGTTACCTAAGTGGTATGCCAACCACAAGCAAAGCAAAGTTCAAATGAACTTAAAGCAACTTAGGTACCTGTGTAAACAACTAAACAATCAGTACAATATTCAGACAAACAGACAACAGTTAACAGATCTCAACAGACAGACAAATCCAATATGTACAACATGTAAGCCATAAGGCAAACACTCAAGTGAATTATCATCAAAGCCTACAAAACAACCAAATGTTAGCAAACAACAGCAAATAGTCAAGCTCAAATGATGAAGCAACATCAATCATGGAGATGAATGCTTGAACCTGAAATTCAAAACTCAAATGTGAGTACAAACCCCTAGGTCAAAGCCTAGGGTCAAAGGTGGAGAAAAAAATTCAAAACAGAAGCTAATACCCAACATAATGCAACTTTAAACACATATGAACATGTCCTGAAAAGGACCAGATCAAAATCAACAAGCAAAGTCATTTCATGTGCAAGAGAAGGCAAAGGCAAATCCAAAGCTCACAATTGATCATTGAGAATCAAAATTCTATATTAAAACAAAAAAGACTCAAACCATTCTGGAAATTTTTATGAGCAATCAACATATCAAATACAATCATCATACAACAAATTGTAAACAGAGGAGCTCATTTGATATGGATAAGAAAATGCACAAGCAAGACATCCAATTGTGTGACACACATTGTCACACCATACAAACACATGCATAAAACAGAAAGGAAAAATGGCAAAAATGCACAATCAAGCCTCAAAGGTCAAACATCATGTTGGGAATCATCACACAAAATTTCAAGTCAATTGGATCATTTTTGAGCATTTCATGATAGAAAGAATGGAGCAATGTCACAGAAGCATACATGTTCCCATGATCAGCCACAATTCAAAATCCAGAAATGGTAAAATCATGAAATTACCACCAAAAAATAAAATACATTCCAAGGATCATTTTGCAAAAAGAATGGATTTAATTGGATGATTTTTCAAATTGATATGAATTTTTGAAGTTGGCAAAAAAATATGAAATAAAATGGACATGGCATATGATATTTGGAGGGAAAAGCAAAAGAAGGAATTAATTTGAAAAAGTGTGGCCAGGCGGAATCGAAGTAGGTATGCGCTGGAAAAAGAAAATAAAATCCAAAATGTCACAACATGGAATCGAAGGGAGGGAGTATGGATGAAACGCTGAGTTTCATTAATCCTGCTGGCATCCAATCATCAGTCAAATGCCAAGTGAACACGGTCAACTAAACGTAGGCCAATCAAAAGGCCAAATGGACGCATGCGTGGCCTCAAGTGTGGACAAAACCCTAGGCCAGCTCATCCTGAACCAGACGGCGACGCTCGCAGCCAGGCAAGGCGGAAAACACCGTCTTCTTCGTGAAGACGGTGAAGGAACAGTACACGTCTTCAAATTTTTTGCAGAATCATAAATTTTTTATATCAAATGAAAGCTTATGCAACGTAGGTTATAGATCGAGCAATATCTAAGCCTAATTCATCATCAATCATGAGAATCGAGCAAAATAAGTTTGGCATTCAAAACTTCGATCAAGCATAACTCAACCATTTCTCATCCATTTCACACGAACTTTATATCAGATCGATCAGCAAGAATACATCTACAACTTTATGGCAATTATTTGAAGAATTGAGAGGTTCGAGTTCTTACCTCTTGAAGAGCAGAACAATGAAATCTGGTGATTCAAGGCCTGACACGCGTGCAAATCCACTCCTGATCACTTGTTATGAAGCTTGATGAATGAATTGAGGCTTGGAACATCTTAGATCTTGCTCAAATATGAACTTCCATGCTTGTGTTCTTGAGCTTGCACCACACGAATCTTGGCCAAATGCTGCAATCAAAAGCTTGATCTATACCTAATGATGCTCAGAGAACCACAATATACAATAAAATCAAAGGCTTATGTGGAAGAAATTGAAGTTTCAAAGTGGAGCAAAAATGGAGGGAACTTGAATTTGAGATCTAGAAATGGTGAATCCTTAGAAATTCTGTTATGATTATGTATTTATATGACCTATTGACTGCTTAATGGAACCCTCATCTCTTGATGGAACCCTCATCTCTTGCACAAAGGATTCACTTGATTGCCTTGACCTATTGACTGCTTAAGCTGCAAGACAAATGTTAGATGACATATTTTTGTACATTTTTGGTTAGTGATTAAAAGAAAAGCAATGATATACAAATGCAAGCAATGCTTGGTGATCAAGAATCACTCTCAAGAAAGATCCCACCCACAGGGAAGGAAGCAAGGTGTCCAATGATCCTTGAGGCAATGTAATGCTATGATATGATGCCATGAGGGATCTTAGGGACAAAATTGGGGTCTTACAGATGCCCCTATTTAAGATCATTCCATCCAGAGAAGTGAAGGTTAAAATCTTCATCTCGACGCGGTAGAATGGGCTTAAATAACAACAAAGAGACAAATTTTGGTCCCTAAGAGACCTCATGATGCAAATGTATGAATGCAAAACAAACAAACTTTGTGGGGATACAGGTTCACAAAGAAGAAAAGACGATCCATCAGAGTAATACACTTACCAGGAACAGAGACTCTAACAGGACTCTTATGGGGATAAGAAAAAGAAAAGAATGCATAAGCAGGACACAACTCTGAATTAGGGGAAAAAAGAACCTGACACTGCGCGAGCAGGACACGACTCGACTGGAGACCTTACTGGGAAGTAAAGGACTGACACTGGGAAAAAGATTTCCAAAGGGAACAAATCCCATGGAAAGACTCAAGCTGACTCAAAAATGCGTGTATTGGGGAAAACGCCAATACAGCAAAATTATCCACAAAGGATACCTCGGATCAAAATCCAGACTTACGCTGGGGAAAGATTCACACAGAACCTCCCTGCCGGGGAAAATTGCATATATTGGGGAAAACGCCAATACAGCAAAAGGGTGAATCACAGTAGAAACTCCACTAGGGAATCTAACAAAGACTCTCCAGGGGAAGCAAAAGGATGAGATGTTACCGGTTAGTGAGTAACAAGCTCGGGAAGAATGAATATCTAAGACCGGTATAAGGGTGAGAGATATCAATCAACCAAAAACATCTGAGGAAGACCTGAAAAAGGTATATCAACTCAGGAAAATCTGACTCCGCAGGGGACCAAGGTCATAATAGGGAGCAGAAAAGGAAGGAACACCAAGGATACCGGGTTGTAGGCATATAACAAGTGACCGACCAAGGCGTGAATTGGTGTGTGTTCCAAAACACTCATCATCCTGAAGACAGCTAGAAAAGCAGACTTGATTTTTATTTATTTATTATTATTTTTATTTATTTATTTATTTATTTTTTTCAGGATGGATATTCGACTCCACAAAGGGAAATACGAATCTTACTCGATTGGAGAAAGACAGAGGGCTTCAACCAAAGAGCGCATGAGATATATTATCCATTACCGTCAGAACGTGGATAGTACACTCGCATGGAAGGAACATCAGGGATACCGGTTACTGGGTATATAATAGGTGGCCGACCGAAATGTGAATTGGTTTGTGTTCCAAAACACTCATCATCCTGAAGACAGCTAGAAAAGCAGACTTGTTTATAGGATGGACATTCGATTCCGCAAGGAATACGAATCTTACTCAGTTGGGGAAACAAACAAAGGATTCAACCAAAGAGTGCATGAGATATATTATCTATTGCCGTCAAAACGTAGACAATATACTCGCATGGAAGATTATCCATAACCGGGTTCTAGGTTGTTAAAGGATAGATCAACCGAAATCGTGAATTGGTTTGTGTTCCAAGACACTCATCATCCTGAAGAAAGCTAGAAAAGCAGTCTTGTTTTTAGGATGGGCATTCGATTCCACAAGGAATACGAATCTTACTCTGCTGGAGAAAAAATCAAAAGATTTGACCCAAAGCGTGCATGAGATATATTATCTATAGCCGTCAAAACGTAGATAATATACTCGCATGGAGGATTATCCATAACCGGGTTGTAGGTTGTTAAAGGATAAACCAACCGAAAAGAGAAACAATCGTTACCAGCAACAGAAGGGTAGACGAGAGATGACTCACTAGAGATAAATTGCAAGCATACGGCAACCATCCAAACAAAAGGGGTAAAATATTCGACTCCGCAAAGGGACGACGAATCTTACTCGACTGGGGAAACACGAAAGGCTTCGACCGAAGAGTGCATGAGATATATTATCTATAGCTGTCAAAACGTAGATAATATGCTCGCATGGAAGATTATCCATAACCGGGTTGTAGGTTGTTAAAGGATGAATCAACCGAAAAGAAAGGCATCAGAATACCAAACTAGGTATGATAATGATGACCAATCAAAAGGGAGCAACAGACATTACCGGCAAACAGTGAATGGAAGAGGACCCGCTGAGGATAAAAATTGCTTACTCTGAGCAAATACCCAAAAGGGGAAAGGAAAATCAATACCGCCAACTGGGTAATGATAATCGCAAAGAGGGGATTACATCTACCGGTTAGTAGGCAGAAAACCACGGAAAAGTAACCGTCATCGATTGGGATGAACAACAAGGTCAACTTTGCAAGGAGAGAAAATAGGGTTTACAACTACCGAGATGATGGGTAGAAGACCGAAGATTCCGCTGAGGAACAAAGCGAGAAAATAGGATTTACAACTACCGGTTAGTAGGTAGAAGACCACAAAATCCTCCATCAACCAGAATGAACCACAAAGGTTACCTCTGCTAGGGGATAAAAGTAGGATTTATAACTACCGGTTAGTAGGTAGTAAACCACACAGATAGGAGTTACGACTACCGGTTTGTAGGTAGAAGGCCACCAGTTCCACTGAGGATAAGATGAATGAGTGCCGGTTAGTAAGCAACTATTCATTTATACCACAGGGAAGCACAAAAGACAGCCACAACAAAGCCAATTTAGGAACGATCCAAAAAGGCAAACTGAATCAAGACTCATCCTAAGGAGGAAAGAACTCAAAAGGGAAAACCCATCCCATTTTGTGTGTTGGGAGGGAACGGAAACAACCGTCATCCACGAGGATATATCTCAGTGGGGAACTGCAGAAGGAATGACAGACACTTTCTGCTTAAGGGGCTGACTCTATGTTGAGAGATTAGACACCTGACATCTGCTTGTGGAGATCTACTGGGGAGATCTATATCACTACTTAGCAGGAGACAACAATCAAAAGATATATGGAAAAAGAATGCAACATGAATATCTGAATGTTGAGAGTATGCATGAATATGTTTGATTTATGTTTGATGAATGCTGACAAAACATACATATCTAACACAAACAGGTCCAGGAATCAAACGTCCGGTACTACACCACAGGAGAGAAAGCCAGGATCACCGGAGAACATCCAATATGCCGGGATCAAAGACAACAAAATCATCTGCAAGGATGAATCATCAGTCTCAACTGGGAAAGAGGAGCTCACTGCACAGGCGAAAACTGCCACGAAAGCAACTCCAAACAACTCACTAGGGAAAACCCATCTGAAGGAGAAAAGATCACACAAGTAGATCCTGCCAAACAAGCAACTCTACTGGGAAACAGAAGTCTCAGGAAATCACCAAATCTCTGTAGGAGAGGAAGACCTCAAGAGGTTTCCGGAGGGATCGTCGGTCACAACCGGAGAAAAGAGTTCAATGCACAGGCAGAAACGCCACAACAGCAACTCACGATAGGGGGCAGAGATACCAGGAAGCAACCGGATCTCTGATGGGGATAGATAGCATAGATGAAGTTCATCATACCAACAACTCCGCTGGGGATCTATCCGAGGAAATGACGAAGTACTGGGATGTCAACCCACCAAATACCGAATCTTCCAAAGAAAAGCACCCATGCTGGGGAGAGAATAATGCTGGAGAGGCAAGTTGAAGTCTTCAACAAACACTCTGCTTGGGACTGGCCCACAAAAATGTTCAAACGACACTCTACTGGGGATGAAAACCATAATAGGGCTAGAACAACACTCCACTGTGGACGAAAACCACCATGGGGCTAGTAGAGGCTAGGAGGAAGAATGTTGTACTGCCGGGGACATGAAGCTGAACAACTTCAACCAACACTGCACTGAGCAACCTCGCTGAGGAGAAACCATGAAAGGTTCTATAGGAAAAAGATACAGTTATTCTGGAGATATGAACAAAATGTCTTACCTTGTCGGAAATCAAACCACCCTTGGGAGAGCACTGCAAATCTCCTAAGTATCCTTTGATCATTGTGAATGTTCACATTTGTTTAAAAGCTGTTTTTGTGAAAAGTTTGTTTATTTTGAAAACAATGATATTTTTATCAATTAAAACATGCAAAACATTTGTTGAATTGAAACAAATAAGAGTGCAAATAATTGGATAAAAGCTCAAATTGATTTGATGGAATGGTAGTCTGCAAATGGCAAGACTCCATAGATCTGTACAAATTTGAAATCGGTGATATATATTGGAAGAGGGCTACATTGAACATAATGATCATTTCTCTACCAATTTGAATCCGATGTATTTGAAGCTTCAGCTGACGATGACTGAGCGAAAATCTCTGACGAAAAGACAGTTGTGAAACAGAAAGTCTTGTCAGGATGCAGTTACTTGCCAAATCCCTAATTTTTGCCTAGATTGCCCCAGGGTGAGGTACTCAATCTAGCGGGATGCAAATATTTTTTTTATGTCTCTAATTTTTGCCTGGATTGCCCTTTCGGGTTTTCAATCCACCGAGACGCTCATTTTTGCCTAAGCCGCCCTTTCAGGTTTTCAACTTAGCGAGCTATTCTGTTTTTCTTTTTTATTTAGGCGAAGTATTTCTTGACTGCATCTGAATTCACAGGACGAGTGAAATCCTCTCCATCCATTGTTGTAAGCATCAAAGCACCGCCTGAAAAGGCTCTCTTGACAACATATGGACCCTCGTCATTTGGAGTCCACTTGCCCCTGGAATCGGGCGCGAAAGACAAGACTTTCTTGAGCACAAGGTCACCTTCTCGGAATACACGAGGCTTGACCTTCTTATCGAATGCTTTCTTCATTCTCTGCTGATATAACTGACCAAGGCACATGGCAGTCAATCGCTTCTCTTCAATCAGATTCAATTGGTCGTAACGACTCTGAATGCATTCAGCATCAGTCAACTTGGGGTTTGAGGGTATACTTTTCTTTTATTTTTCTTTCTTTTTGATTTTGATTTTGATTTTGATTCTTTTATTTTTCAACCCCTCTTTTTTTATTACATTTGTAATGCCCCAGTTTGACTGTTTCGCTAATTCTCAAGATGCGGCTGAATGATCTTCTTTTCGTGCTCAAGAAGACGGGTAATCTCATCAGGAATCCCCTTCAACATCATCTTCCTCTGCTTCGAATACAGGGAATTCAAAATTGGGAGATGGCGTTGGATCATTATGTTCAATGGGTTTAGAATCAACCTGCATAATGATTTTGATATGAAAAGCTTTTTGAAATCAAACAAGGCAATCATTATGCAGGTGAAAAGATTGATTTTATTATTGTTTTTATGGTTTTTTGTGATCACCAATTTCATGCAAAAAGCAAAAAGTGAAAATGATTGGAAAAACAAATGTTTAACATGAATTTATTGAATGAAATATCATTGTATATATGATGCCAACAATGTCATCACTTCTCCTTTTGGCATGGGAGAAGGGTTTTTAAACAAAGTGAATCATTACTTTGATCTATGACTGACTGTAGGAACATCCACAGCGACCCAATTGTGGCAGATCCCGCCAGGGATAACAAAATTGTCAGTATCCTCTGCATCTTCTTCCAGAATAACAGCAACTTCCCCACTCTGATCGGCGCGGATGAAACCTCCACTCTTGAACAGTCCTTTGTCGTTGAAGACCCCAGAAGAATAGCCAATGCCAGCCCGGGACTTGTTATCTTCAAGCTCAATCATCTTTCCTAACCCAACAACTGCACCACATTCGATGGCCAGTTTCGCATCTCGATAGGAAGCAAATGAAGGAGACTTCTTCTCAACAGGCTCGGCTATAGATAAAGCTTGGAAAGGAGTTCTGTAACACCCTTCTAAATACCCCAAATTATTATAATTAAAATAACAATATATTCATCAGAGTAATTATGCCCCGAAGGGTGTCACACAATCATTTCATAAAAATCATTAAAATATCCTGTCATGCTCATTTATTTAATCAAAATAAGGTTCTTTGCATAATTCGCAGCGGAATAAAATTCAACTCAATGTAAAACATGTAACACAATACATGTAAATCATCAACAACGAATATCAAAATCAATTAAGACGTCCCCTCCCGATGTTACATCTATCAGAGCATGACCCATAAGAACTACTCTAGACTCCAAGCATTAGCTTCTACTCAACTCATTTCTCGTTACCTGAAAAATAGGTGTAAGGGTGAGTTCTTCAATCAATATAACAAGCATTATAGAACAACATGTAATGCTAAGTAATTAACACATTAATTCACCCTAATCAGCCTACACACTCAGCAACGGCAGTATCCGTTCAAACATCATATTCAACAATAACATATAGCATATATATAATCTCAACCATACTCAACATCAACAACACAACACACAACACACATATAATACTGGAATACATCCATTCATATTATATGCCATACATTTATTATGCAATGAGACTCTATGCATGCGGTACCGACTATTTGTGAACATATAGTTCAACCTCACCGTCCAAATCCAGGCACGGCTACCAAGCTCACTAGTCCCACTCATTTGAGACATAGTGACTCACTCACTAATTCCTCACCATGGGAATTAGCTACCACCCCAAATGGGCCATGAAATGCACGCTACTCACCTAGCATGCAACAATCAACAACAGTCCAATAATGACTAAACTCACTAATTCCTCACCATGGGAATTAGCTACCACCCGAAGGCCACAATATGCATGCTAATCACCTAGCAATGCAACATCAACAATAATCAAGAATAGACACATGCTCACACTCTAAGCCATAAGATAGTCTATTCACAAATGCATACATTCACAACATCATGTATACCATCACACATTGTCAACACAATTTATCACAAAAGCATATTATATCATGCCACATAATCGAACACAGTATTAGCACACTCTACTAATACCTATGCTACTCAAAACAACGGGAGATGATCCCTATCACATCATACCTCAGCTAAGTCGCATCACTCAGCCTAAACAACCAAAACTGCACAACAACAGTTCAGGAAAATCCCAACTCTGCCCATACGCGTACTGCCCATGCCATACGCGTATTGCCCAAACCTGGCCAACTCCATACGCGTAATGCCCACTCTCTTACGCGTATTGCGCATTTCCTCGCCCAACTCATACGCGTATCACCTGTCTCATACGCGTATGCTACGCGTAACAATCTCCCATTACGCGTACCAACAGAGACCAATTTACGTTCAAAATGTCATCTTTTTCTCCCATACGCGTAAGGCTTCCCCCCATACGCGTACCAACATCTCATACGCGTATTGCCTAGTGCCATACGCGTATGACCAGAAGCCAGAACTCTCAGATCTGCAATGGCTTTCTCTGCTACGAGATCTATCCAATCCCACCTTCACAGTCCAATTTTCACACAAAAATCACTCATATCATCTAACACGAATCATTCCCTGTTCTATTTCACAGATCCTAACATCATTACTTACAATTTCTACGAATTCCTTCGATTAAAATCCCAATTTCGTTCATCCCAAAAATTCAGATTTCCAGCATACAACAATCTAATCAGAGGTAAAACAATGGTCTATCACTACCCATGACATATTATCATATAATACCCGTTAACCGATGATAAACCCCCCTTACCTGAGTTAATCCGGCAGCTTCCGAGCTCCAAGCTTCTCCTCTTCTCTTGCTCTGCCTTTTGCCCTTTTCCTCTTTCAGCAGCTTCTCTGAGTTTCCTTTTCACGTGAAAAACAATAACCTTTTTACCAAATGGGACCTTTTTACTGATTTCCACTTTTATTCCAATAATAAAAATAATAATCCAATAATAATAATCCCAATAATTATTATTCCAAAATAATAATATTATTAATCCAAACTTCTAATTATTCAACTAAATTAATAAATAAAATATTAATTTAAATTAAATAATTAGCTTATTTTAATTGGGGTGTTACAAGTTCCATTTTCATCCTCAGCATCTATGTATGAGAAGGAAGACAAGTGGCTAACCAGGAGTAAATCCATCAAAAGCACTCAGTCTGGTGATTTCCTCTTTGAGCTCACGGTTGTCTTGCTCAAGATGATCCATCAATCTGGAAGAGTTGGCTCTGGTGTAGTACCGACGAGTCAGCTTGTCTTCAAAATAAATGAAGAGCAACCGAGTCAAACCACAAGACCAGAAGCTGAGAACAACACCCGCTTATGCAAATGATGCATGCAATGCTCGTGCATATGATTTGTTTTTATTTCAAAGGAACTCTAGGGTTTTATTTGCAAACTTTGAAATATTAATCATTTGTTTGCATTTGGAAATATCTCATCAAATAATTCTTTGTCTTTCCATGTCTAAATTTTTTTGCAAAGAAACCCCTTAAGTTCCTTGAAAAAAAAATTCTCATTTTTTGATGATATGGATGCAGATGAATGCATGAATGCAACAATCACACTCAAGGATCAAGCAAAGCACACCAGACAAAGGTCATGGGATGGTTCATATTATCCTTAATATCAATCATCCATTTTGGTGGATTATGGTTTTCACCTTATCGACACCCAAGTTCCATTGATATTAACAATATACGAACGGTTCAACCATCCTTAATATCAATCATCCATTTTGGTGGATTATGGTTTACACCTTATCAACACCCAAGTTCCATTGATATTAAGGAGGTGTGAACGGATCAACCATGAATCACGGGTTTGTTGCAAGTCACGAGCATGTAGTCTCGGTTAAGAACCACCCAAAGGGAGTGTACTATGGTTTAAACCTGCCGAACATGTTCTACAAGAGGTTCCCATAGTCATCATCCCATCTTTCGAATATTATCGGAGGAACGAATACTCGTATTCCAAAAATATTCTCAAGAGAGACTCTTATGAGTGTAGTATCGCGTAACAATCGCATCAAATCTGACATTTGAACGACCTTCGCACTACGTCCTAAAAATAAGCCAAGATGGGCTTGGTAAACTAAGGTCCTTGGCTTCTAAGGCACATGTTGAAAGAATAATGCCTAACCACAAATAACTTGTGTGACATTATTAATCCAACATGACCTCCACCAAGTGAATGGTCTCGCAAGTCGACTTGCTAAGGAATAACTCCACACAAGTCGACGAGACTATGCCATTCTCCTATCCTAATGTGAACTCGAGTTCGGGTATAGAACTCATCTCACAGAGATCACCAAGCAAGCAAGCAATTGATATATCAAGCAATTCAAACATTACAATCAATACAGTAATCCCAAATTGCACAAAAATATGTCATATAACAAATAAACAATATAATACAACAAAGTGTAAAAAGTAGGCAAACCCACCAGGAAAATTTCTCCCCAGTGAAGTCGCCACTTTTCTGTAGCGGTGTATTCGTCACTTTATGATTTATTTAATAAATCAAAAGCAAAGCATACAAAGATAGAGTTGCCACCGCATTTCTATTTATCCAAAGGAATGGCTAGAAAGCGAACAAAAGCCTAAGAAGTTTTACGCAAAGAAAACTAATAAAAGGTCAGAGATCTGGGTAAGGGGGTAATTATGTTGTGGGAAGGTATTAGGCACCCACAACATCCTAGGTACTCCTAGGGAACCTCTTTTCACAATTTATTATAAAATTATCTGTTTATGAAATATTTTTGTGCAAACATTGATTGAAGAGATGAGAAAAGAATATACAAGTTATTTACATTTTTGTGTTTGGATGGATGAAACCCATTGCCTACGTACCTTTTCATGAAAGATAAGGATCAAAACGCCGTAGTTCGGCTAAAAGATTTCCAAAAAAAGTGAGTGGATTGATTTTAAACAAAAGCCTTAAGGTCTTTCATTATCAAAGGGAGAAAACTCGACCTGAACAGCCACAAGTCCACCATGTGAGAAAAGCTTCGACATACTAGAGGGGTTAACCCTGTTTTCAGTATGGAAGTCTTACAGTTCGATCACTAAGGACAAAAGGTGAGATTCACATCAACCACTAAGATAATTCAGATCTATGGCTAATGCATGAAAACTTGATTAAGAAGTGGACAAGGGCCACAAAAGCAATTGAGTGAGTGAAATTAACCAATTAGAAGTATTCACAAAGATGGTCAAAGTTGACATTAAAGTTCAATTCAAAAGAAATATTGTGAAAATGAAGTTTGAAAATCAAAGGCCTAAGGCCTAGGGTTCTAGTTTTGAAAACAAGTGAAAATGTTTGCACAAAAGTTTTTCTGGTTTTTAGGTTAAGGCTGAAAGCAAGGTTCAAGGTTAATCACAAAAGGGTGAGGGTTAAGGTTAAGGGACAAAGCCCAGGCAGAATTGCTTTCTCAAGATCATAAAAATGATCCAAGTAAGTTCCTTTGGAATAAGATAACACAAAGCAGTAAGCAAGTAAAACATGTATCAGAGATAGCCAAAATAAAAGGAAACCAGACGCCAATCAATGGACTTATACCAGACTCACAAAACAAAGATGGATACCAGATGCCAATCTATGGACTTACACTAGTCTCACAAAGCAAAGAAAATAAATGCAATAAGCACAAGGAAACAAGTTGCCAATATATGGTCTTACACTCGACTCCAAGGAAATGGAATGCCAATCAATGGTCTTAGTTCCAACTCCTACCAGATCACACGAAACAAATGCCAATAGCTGGACTTACAATTGACTCCTCAATGGACAAAACAAAATGTCACAAAGTATGAACAATGATCATGAAAATGATATACAATTAATGCTCAAAGATGAAAACAATGCACAGAGGCACACACAAACAATTATGCACAGATGAACAAACAAGCACACACTATACAAAAACAAGAGGCTTCACACAAAGGGTGGGCTTTAGTCAAGGGGTCATATCAACCTTGACAAACAAGCCAAATACTGGAATGGGTAGTCAGGCTCTTAACCTCTAACATTGAGAGTTAGGGTGAGCAGATGAAATGGGAGATGAGGGTTATGCCTCACAGCTCTTAACCCGGGCCGGGGTGAGCTTGAATCAAAGAATGTGTGGGAGTCCATAATGAGGAACTATATTCCACAATGACTGACTCTATGTACAAGATTTTGGGTTTTTATTCAAAATGCGTCAACACACAGTGTGAGCAAGATGAAGGACTCAACTGAACAGTAGGGGATGGATTGCACATCCCTTTCATCTGCCAATGCCTCTTCACTTAGGAGGTCTTTATGTAACCATGCCTCATTGAGGTCTTTAGCACAAAATTAAACAAACAAAAACATGGCCTCTTAAGGAGGGCTTCAGACAGGTGCCTGCCAAAAAACAGCAGGTCTTCTAGACTACATGGAGAAAAGAAGTTACCTAAGTGGTATGCCAACCACAAGCAAAGCAAAGTTCAAATGAACTTAAAGCAACTTAGGTACCTGTGTAAACAACTAAACAATCAGTACAATATTCAGACAAACAGACAACAGTTAACAGATCTTAACAGACAAACAAATCCAATATGTACAACATGTAAGCCATAAGGCAAACACTCAAGTGAATTATCATCAAAGCCTACAAAACAACCAAATGTTAGCAAACAACAGCAAATAGTCAAGCTCAAATGATGAAGCAACATCAATCATGGAGATGACTGCTTGAACCTGAAATTCAAAACTCAAATGTGAGTACAAACCCCTAGGTCAAAGCCTAGGGTCAAAGGTGGAGAAAAAATTCAAAACAGAAGCTAATACCCAACATAATGCAACTTTAAACACATATGAACATGTCCTAAAAAGGACCAGATCAAAATCAACAAGCAAAGTCATTTCATGTGCAAGAGAAGGCAAAGGCAAATCCAAAGCTCACAATTGATCATTGAGAATCAAAATTCCATATTAAAACAGAAAAGACTCAAACCATTCTGGAAATTTTTATGAGCAATCAACATATCAAATACAATCATCATACAACAAATTGTAAACAGAGGAGCTCATTTGATATGGATAAGAAAATGCACAAGCAAGACATCCAATTGTGTGACACACATTGTCACACCATACAAACACATGCATAAAACAGAAAGGAAAAATGGCAAAAATGCACAATCAAGCCTCAAAGGTCAAACATCATGTTGGGAATCATCACACAAAATTTCAAGTCAATTGGATCATTTTTGAGCATTTCATGATAGAAAGAATGGAGCAATGTCATAAAAGCATACATGTTCACATGATCAGCCACAATTCAAAATCCAGAAATGGTAAAATCATGAAATTACCACCAAAAAATAAAAGACATTCCAAGGATCATTTTCCAAAAATAATGGATTTAATTGGATGATTTTTCAAATTGATATGAGTTTTTGAAGTTGGCAAAAAAATATGAAATAAAATGGACATGGCATATGATATTTGGAGGGAAAAGCAAAAGAAGGAATTAATTTGAAAAAGTGTGGCCAGGCGGAATCGAAGTAGGTATGCGCTGGAAAAAGAAAATAAAATCCAAAATGTCACAGCATGGAATCGAAGGGAAGGAGTATGGATGAAACGCTGAGTTTCATTAATCCTGCTGGCATCCAGTCATCAGTCAAATGCCAAGTGGAAGCGGTCAACTAAACGTAGGCCAATCAAAAGGCCAAATGGACGCATGTGTGGCCTCAAGTGTGGACAAAACCCTAGGCCAACTCATCCTGAACCAGACGGCGGCGCTCGCAGCCAGGCAAGGCGGAAAACACCGTCTTCTTCGTGAAGACGGTGAAGGAACAGTACACGTCTTCAAAATTTTTGCAGAATCATAAATTTTTTATATCAAATGAAAGCTTATGCAACGTAGGTTACAGATCGAGCAATATCTAAGCCTAATTCATCACCAATCATGAGAATCGAGCAAAATAAGTTTGGCATTCAAAACTTCAATCAAGCATAACTCAGCCATTTCTCATCCATTTCACACGAACTTTATATCAGATCGATCAGCAAGAATAGATCTACAACTTTATGGCAATTATTTGAAGAATTGAGAGGTTCGAGTTCTTACCTCTTGAAAAGCAGAACAATGAAATTTGGTGATTCAAGGCTTGGCACGCGTGCAAATCCACTCCTGATCACTTGTTATGAAGCTTGATGAATGAATTGAGGCTTGGAACAGCTTAGATCTTGCTCAAATCTGAACTTCCATGCTTGTGTTCTTGAGCTTGCACCACACGAATCTTGGCCAAATGCTGCAATCAAAAGCTTGATCTATACCTAATGATGCTCAGAGAACCACAATATACAATAAAATCAAAGGCTTATGTGGAAGAAATTGAAGTTTCAAAGTGGAGCAAAAATGGAGGGAAGTTGAATTTGAGATCTAGAAATGGTGAATCCTCAGAAATTCTGTTATGATTATGTATTTATATGACATGTTAATCCTACTGAAAATGTTAATTAGCATTGGTTAATTTGGAATTAGCAAAAATAAGGTGTATGAGCAAAATGAAAATTTGTGTGGTGCATGGAAAATGCAAACGTGAACAGTACCATGTACATGGTCAAATTCACTCAAAATCATTTTATCAACACAATGGCAATGGAAATTAGTTCATGTAATGCACCAATTTTAAATTTGTAAAATTCCCTCCAAAATGGTCATGCATGAGCAAATGGCCATATGATGAAATTTCATGCAATGTGATGAATGATTTGGAAAGTTCATGTCATGAGAATAATTATGCAAAAAGGAGCACTCATTTTGGAGTTATGAATCAAAAGTTATGGCCTTTTGAAGTTCCATGCATACTTGGCAATGATTGGATCATATCTCTTCAACCATTCATCAGATGATCATGATCTTAGACTTTTTGGAAATGGGAGAGAGAGATATTCAACTTTCGTGTTGGGAAAAATTTCATTCGAAGCTTCTTTGATGTTGGAAAGTTGAGTTGAAGTTGGACCGAAAACTTGCCATTTTTGGAAAGTTGAAATTATAGGTCACTTTCCATTTTGGGAAACTTTTGCTTTGGCTTCAAATTCTTCAACATTGATGTTTGGTATGACGAATAAGCATGATTTGGACATGAATGGGATGAAGAAACTCAATTCTCACACTCAAAGCCCACAGTTGACTTTTCAGTTGACTGAATTGGTCCTTAGATGACCTGGACAATGCCTAATGAATTTGGGCCTCAACCACTTGGGGAATTTGCTCCAAAATGATCCTCTAGCTCATATAAGCTCAAAATAATGATCATATGATCCATATCTTAATGGAACCCTCATCTCTTGCACAAAGGATTCACTTGATTGCCTTGACCTGTTGACTGCTTAAGCTGCAAGACAAATGTTAGATGACATATTTTTGTACATTTTTGGTTAGTGATTAAAAGAAAAGCAATGATATACAAATGCAAGCAATGATTGGTGATCAAGAATCACTCTCAAGAAAGATCCCACCCACAGGGAAGGAAGCAAGGTGTCCAATGATCCTTGAGGCAATGTAATGCTATGATATGATGCCATGAGGGATCTTAGGGATAAAATTGGGGTCTTACAATCCTGCTCTACATACGCTTGTTCAAGAACTCTCTGCAGTGCTTCTCTGTGCGCTTCAGAATTCAAAAGCAGAGACAACACGGAAATCTTCGAGGGAGTCTGGAGCAACTGCTCAACCATGTTAAACTCACTCCTTTTGATCAGTCGGAGTACCTCATCATCATCGTTGGCTTTCAAGTTGCTGGATTCACCAGACTTATCCTTCGAACAACCAACTGGATCTACATTAGGTATCTCCATCTTCTTACCAACAACTGTTTCCTCTGGGACCACCGACCCAAACACTCGACCACTGTGGGTCACCTTCGTAACATCAACAATGCTCACTACTGAACTAGTCGTAGGTAACAGGACCTCTTTACCATTCTTCATCATTGTAACATTATATTGGTACGGTACGATCTTATCAGATACATACAGGACTGGGCCAGCTAACCGTATTACCAACGGCGATACTGATCTTTGACTGGCATTCTTGCTGCTGCTGCTATTATACTGAATTACCAACCGCTCTTGTTGTTTGAAAACGGGCACTATGACATTGACGTCGTCATCTACATGACGGGATTGAACAATCTGGATCATGCCTTCATCCATCAGACGCTGGATGTCCCTTTTCACTATATCACAACCCCTTGGGTTCTCGCTACAAACAACACAACCATCATGGTCATGTTCACAGTCACTCACCCTACAGATATCTTTGTGCATCTGCACCAAAGATCTTCAGATAAAACGGATATCAAAAAACCTTGAATTCACCGGGACAACTGTCCATCGTATTCACTAAAGAATTCCTATGAGCGGGCAAAGGGTTAGCTTTCACATTAGGCGCGCGGTCCTCAAAGGACACCATACCACTCTTCATAAGCTTTTGCACCTCATACTTCAACGTATAGCAATTTTCAATATCATGCCCAGGTGCACTCTGATGAAAAGCACAACGAAGCTCAGGTTTATACCACCAGGGAAGTGGTTCTGGGATCTGCGGTGGGTTCCTCAGTTGAATCAAGTTCTTGAGGACCAGGGATGGATACAGTTCTGCGTACGACATAGGAATTGGGTCGAAAGAGACCTTCTTCCTCTCAAAATTCTGTTGTTGATGATGATTGTTGGTATTGTTGTTGTTGTAGGTGTTTGTTCTTTGTTGCGGTTGTTGTTGTTGACATTGATGTTGTTGTTGAATTGGTGTTGTTTGTTGATTAGAAAATATCGGAATCATGGATGATACTTGATGATGATGATGTTGACGGGGTGGTGGATTTCTTCTTGCTTGAGGCCTCCTCTGCCTCCCACTGGAAATTTCATTTGCTTCACTGTCCTTCCTCTTGCTGAAACTACTGCCATACTTCTTACTGGTTGACGCCTCATCTTTTGACAAACGTACTTCACGGACCCCTTCTTCAAGTCTCATCCCCATATTTACCATTTCGTTAAAATCACTGGGGGCACTTGCGATCATGCGTTCATAATAAAATGAACTCAGGGTTTTCAAGAAGATCTTTGTCATCTCTTTCTCCTCCAAAGGAGGAGTGATCTGGGCAGCCAACTCCCTCCATCTTTGCGTGTACTCTTTGAATGTCTCCTTATCTTTCTGAGACATAGACCTCAATTGGTCTCTATCCGGCACCATATCCATATTGTACTTATATTGCTTCACAAAAGCCTCGCCTAGGTCATTGAAAGTGCGGATGCTTGCACTATCCAACCCCATATACCAACGGAGTGCAACACCTGTCAGGCTATCTTAGAAGTAGTGAATCAGCAATTGGTCATTATCTGTTTGAGTTGACATCTTGCGAGCATACATCACAAGATGACTGAGAGGACACAAGTTTCCCTTGTATTTTTCAAAGTCAGGCACTTTGAATTTCACTGGGATCTTCACATTGGGTACTAAACACAATTCAGCAGCACTCTTCCCAAACAGATCTTTACCTCTCAGCGTCTTCAATTCCTTGCGCAGCTCAAGAAATTGGTCCTTCATTTCATCCATCTTCTCATAAACATCCAGACCCTCAGACGACTCGGAATGATAAATGGTATCCTCTACGCGAGGTAAAGTGTGCACAACGGGAGGTGGCAAAGACATGACCGGGCTAGATGCCGGCATGGAAGAAAAGGTAGGCACAAAGCCTTCTGGCACAAACTTGGGCGGCATTCCCCACGGGAATCCGACAGGTAGGTTTGGCGCAAAGTGGGCGGTGGCAGTAGGCACGGTAGAGGTAATCACTTCTGAAGTAACTGTCCTCACGGGAGGAGTTGTAGGCGTTGGAGAAGCTTGGCTTTGAGCAGCAAGAACTGACTCCATCATGGCAGTCAGCTGGGCAATCTTGTCCTTCAACTCTCTGTTTTCTTGCTCTAAGTGCTCCATAATTTTCTGATGATTGGCTCTGGTATTGTACCGGTGAGTCAGCTTGGCTAAAGCACAGAAGAAACACCAATCAAACACCTGGCAAAAACCTGCTTATGCAAATGATGCATGAAATGCAATGCTTGATTATTTTTATTTTCAAGGAACTTACTATATCATTTGCAAATATATAATATTTAGATGGCAATTGCAATAATTTGATATGACCAAAAATCTCTTTTTTATTTATATAATTGGAAGGATTACACTGAGTACAATTTCAGAAACCAAAATAAAAAGATACAAGAGAAAAGGAGACTAGTCATCCTGAGGATCCCTAACAATGATGTCAGAAGATTTGGCTGAGGGTGCGTACTTCCTTCGAACGCAACTGATCTAGGTCTCAAAATAAGCCTTCATCTGAGTCTTCTCGAGGACAAGCTGGTCAACAATCTTCTTCCAAGCAACGGAAGGCTGAGGCATGCTAGAAGATGAAACCTCTGGCTTTCTCTGTGTCTTCGTAACTCGGTCTTCAAGTAGCTCAATCAGTGCATCTTTGTCCTTAGACTCCAATTGCAACTCTTCATGCTTCTTGTTCAAAGCATGGAAACGCTCTTCCCACATATCCTTCTCTTGCTTCATCTTGATGAGCGTGTCTTCCAACTCTTCTACATCTTGGTTAAGGAGAGTTAATGGCTCAACCACAACCATAGACATAGGTCTTTCGCAAGGATAAGGCATCTTCAACTCCATAGCTCTTTTCTTCACCCAAAGAGTGTAAGCTTCCAAAGCTACACAATTGCACGGACCAAGCTCGAATCTTCCTTTCCTATGCACATTATGCCAAGCATGCACAATCTTCTGCTTCAAATGTTGGGGATCTTTACCCTCTTGATAGAAAAGACCTTCTAACAAAGTGTTATTAGGCTGTCTCTCAAGTGGAACCCAAGTTGACGACGAGCCAAAGCAGGGTTGTAATTAATTCCTCCTTGTGTACCAATGATAGGCACATTAGAGAATTCACCACAACTATCAATAATCTCCAAACTGCTTAAAGAAGGATCATACCAAACTATATCATCATTAGTGAGAGACATAAGTCTCTGAGACCACCTTAGACATTGTTTGTTCTCCACAAAAGCAGGCGTCTGAGGCAAGTACAAAATAAACCACTTGTACATAAGAGGTTTGCAACAGACAATCGTTCCACCACCCTTATAATTCCTTTGATGCAAAGAGAAATACATATCAACCAACAAAGTAGGCACATGATTCCCAATCAAGAAAAGTCTAATGGCGTTAACATCAACAAAACCGTCAATGTTAGGGAACAAAGCTAATCTATAGATGAGCAACACAAAGATAGCTTTAAAAGAATCCACACTACCAGCTTGAGCAAAATTAGTAGCTTCCTTGATGAGGAAAACAAATGGCAACCCAAACAACCCTCCTTTCTTCACCCAATGAGCCTCTATCTCAGACTTCTTCAAGTGAAGAGCTTCAGTAATAATACTAGACCGGGGAATCTCCTCCAATCCACTAAAAGGCACTCTACTAGAAACAGGTATCCCCAAAAGATGAGAATACTCCTCCAAGGTAGGCACAAGCTGAAAATCTGGGAAAGTGAAACAACGGTAGAGAGGATCATAGAATTGCACCAATACACTCAAGAGTCCTTCAACTACATCAACAGACATGATGGATAGAAGCTTCCCATGATGTTGTTTAAGTCCAAGAGATCTAATGCAAACGATGCTAGCTTCCTTAATTCTTTCAAGTCGGGACATCTGAAACTGTACTTCTTAGTGTTCCTTCGTCCACAATCCATGATCTGAAAATATTTGCAAATGATACCTTATTTCCTTGAAATTTTCGTGTGATGAATGTTATGATGCGCATGAATGCATGAATGCAACAATCACAAATAAGGGATCACACATAAGGCAAACAAAGGTCAAGGGATGAATCAAGTCTTTGTCAAGATCAATCATCCATTTTGGTGGATTATGGTTTACACCTTACCAACACCCAAGTTCCATTGATATTGACAAGACTTGATTGGATCAACCAAGAATCAAGGGTTTGTTGCAAGTCACGAGCATGGAGTCTGGGTAAGAACCATCCATAAGGAGTGAACTAAGGATAAAACCTGTAAATCATGTTCTAAAAAGTTCCCATAGTCTTAAGATGACTGACTCATCGACCCATAATATTCTCAAGAGAAACTCGTCTGAGTGTAGTATCGCGTAACAACTATTATCAAATCTACACTTGAATATTTTCCGCACTATGTCCTAAATAGGCCAAGATAGGTTAAATGTTCTAAGGTCCTCAGCTTCTCAGACCCAATTAGAAATAACAATGCCTAACCACAAATACTTGTGTGACATTTCCAAATCCAAAGGAGTCTCCACTGAGCAGATGGATGTCAAGCCAACTTGTTAAGGACTACTCCACACAAGTCGAGCATGACTATACCATCCTCCTATCTTAATTGCACTCAAGTTCGGGTTAGAACTTATCTCACCACTCAGAGATCACCAAGCACAACAAGCAGATTATATCACACATACATATACAAACATCACATATATATACAAATATATTCACACAAAAAGTAGGCTAAACCCACGGGAGACTACTCCCTAGCAGAGTTGCCATTTAATTTCTGTAGCGGGAAATTCATGATCATCAAGCTATTGACAAGCTAGAGATCAATTAACAAGAGTCGCCACCGCGCTTTTATTGTTTCCAAGGGAAAAGGGAAAAGTACGAAAAAAACCCAATTAGTAAGAAGATTTCAAATAAAAACTAATAAAAGTCAGAGATCACAGGTAAGGGGGTTGGTTACACAGAAGGAAGGTGTTAACACCCAAAGTGTCCTAGGTACTCCTAGGGAGCCCTTTTGGTGTGCATATGTATTTTGTACAAAGTGATGTTTACAAACAAATAGAATGAGGGGATGATAAAAGAATTCATTAATTATATTTTTGTGTTTGACAAGACCTTCGGACTTGTGCCTACGTACCAACATAAAAATAAGGGATCAAAACCTCGTAGTTCGTGATATAAATTCCAAAATGGATGCATTGATTTTAACAAAAATTTAAGTTTGAAAGGCACAAAGGCATAAAAATGGTTTGAATGAGTTAGTTCTTTTTGTATTTTTGAAAGCTTAAGTCAAGTATAATTAAGTTTATTTACAAGTTTGATTTAAGAAAATGAGTTTGAAAATGCAATGGCATAAGGCCAAAGTTTCTATCCTTTTGCAAAAGTGGTCAAAGTTTAGAACAAAAATAGTTCACACAAAGAAGATTTTGAAAATGGAGGGAGAGATTTTGAAATTAAAGAAATGGGTAGAAGATGAAGAGACTACCCTATGCACAAAATTTAAAAGTTTAGAGATGAAAAGATCTGACCAAATGGATAGCAATCCAATAGACAAGTATGTCAATAGAAACCCAGAATTCCCTTGGACTTTTAAAATCAAGAAACACACAAATGCACAATTATATTATCTTGAAGAACAAAGGCATCAAATAAAGATGGCCACATCCAAGCTCCATTCCATGATCTTCTTCAGAAATAGCCCATGTAACAGATGAATTCCACAAGTCACATGTTCAAAATAACAGCTTCACAATGATCATATTGCAGATGAATCCTGGAGAGGTCTTCAAAGATGTATCAGATGAAGTTCAAATTGTAAGCACTTGGTTCTTCATAAATTGGCATTGGCCAAGTCACTTAGCTTAGGAAGGTGGCCTAGATTCTAAGTCTTTTGGTCAAGATCAAACCAACAGTCCACTCAAAAGTTTTTTAGGGTTTTTGTTTTCATTATGTACATTAAATGGTCAAAGACCACACAAACAAACGAAGTAACACAAACAAAATATATCACACAATATGGTCCAAATGGACAAAGTGAAAATTACATTAGCATAAACAATTAGAATGATATGTATAATGGCAAATGAAATAAAATGCTAAAAGTAAATTGCATTAAAGTAAAAGCTTGAAATTAAAAGTTAATAGTCAGTAGGTTAGAAGTTAGTTTTGTTTTGCTTTTGATTTCAAGACATTCTTTGGAGAACACTCAACCCACTTATCACAGGCATGGATCCTTGAACCAAAACATATTCCAAAGGAAGGAAAGAAGGTCAAGTTTCCGCACAATACCATGAAAGAGGGGAGACTTACAATCTCACTAACTAGAATGCTTATGCCTTTTATGTCACAAAGTTAGCACTATGTTAAGCAATCGTAATTGGACTTATATAGAAGTCACAACTATTTGAGACCGGGCAATAGAATTTTGGTGTTAATGCATGTTAGAGACATAGTATAATAATCTATGCTCATGAAACATACCACACACAAAAAAGAATATGCAAAAGGTGTGGCCTAATCTCATCCATACTCATGTCAATTTTTTAATCAACTAGCATTAGGACTTTGAGATATCATTGGCCAGATGGAAATGAATGGATGAAGAATGGGAATTAGATGAAGAGGGGGGGGGGATGAATGAGATCACAAATTGGTCAAAGGAGGACTTTTAATAAATTAATATCATTCATTCATTTTGGGAGATGGAATGTACATTCCATCAATCCCCTAAATCCAATGATATTAACTTGACAAAGTCAAATCAACCTTGACCAAGGCCCAACAACAAAAAGCAAACTCAACCAAGTCAATACAAATGGTCAACAAAATTAAATTGGCATTTATTCAATTAAAACTAATAAAATAGTGCATTTAATTCAAATTTGTTTTGTCCAATTTCTTAAATCTCATTAAAACACCAAAGAAATAGCCATGAGATTTATCATAGATCAAACAAGGTCAAAGGACCTTGGAGAAAAAATTTCATAATTTTTGGATATTTAAAAATATTTTTAAGCAATTAAAAACAAATTCAAAATCAATTAACTCATGAAAAATATTAATAATGGTCCAAAAAATAATTTTAATTCAGAATATGGAAGAGGAAAATATTTGAATTTTCTTGGTGAAAGTCCCATATCTTTTGGATCAATATTAAATTTAATATGAATTATTGAAGAAAAGGCAATTAAAACAAAAATTCTAAAATTCTAAATTACGTGGACCATCAGATCTCCCTCATTAATTGAGGCGACAGATATGATGATCCAAAACGCGCGCTCCACATATTCTCTAGTCAACCGCGTGGCAAATGAGGTAATCACAAGGGACGATCAAGATTAGAACATGAGGCATGGATCCTATGGTTCAGAGGTTGGCCAAGTCATCGCCGGAGCCAGAGCTCCGGTCATCTTCTCTGGTGAACCTCACCGGACTGGTCAACATAAACCATCACCACAAAAAGAAACAAGGACATGATCTTAAAGAGAAAATGGCACTGAGCTCAAATCTGACCTCCAATTTCTCCAATTCCAAATATATTAAGAGATATGTGGAATTGAAATCTGAGGTACATGAACTGAGTTGCTTCGATTTGACCTCAAAGCAACTCAATCTTCTTGCCTACATTGGTAGGACTTCAGACAACCAAAGAATCAATGGAATTGAGCAAGAATTTGAGAGAATCGAAGAGTTTAAAATTTCTGAAAATTACCTTCAATGGAGGTCTGAAGTTGATGGATCTTGAGCTTGCTTTCACTTGGACTCACTCTACTTGCTTGCAGGAAGAGAATGGAAAGGTTTAGAAGCAATGGATTCCTGGAGAATTGAATTCCAAAACAGTGGAGATTCAAGCTCAAATTCAAATGAATTTATCAGGTTTATCCTATGAGAATGAAGGGTTTTCAATGGGGGATCAAAGTTGGCGTAATGGTGTTCTTAATTCTGAGCAATTGAAGCTCTATTTATAGATGAATCATGTGATATTTGCACACTCACTTCCACTTTCCAAATTTGGAAAATGTGATGTAATGCTGCATGGGCGCGCACATGCCCTTGAAATGATGACTGAAGGTCCAAAACTGCATATCAGATGGTTTGAAGTTAGCTTAGATTGCAAGGCACATGTACATTGATGTTTGAAGATTGATCCGTGCCAAATGATATCAGTCTGTTTAAGCCATGCGCAACCTATGCATTTATCATCCAAAATGGATGCATTTGAGCTCTTTGGCAAGGTGAGATCAAGAGGAACAACTTTGATGTTTAACACTTTTTCATTTGGAGCTTGGAACTTAGAGAAATTTGAGGTGGAAGTTTGGAAAAATTTGACATATCAAATTTTTTCTAAGTGTCAAGCCATATGTCTCAGTATTTCACCTTGTTTAACTTTTTATATGAGCCTCAAATGAGAAATGTGTCTTCATAAAAGTTGTAGCTCTCTCAAATACCTTCAAAATGCTCACCAATTTCATGTCATTCGGATTTGAAATGATAGAGTTATGCATTTTTGAAGTTTGGAAAAATCACTTGATCAACGGTATAGGTCAAAAGTGACCTAAAATGTAGCCTCATATCACATGCTCAAAAAAGTTGAATCAGCTCCCACTCCAAACATAAAAGTTAAAGTATACACATTTAATTTAATTTTGAAACTTGGAAATATTTCATCTCATAAAAATTGAGCAAGTTATGGCCTTAGGAAGTTAACTTTCAAATTTGGGTTTAGACAAAATGACCTATAATGTTTCAACATAGAAATTGATTTTCCAAACAAAACTAGATCTATGTCTCAACATGAAAGTTGTTTATAATGTTATCTAGAGTAAGTTTTCTCTTGGAATAATTTTCATATGGTGAAAATTGTAGGAGATAGGGTCTAGGGATACCCAGTTTTTATCAGATGAATTCATCTGGCCATCCACCATCAACCAACTTGCTAAATTCCATATCTCTTGACTTTCTTGGCTCATGGTAGATCATATATGCATAAGATGATGAAATTTTAAGTACCCCTTGAGAAATTTGATCAATTGGTGAGATAGCTTGTTGGAGAAGTTACTCAAGATACCCAGTCAAACTAGGGTTTCCAAGGCAAATCACCCTCAAACTCTTGAAGAAAACTTGATTAATATAACATGTAGAGATCATTGGGACTCATATATGATGCTTATAACCATTCTTGAATCAATTCTTGGTTGTGCTCTTTGTTCATGAGGGTCTCAAACCCTAGATGTGATCTTGATGAATCAATGAGATCATGCCCTTCCTACAAAAAGTTAGGCAAACACAAATACATATTTTTGGTATTTTAGTTAGTAAAATGATAATATACAAGTATGATATAATCACAAAGTGCTTGGATGATCTCTCCCAAAACAAACCCAATGGATGCAGGGGTAAGTAGGATGTCAAGGCATGATCCCAATGCTAATTCTTATGATGTAATTGCATGAGGGATCTTAGGGTCAAAATTGGGGTCTTACAACAGAGAAGCATTGCAAAAGGTATTAGAGCTAGCTTATGTTGAACATGATGTAATTGTGGATCAATTTGACCACATTATGGCTAACATTACTTCCTGCAATAATCTGAGCTTCTGTGATGAAGAACTCCCCGAGGAGGGTAGGAATCACAATCTGGCATTGCACATATCAATTAATTGTAAGAAGGACGCTTTGTCCACTGTATTGGTTGATACCGGTTCATCGTTGAATGTACTCCCCAAATCAACTCTGTCAAGATTATTGTACCAAGGCGCTCCTATGAGATACAACAGCGTAATCGTTAAAACTTTTGATTGTTCTTGCAAGACTGTTATTGGTGAGGTGGACCTTCCAGTGGAAATAGGTTTGAGTGATTTCCAAATTACTTTCCAGGTAATGGATATCCACCCGACCTATAGCTGCTTGTTAGGAAGGCCATGGATACATGAGGCAAGAGCTATGACGCCCATCCTGCATCAGAAGTTGAAATTCATGAAGAATGATAAGCTCATCATTATGGGCGGGGAGAAGGAGTTGTTAGTGAGTCAACTGTCGTCTTTATCGTATGTTTAAGTTGAGGATGAGATTGGAACTCCGCTCCAAGCTCTATCTATTGCTGAAGAAAAGAGAGTTGGGGCACCTATGTCCTCTTTTAAAGACGCTCAGAAGATTGTTGAAGATGGCAGTTCTGATCAGTGGGGCCGGATAGTAGAGGTCACTGAGAAAAAGCATTGTGCTGGTTTGGGATTTCAGCGAGGGTTTTCAGTCGAAGATGCGCAACCTAGTTTCCGTAGCGGAGAGTTCATCCATGGTAATGAACAACACTCAGCTGCAGTGATTAAGGATGATGAAGATGAAGACTGCACCAATTTTGTGACGCATGGAAGAGCTTGCAAGAATTGGATCGCTGTTGATGTTCCTGTTATTATTCATCACTCTAAGTAATTGCTTTATTGTTTTTTGAAAATCCTTCTCCTATGCCTCAGGGAGAAGTGAACATTGTTAGGCATCTTTCAATTTGATCATTAATAAAATGCAATTCTATTCATCCACATCTATGATGTTTTATTTTTACTTTTTGCTTTTCTGAAAATGGTAATCACAAAAAACATGAATAATTAAACAATAATTTCTTATCTGCATAATATTTGGTCACAATTCACTTCTCTAAAATCAAAATATCAAATCATTATGCAGGTTGGTTTCTAAACCTATTGAATACAATGATCCTACTACTTCTCCAAACATTGAATTCCCTGTGTTTAAAGTTGAGGAAGAAAGTGATGAAGAAGTGTCTGATGAATTGTCTCGTCTACTGGAGCACAAGGAAAAAGCCATTCAGCCGTTCGAAGAGCAGATTGAGTTGGTCAACTTGGGTTCCGAGGATAATGTGAAGGAAGTTAAGATTGGGTCTCGAATGTGTCTAGAGGTTAAGAAGGAGTTGATTGATCTTCTCCGAGAGTATTCAGATGTGTTTGCTTGGTCCTATCAAGACATGCCTAGTTTGGATTTTGAGATTGTGGAGCATAGATTACCGTTGAAGGAAGAATGCCCGCCAGTCAAGCAGAAGTTGAGGAGGACTCATCCTGATATGGCAGTGAAGATCAAAGAAGAAGTGCAAAAGCAGATTGATGTCGGTTTCCTTGTTACCGCTGAATATCCACAGTGGGTGGCCAATATTGTGTCTGTTCCGAAGAAGGATGGAAAAGTCCGCATGTGTGTTGATTATAGAGATTTGAACAAAGCTAGTCCAAAAGATGATTTCCCTCTGCCACACATTGATATGTTGGTAGATAATACATCTAAGTTCAAAGTATTTTCATTTATGGACGGATTTTCCGGATATAATCAGATCAAAATGGAACCCGAAGATATGGAGAAGACCACATTCATTACACACTGGGAAACATTCTGTTATAGAGTGATGCCTTTCGGTTTAAAGAATGCTGGTGCAACTTACCAGAGAACAATGACTATTGTTTTCCATGATATGATGCATAAAGAGAGCTAAGTCTATGTTGATGATATGATTGCTAAATCCAGTGATGAAGAAGAACATGTTGAGCATTTATTGAACCTATTCCAGCATTTGAGGAAGTACAAGCTCCACTTAGCTTTTTCATTCACATAGCTTCCATCTTTCTTTTTGTGAGTCATATTCCACATTAGACCTCGACCAATAGTCTTACCAGTCTCAATAGTCTAAAAAATTAAAATGCAATATTATTATGAATCAAACTAATGTTTTAAAAAATTGATTATATAAAGATGGTGGCATATAAGGTGAGAGTTTAATTAACTACTCCACCGTTGAAACTCAAAGAATATTCCATGAGATTAGATCAAGGGTTCAAAACTATTATAGTTAAAAGTAATAAATTTGCATAACCTCACACACAATATTTGTCCTACTGTAACTTAATCCAATAACGTATATTTTTGTCCATTAACATCCATCTCATCTTGAAAACAAACCACAACATATAGAAACAACATAAATCATATGCAATGGATATTAAAGATGTAAATAAACTATAATAAAAAATGGAAATGTTTAACCAATTACAATATGTATTACATTTCATGAACAACACTTCATTTATCCTCATTGACTTCTATAATTAAAGTCACTCAATATTCATTGTATAAGATACTAAATGTTTCTATTTAATGTGTTTTGTTCTCAAGAAGATAAAAGATAACAAGAGAAGTTAGGAGATTCATTTATAATACTTAACATATAAAGATAATCTAAATAAATATTCCTTAACATAAAAAAAATATTTATATAAAGATAGTGTTAAGCTTACTAGCTCATGTATTCTCCTTGCCAAAGACTTAGCACCACACGTATGAGAAAACAATTGTTTCTTCCTTATTTGTTGGTTTCTCTTACAAAGATACTAAAAGTGAAAACTTATTACTTTATATAACAAAAATATTATATATAAAAAACTATTCAATATACATATTCAAAGGAAAATAGTGTACCATCGTTTCTGGTTTTGATTGATACTCAACAAATAATGTCCAATGGTCCAGAGGAACGTCAACAGGTCTATTTTTGATGATCTCACTTTTGCTCAAAAGTGGGTTATATTTATCTTTCCAAATATTACCCCTATATTCCTTCCACTTTTTGCCAATCGAAGCCTCAATATACCTTTTAGCTAAATCTTCATATACCTTAAAACAATACCGAGGCTTCCAAATAAAAATAATGTTAGTCACATACAATATTACACATGCAAACTCTCAATAAATATGTAAAATAAAAATTAATTTACCTCAAAAAGGGTTTTCCATTGTTCATCAAAATAATCCTCAGGCATGTCTGACCACTTATCAAAACCTATAGGAAAAAAGAGACTATTCGTTGCTACTAGTCCACATACTCCAGCAAGCAAACCGGAAGCCTCTCCAATAGGTGAATGAAATTCATCAAACTCCACAATAATACGCAAATTATTTGGCATGTCATTGACATCCTTATAGTTCAAACGCAATTTTTGAATTGTACCATGCTCTTTATCTAAAAGATATAAAGGTTATATGAGTAAAATCAAACAAAAATATAACAAAAAATATAACACACGACTAGATTATAAAATTTCAACATATTATACCTTGTGCATCTACAAGCCAATAATGGGTAGATGCTCGACCGCCTCTATGTTGAGAACTTTCAGCTCTTTGTTATGAAGGTTATGAGGATGTTTGGTTAGGTAATTGAGATGATACATTTGTTGGTGTAAGCCCTAGACGCCAATACTTTTGGTACTTGTATCAAATTATTTATTAATAATAAAAGGCTTTTTCTTTATTATGTTTGTCTAATAAAGTCCCTAGAATAGATAGTCCGTTTAATGTATCAAGTGTGACTTAATCATGCGATCACATTAAACATAAGGACACTATTCTTAAAGTATCCATAGTCGAGCTTTATTGTGAAGTGGGATAACATTAAAGCATTAAGACTATTATGTATATAGACTGATGATCACATCTCATGGATCATGGATAAGGAGTTATCAAATCTTAAACATAGGTATGAATATTAAGAGTAATATTTATACTGGATTGACCCGCTATGAGAATACTATATAGAATGTTATGCAAAGTGTCATAAGTTATTCTCATGGTGATAATGGTGTATACCACCCTTCGACCTGAAACCACTATGGTGTATACCACCCTTCGACCTGAAACCACTAAGTATTATCACAAAAGGATTTTTCAGTTCACATGACATTTTCGTGTCTTGGATAGCAGTGATGTGTTGTTAGATACCGCTCACTGTTTATTATGTTAAATACGTGATTTAATATAATTATCAATGTCGCGAAAACCTACAGGGTCACACACAAAAGGATGGATTGATGAGAGGTAGAGTAACTAAGGAATACCGTAATGTACGGTGCACTTAAGTGAATTGTAGAACATCGTAAGGTACGGTGTACTTAAGTAGAACATGAAATATGGTAAGGTACCACGCGCTTAAGTGATTTTGGCATATTATAAGATATGGGCCACATACACTTGAGTGGGCTTTTTAGCTTGCAGCGCACATAAGTGGTTCTATAAATAGAACCCTTGTGTAGAAGCATTTGTGCAGTTGCAATTTTGTTTCTCTCTCTCTCACTCAAATCCTTCATTCGTAGCAGCTAGCACTGAGATTGAAGGAATCCATTCGTGTGGACTGAGTAGAGGCGTTGTCATCGTTCAACGTTCGTGATCGCCCCTTAGATCTGCAGCAAAGGTTACAATCGCCACAAGAGGTAATGATTCTATCACTGATCATGCCTATTCGTAAGGATCCCACTAACTCTAAGATGAGAACTTTCAACACTTTGTTGTGAAGGTTGTGAGGATGTTTGGTTAGGTAATTGAGATGTCTAATGTTTATTATGTTTCTATTTAAGGTATATGTATGTAACATTGATGCGGGGAACTGAATTGTGTAACCGTTTCAATTTTATTGCTGCTTCCCGTATCAACGCAACGTTAATAACGAATAATTCAACATCCGTAAAGAATGATATAGTCGATATATTCATGGCGGCCGGCGATAAGTCTACACCCAGTTTGTATTTTTTACCGTTTAATTCTGGCAACGGGTTAGATTTTCTTTCTAATAATTTCATTCTAATCTATGTATATCTTTTACGTAGAAAATTTTCATTCATCTAAATTTTTGTTTTATTTTACAGTGGTCACTGGGTGTTGGTTGCTATGGATCTTTCGAGACTAATAGTGTATTATCTCGATTCTTTATCGGGTGATTGGAGTAAATATCCGAGTATGAAGAAGACGGTTGACGCGTAAGTGAAATTCCCCTAAATAATCGTGTGTATTTGTATATTTAATTATGTCTGTCAGATTGATCTCAATATACGTTTTTATTTTGTTAGGGCAATAATAAAATTTAGATTGAAAAAGAAATACCGCAATAGGAAGGACATTACCTGGATCAGAGTTCAGGTATATATTAAGTATCTTATTTTTGCTTATAATAGTGTTTGTTTTTTTGCTTATAATAGTGTTTGTAAGAAATTAACTATATATATACTGTTTGTTTTTCTGTGTAGTGTCCTCAGCAAAATAATTCGGTCGATTGCGGATTTTTTGTAATGAGATTTATGAGAGACATCATTGCGTTGAATCGTATAGACATCCCAAAAATGGTATGGAATAATAACTTAGGGTTTATTTTAATATTATCGGATATTTCATCTAATTTGTTACTAAATCATGAATATGTTTTATTCTCTTAATTGTAGTACTTTGAGGAATACAAATCTTACTCAAGAGCTCATTTGGATGAAATCAAGGATGAATTGTGTCAATTCATTGTTGATCAAAGAATCATATAGCTAGGTTGTATATTGTTGTACATATATGTATGGAATGTTGTTGTTGTATGCTGTTGTTGTATATATGTTGTATATTGTTGTTGTAATTTTACTAAATCATGAATATGTTGTTGTATATTTTTGATCAAAGAATCATATATTAATGTTGTATATATGGAGGATTAATGTTGTATATAAATGGATTCATGTTGTATATATCAATGGATTAATGGTGTATAACATTGGATTAAAGGATGAAATCAATATGAATTTTACACTTTTGCAGCATGCGAACAGGTTACCAATTAAATATCCACTGTTTTTCAAACAAATTTTTTTTAAAATAACTAACACTTTAGAGGGCGCTTTGTCCAGAAAGCGCCCTCTAAACACTTTACATTGACAACTTTAGAGGGCGCTTTTTCCTGAAAGCGCCCTCTAAACACTTTACATTGTCAACTTTAGAGGGCGCTTTTTCCTGAAAGCGCCCTCTAAACACTTTACATTGACAACTTTAGAGGGCGCTTATTCCTGAAAGCGCCCTCTAAACACTTTACATTGACAACTTTAGAGGGCGCTTTTTCCTGAAAGCGCCCTCTAAGGTGTCTCTTTATGGACCACTCCAGAGGGCGCTTTTTTCTTAAAGCGCACTATAATGTGGCCCTTAAAGGGCCACTTTAGACAGCGCTTTCTCCAGGAAAACAAAGCGCTGTCTTTACCTATGCCAGCGCCACTTTAGAGGGCGCTTAAAAGCGCTGTTATAGGCCAAAATAAGCGCCCTCTTTTCCCTTATTTGGCGTAGTGTACACAAAAGGATGCATAGTACATTGCATCTCATCAATCAAGATTGGCATCAAGAGAATTCATTTGTGCAAAGAGAGCAAGTTTTTCCATGAGATAAAGGCCCTAGGGTTATTCTAGAGAACTTACATGAATCAAGGTTCATTTTGAAGTAACTTGACCAAGTATTAGAGGCTCAAAGTCATCAGAACATGTCCAAGTCATCAGAGACCCATAAGAGTCAATTGCAAGTCAACTGAGGGCTATGAGGTGGAGAAATGGTTTGAGACACTTCACTCATGTCCAAAAGAGGTTCATTCATCATGTCAAACACTTATCTTGAAGGATTTGAAGCCAGATCAAAAGTTTCCAAAAATGGAAAATGACCTGTAATTTCAAGTTTCCAAAAATGGCAAGTTTTTGGACCAACTTCAACTCAACTTTCCAACATCAAAGAAGCTTCAAATGAAATTTTGTCCAACATGAAAGTTGAATATCTTTCTCTCCCATTTCCAAAAAGTCCAAGATCATGAATTTATGATGAATGGTTAAGGAGTTATGATCAAATCATTGCCAAGTGTGCTTGAAACTTCAAAATGCCATATCTTTTGAACCAAGACTCCAATTTGAGTGCCTCTTTTTGGAACATGCTCCTTATGGCCAATACTTTCCAAATCACTCATTGCCTTGCATGGAAGAAGCTCACACCATCATGTGCTCACATATATGCATTTTGGAAGGAATTTGGATATTTTGAATTGTGTGAATCATGCAAGCCTAATTCCAATCCCTACTGATTATTTTGTGATTTTAAGTGGATTTGGGCTTCAGCATGGCACTGTTCACGTGCACCTTGGCCATGCTAGGTGTATTTTGCATTTTTGCAACTCACCTCTATTTTCAATAATCTCAATTAACCATTGCTTAAAATTAATTTCAGTGTGATTAACAGGAGGTATATAAGGTTAATTGCAACTGTTTGGCTCAGAACAGAGGATTCTAGATCTAGAATTTGAGTTTTCTCCAAAAATTTCTCTCACAAAAAACTTTAAAATTCTTCACATAAACACCAATTTGCTTGGTAGATTCGTGATCCTGGTGCAGTATAGAGCAAGAATCAACCACTACTTTGTCCAATTCGTGCCAAAATCTTGCATGCTCAAAGCTTGAAGATGGAGATGAATCTTGAAGACTGAGCTCGATTGAGGTGGTTTCAGCTGCTATCTTTCACATCAAGCTTCAATATACCAGTTGAGGAGAATATCTAGAGCTGGAGAGAGCTGTAGCACGCGTTTTCAACTCACTGTTCTTCAAGAGGTTGGATTTTCGAGTTTCTTAATTCATGATTTTATGTGCATAATGTTGTAGAGCTTAGATTGTTGAGCATTCTGATACAAATTTCATGAAAAACGGATAATATTTGAGTGAGTTATGAGAGATTAAAGTTTGGATGTTAGATTTTCTTCTCTTCGATTTGCTTTGTTTATGAGGAATTAGGCCAAAATAATAGTGGATTTGGAACCTACGTGTTGAGACCTTTCGAATGGTGTACCTACTTGCAAATTCTGGGAAAAAAAATTGGATGTTACTGTTCATCCACCGTCTTCATGAAGAAGACGGTGGTTTCCACCGTGTACCGCCGCGCCTGTACAGGCTAGGGCACCTCTGGTTCGTTCATTCATGTGCACTGTAGAAGCGCCCGTTGCCAAAGAGATGCGCGTTCGATCCTTCCTTATTTCATTTGTTTTGCTTAATTCGTTGCTGACTGGTGCTTGCGTGGCGTCCTGGTGTCACAACCTTTGACCTGTGTGTGTTGACTGCTTCCATGGAAGCTAGGACCAATGATGTGGATTGCCACATCATTTAATGATGTTGTGGGTTTTGAGGCGCACGGTTCGAATCCGGCTGAAGCAATTGCCACATCAGAGTCCAGCGATTGGCATTCGGTTTCCCGTTGGTTTGTTTTGTGTGGAGTTGGATGTAAGCCCATTGATTGGCATTCCGTTTCCAGTTGTGTGTTTGCTTTGACGTCTCAGCGTCTCCTTTCAGTGTCTTTGTTTGGCGTGCGTTAGCCATGCTACGAGTGCTCTGATTCTTCCTCTGGTTAGAGAAGATACATATGCATAGGATTCGAGGTCCTAGCGAGCACGTTTCCCGTTTCCCCGAACTACGTCGACTCTGATGTTTGTGTCTGACAAACTACGTAGGCCCAGGATGCGACATCCTGCCGAGTTCATCTTCTTCCATCTTCTTTCATCTGTGTTCTATTCCAGTTTTGTGCAGTTTTTGAGCAGTTGTCCAGCAACCTTATTCTATCCTTTTTGAGCGTGGATCCCATCAAGTACGATGGATGCGTAGGGGTGCTAATACCTTCCCTTCGCATAACCGACTTCCGATCCTATCAATCTCTGTTCGTGAGACCATGTCCTTTCCAGGTTAACTTCGAGCGTTTCCTTTCCCTCCTTTGGGATAAGTAACGCACGGTGGCGGCTCTGTGTTTTTTTCCCGCCGGTTTTTTGCGTAATGCGACAGCTGGCGACTCTGCTGGGGACTTATAGAGAAGTTGACCTCTTGCTGGTCCATCTTCCCTAAGCGAGTCAATCCTAGCGCTCTCTAGGATAGTTGTGGTTGCTTTTACTGCTTTATTTATTGCATTTTGTTTATTATACTGTGATTGTATATATTTGCATATATGTTTGCATGCATCATATCATCATTGTGCTGGCTGTGTATCTGTTTCTCTGTGGGGTGGGAGTTACAAGAGGTAAAAGGCCCAATACCCAGGCTATGAGTGAACTTTAGGACACCTAGGAATAGAGTGATTCATGGGAAGCGGGTGGTATGGCGCCACTTAGCGGAACATGATATCACGAGCAGTTCAGATTCTGATGGGGTATTATTGTTGCATACATCTGGTATGCATATGATGATATTCTTGAAAGGGTTAGTTATCCTGCATTTCTCTTGACCTTACCTTGGCCTAGATGACACCCGTGAGTGGGGCGGGATTGAATCATTTGCAGGTACTGATGGTGACTATGGTTCAGTTGGAGTTAGGGGTACTTATTTCTGACACGCCGGAGTGTTGTCCGTGGTACTTATCAGCGGGTTCCGTTTATTTCGGATCTCCGGGTTGAATTGGAAGGTACCTGTTCAGAGGAGCTTGTTGTTATCAAATCAGTGGTTTTCCAGTGATGATGGTGGTATATCCTCAGGTTCCGTTTATTTCGGAACTCTCAAGTTGGATTTATGGTTACTCCATACCTCAGATGACTTTGATCAGTTCAGAGACAAGAGTCCAATACAGTTGATCTCCAGATGACTTGGAGGATGGCACAGTGACTTGCATTCATGCATCTCCATCATTCCCATTTTGCATTCATCCGCATCTAACCCGTGTCTATCCATATGGGGAGTATTATTGATTGAGATTCCGGTTGAGAGACATCCAGATGTCAGAATGTTATTGTTGAATTATTATCTGTCTCGATGAAGCCAGAATTGAAGGACCGAATCTTCCTCATACGGATAGACATTGCATGTGTGAGTCATATTAACCTGTTTTCTGTTTTGTAGGTGTCAGTATCTAACCAAGTGCACATAGCTCTTCCGCTCAGATATCCCGCCAGACGCAACAAATCTAAGCTGATGGGTCCACCTAACGCCGACATTCTCGAATTGAAAGAGATGATGAGGGAGTTGTTCAATGTCGTTCAGGGGCTCGCCTTGGGGCAAAAAGCAATTGCTGAGAGGTTGGAAAGGATTGAAAGCCAATTGGGAATGGAGAAAATTCAGGGAAACGCTCCGTCGTCCGAAGTAAAGAAGCCCTCTGGCAATAGTCAGCAAAAGAAGGAGGGTGGATCCAGTGGTGTGCATACCAGAAAGGAACATGGTAGAGATCGTTACCACCCGTATGCTGCTACATCAGCGATTCCTGCTGGTAATTCATCTATCCCACAGCAACAACAGCCACCTCAACAGAGAGCACAGAAAGCTGGGTGCCAAGTGAAGAAGGGGACTACGGATCGTCAGTTTGACAAGCCACCCGTGACTTATACCCTTCTGTTTAAGAGGTTGAGGGATCTTGGGTTAGTTCAGCCGAGGATATTGGTTCCTGTAGAATTACATCGGAGGCCTGCAAATTACGATGAGAACGCCAGGTGCGAGTTCCATTCTGGGGCACCCGGACATCACATTGAGGGATGTAGAGCTTTTAAGAATGTCGTCCAAGATTTGGTGGATTCTAAAGCCATCAATTTTGCACCGACGCCAAATGTTGATGCTGACCCCGTGCCAATGCATGGCCCTGTGGGGGTGAACGTGGTGTCGAAGGACAAAAGAAAAATGGAGATGACATATGCGAATCAGTTAAAAACTCCAATGGCTGTGGTCCAGAGGCATCTGATGAAGAGTGGAGCTTTCCCTGGTGGTGATAATAGTTGTGCGGTTGTCGCTACAAATGGGTGTGTAATGGTGAGGGAAACAACTCAGAGAATGACGGAAGTGGAAATGGACGATGAAAAATGTGAAACACCATGTCAAGCAGTTGAAACCGTCAAGGTGGAGAAGGCCATTTGTGCTGAGAAAGAGAAGAAGTTGTCCATTTCTTCTTACAAACAGGCCATAGAGATGGTGAAGAACGGAGAAGCCCTAGGCTGGGGAAAGATCATAGACATTGTGGTAAAAGCAGATATGTTCGGGGTTGGCTATCAGCCAGACCAAGACTCGTCTGGGTAAAATAGAAGACGTCGTCAACCGTTCCCGTTCATCAGTGCTGGAATGTTGGATCCAGGTCACGCTTGTACAGTAGGTGGAGAGATTGACAGTGACTGCGAGCTGGACTCATGGATAAAATCGTGCGTACCAGGGAACTGGAAGGCCTCAAAGATCATCACTGTCACTCATCATGAAGAGTAATATTTCTGTTTTTCAATTCTGTTTGCATGAAAGCCATACGTTTTGCCCGAAACGAATTGGTCCATTGTAAGGGCCACCTCATGTGTTTCATTTTGCAACATTTTGCATCATTAATGAATGGATGTTTTTGTAGTAAAAGCGGTGTTCCCTGTTTTTCATTTATTTTTGCAGTTTTAAAAAATAAAAATGGCAATGTTTGTTTTCATTTTTCCTTCCTTTTGATTTGTCTCGTTCCGACCTCAAAAGCAATGCATGAATCAAAGTTCATGTAGATGCGATCATTCTCCTGATCTCATTGATAACAATTCGGTTACACCTCTATATGACTTCGACAATCCGACCTACCATGCCGACGAAGAAGGCGCAGAAGATTGTGAACTGCCGAAGGAATTAGCCAGGTTGTTGAAGCAAGAGGAGAAGGTGATTCAACCGCACGAGGAGCGAGTTGAGATGGTAATCCAGGCGCCGAGGAGGTCTGAAAGGAAGTAAAGGTTGAGGCCGCCTTGGAGGCGAGTGTCAAGAGCGGAGGTGATGCCATTCGGTCTCAAGAACGTCGGTGCCACGTGTCAAAGAGCCATGGTGACTTTGTTTCATGATATGATTCATCATGAAATTGAATGCTATGTTGATGAAATGATAGCAAAGTCCCAAACAAAAGAGGGGCATCCGGTAGACCGGGGCAAGTTGTTTGACTGGTTGAGACCATTCAGACTGAGGTTGAATCCGAGTAAGTGCACTGGCAGAGTGCGGTCCGGTAAGTTGCTGAGGCTTATTGTGAGCGAAAGAGGGATCGAGGTTGATCCTGCTAAAAAAAAAAAAAAAAGGAGGTTCGCGGTTTCTTAGATAGATTGAGCTGCATCTCACGGTTCACATCTCATCTAACAGCCACGTGGGAACCCATTCAAGTTGTTGAAAAAAAAAGAGATCAAACGGTCAGGTGAAATAATGATTGCCAAGGGGCATTGAAAAATAAAAGAATATTCGCAGGAGCCTCCGATTCTGATGCCTCCCGTGGAGGGACGACCGTTAACTATGTACTTGACAGCCCTCGAGGGGTCTATGGGGTGTGTACTGGGGCAACATGACGAGTCTGGTCGAAAAGAGCATGCAATTTACCTTAGCAAAAAGTTTACCGACTGTGAAACAAAATATTCACTGCTCGAGAAAACTTGTTGTACTTTGGCATAGGCTGCTCGCCGACTGAGACAGTATATGCTGGTTCGTACCACTTTGTGGATTTCCAAGATGGATCCGATCAGGTATGCATTTGAGAAGCCAGCATTGACCGGACGGGTTGCGAGAGGGCAAATGATGATTGTCAACCGATGAAGTTTGAATTCCCTGATGAAGACATCGAGGTTCTCAAATCGAAAGATTGTGAGGAACCGATCCCAGAGGAGGGGCATGACCCTGAATCCGAACGGATTCCGATGTTTGATGGGGTCGTTAACGTGAATGGAAATAGAGTTGGTGTTGCTTTGGTTACGCCAAAGGGTTCCCACGTTCCTTTTGTTGCCCGGCTGAAATTTGAATGCACCAACAGCATGGCTGAACACGAAGTTTGTATCCTGGTATCGAACCTTGGTGCATACATCTACTGGGGCAAAACCTTTCTCGCTCGTATGAGATGGACGATATGTTACCAGTTGAGGTCCAGACTCCGTCATTGAGAGTTCTGATGGATGAAGTTGGAAAAGGCTGAGTGGGTGAGGACTCGGTACGAAGAGTTAAGCCTAATTGAGGAAAAGAGACTGGTAACCATTCGTCATGGGGCAGTTGTGCCAGCAGCGAACAAAGCATGTTGTTGACCGAAAAGTGAGACCTCGTGGGTATCGTGTGGGAGACGTGGTGTTGAAAAGGATCCTTCCTCCTCAAAACGATCGTAGGGGCAAGTGGACACCCAATTATGAACGGCCATTCGTGGTCAAGAAGGTTTTCTCTAACAGAGCCTTGTTGTTGATGACCACAGATGTTGAGGATTCTCCATCCCTTGTGAATGCGGACGCAGTTAAAAGATACTTCGTAAAAATTGACCCGCTGGACGAAAAGAATAAAAGAGTCCAGGCAAAAAAGGGCATCCCGGCGAACCAAAAGAAATGAATGAAAAGGTTCGGGCAAAAATTAGGGATAAAAAGAAAAAAACTGTACACCCGGCAAGTCGAAAACCCCCACAAGGGAGGCTTGGGCAAAAAAGGGTATCCCGGTGGACTGAAAACCCGAAAGGGCGGTCCAGGCAAAAGAGGGAACGAAACGAACAACTGCGTCCAGCATGATCATTGGTACTTTGGTTATGACACTTGGATAATCCTTGGCGAAGAACGATCGGAAGCGTCTTATTCAGAAGGCAGAAAGTGCGGAAAGTCTTGAGGATATATGGGGTGTAACCGAGTTGGAACTCGATGAGATCACGGTTTCTCATTGCCATTAGGATAGATTTTTTCCTTTTGTGCGTAATTACCTCTTTTCAGGGATTGCTTCCTGCGTGCTGCTCTGTTACGAGCCACACCTTTTTCAGTCAATAAGATGCATGATCAGTCAAATAATTTTGTTTTTGTTTTCATTACCGCTTTGATTGCAAAAACATCCGTTTATTTTGATAAAGAATCTTTGCATTTTGGGACATAGAGATCCCTTCCGATGCATGTGTACAAGATTGAAAATGTGAAATCGTATTCGGAAGTCTGAGTGACCTAGGTGACAAAATTTTGGCACGCCTGGGGCACGCTTTTATCTAACGATCTCTTTTGCAGATACTGTTAGATATTTTCACTCACTCGCAGGTTGTGATGTGGAGTCTTTTGACAAGAGATCCCCGCAGAGTCCAATCAGGGGCAAGGGATAGAAGAACGGTGAAAAGACGGCGAAAGAATGACGACGATCCTAGAGGGTAATCAAGAAGACTCTTCAAAGTCTGAGGATTAGAGAGTTGGCCCAAGTCTTAGGAGATCGTCTCGAAGTAAAGAAAAGCCGAGAATGCAAGGTGATGAATCAGAAGAGACTGGATGAGTCTAGGAGCTTTCAAGTGGAAAGTCAACACCGTGGTGGGATGGTGAACACTAGTGTTCGACGAGTCGACGGGCGGTCCGTGTCCAATAAGTCGTATCTTCTCAGCGGGTTCAAGGTCGTTATCTCCCAAGCGGATTCGAGAGCGGTGTTTCCTCGACGATCAGGCCTGAGAGTGGTTATCTTCCCCAGCAGGGTTGAGAATGTAATCCCCAGCAGGGTTGAGAAGATTATTTCCCCCAGCAAGTCTAAGGACTGGTAGTTCCCCAGCGAGTCTGACGGTTGCTATTTCCCCAGCGAAGGTGTCTGTGGGTAGTTTGTTCCTCAGCAGCCAGGTCTGGAGGTTGCTGTAATCCCCAGCGGATTGAGAGGGTTGTTTCCCCAGTGAGAGTGTGGGTTGTTTTCCCCAGCGAAGTCCCCAAGCGGATCGGGTTCAGTGAAGGTCATCCCCAGTGAGGATTATCCTTTCCCCAGCAGCAGTGCTATTCCCCAGCAGGGTGGAGATTGGAGCGATATTGAGTTCCTCGACAGAGTTCCTTGAGCTCCCCAGTGTTGTCCCCGAAAGGGAACATTTTTATGCATTCATCATTTAGAAAAGCATAGCATATTGCATCATTAAGTGCGTAGCATTTCCATAGGTTATGGAGCATTACGCTGTAAAATTCATGCATCAGCATTGCAAGCATAAGTTAACCCCAAACTGTGGTTACCATCCGAGAATGGGTTTTGCTGGTCGGTGGTGTTATTCTGAGAGCTTAACATCGCGACGTTGGGTCGTCTGGGTCAATGTCAGAGTTGGTTTCCCCAGCATGGTTGAGAGGTTGGTGTTTTCCCAACAAAGAACTCCCTGGTTGAGTGGGTCTATCTGCCGTTTCGAGAATGACAGATCAGCAAGTATCCCCAGCAACGCTACTCCCCACAGAGGTGGAAGATCAAATCAGAATTGCGAGCTCAGCAAGGTGATCATTTGCTTTCCCAGCAGGAGTTTTCCTCCCTTGCATCGTGCAGATTGGATCATATCCCCAGCAGAGGCAGATCATTGTTCAACATCCGTATGGCACGTTTGCGGCATTTGCTCCTGACAGCATTCAGGATTGGTAATCCCCAAAGAGGTTTATTTCCTCACCCGTCCGCGAAAGGAAAGCGTGACTCCCCAGTGTAGTCCCCGGCGAGTGTCTGCTTTGTCTTGACATGTGTAGATGTCATCCCTGCGATACCGTCGAGTGTCATGTTGATCCTCGTGTGGGTCCTTTCTTTGGTGTCAGTAAACATCATCTTTCGATGTCGGTAAACGTCGAGTTTTTCCCATTCGTCCATTGACGTCTGGTTGTGTATCTTTTTTCCAGTCATCGGTAAATGCCTGGTCGTTCCTTTCTTTTGGTGTCGATAAACATCATCTTTCGATGTCGGTAAACGTCGAGTTTTTCCCATTCGTCCGTTGACGTCTGGTTGTGTATCTTTTTTCCAGTCATCAATGTTTGGTTGATCCTTTGTTGGTGTCGGTAAACATCATCTTTCGATGTCGGTAAACGTCGAGTTTTTTCCCATTCGTCCATTGACGTCTGGTTGTGTTTTTCTTTCCCAGTCATCGGTAAATGTCTGGTCGATCCTTTTTGGTGTCGGTAAACATCATCTTTCGATGTCGGTAAACGTAGAGTTTTTTCCCATTCGTGGTTGGGTATCTTTTTCCCAGTTATCGGTAAATGTCTGGTCATCCTTTGTTGGTGTCAGTAAACATCATCTTTCGATGTCGGTAAACGTCGAGTTCCTTCCCAGTCATCGGTCAATGTCTGGTCATGTATCCGTTCTTTGATAAATTTCAAAATCCCCAGTAGAGTCGTCGGTAAACGTCTTGTCTGGTTTCAGTTGTAAACATCTCTTCCTCCCCGGTCGAAGCCGCCATCGGTAAATGGCCCCGCTTTCCTTGATATCAGTGTATATCAAGTCGACTGTTTCTAGCCGCCATCGGTAAATGGCTCGCTTTCCTTGATATCAGTGTATATCAAGTCGACTGTTCCACCAGCCGCCATCGGTAAATGGCCCCGCTTTCCTAAATATCAGTGTATATCAAGTCGACTGTTCCACCAGCCGCCATCGGTAAATGCCTCGCTTTCCTTGATATCAGTGTATATCAAGTCGACTGTTCCACCAGCCGCCATCGGTAAATGGCTCGCTTTCCTTGATGTCAGTGTACATCAAGTCGACAGTTTTTTTTTATCATCCCCCGCAGAGTGCAAATTCCAGGTTCTTTTGGTATTCAATCCCTGTGTACCTTGAAGGTCTGACAGTCGTTGCTCTCATCCGTTCAGGTTCTTAGTTGTTTGAATAGGGGCAGCTGTAGCACCTCAAATTTTCACCCCCATTCATTCATTCATTTCATTTTTAGGCCATTGACATTACATTAACATTACATAGTACATTGCATCTCATCAGTCAAGATTGGCATCAAGAGAATTCATCTGTGCAAAGAGAGCAAGTTTTTCCATGAGATAAAGGCCCTAGGGTTGTTCTAGAGAACTTACATGAATCAAGGTTCATTTTGAAGTTGTCGCATCACGCGAAAAACCGGCGGGAAAAGAAGAACAACAGAGCCGCCACCGTGCGTTATTTATCCCAAAAGAGGGAAAGGAAACGCTCAGAGTAAACCTGGAAAGAACATGGTCTCGCGACCAAAGAGAATGGGTTCGGGAGTCGGTTATGCGAAGGGAAGGTATTAGCACCCCTACGCATCCGTAGTACTCTACGGGATCCACGCACAAAAGGAAGGAATATTGGTTGCTAAACACTGCTCAAACTCACACACACTGGCTGAAAGAGACACAAGAAAACAAAAGAGACTGAAACTGACTCGGCAGGATGTCGCATCCTGGGCCTACTTAGTCTATCAGGCATAGACATCAGAGTCGAAGTAGTTCGGACTGGGGAAACGACACATGCTCGCTAGGATGTCGCATCCTATGCATACGTATCTTCTCGGACGAGAGAAGAATCAGAGCATTCGTAGCTCGGCTGACACGCACTCAAACAAACACAGACAAAGGCAAACATGGAGCCTGAATTCCCATCACTGGACTTACATCAGCATCCGAACCAAAACACACGCACACTGGAACCTAACTGCCACTCGATGGACTTACGTCAGCTTCCAAGCACACAACAAGACAAAACAAAGACACAGGCGCCCGGAGAGATCAGCTCATCTCCTGCCTACGTACCTCATCTGGTATGAGGATCAGGGCGACGTAGTTCCCCTACAGAGGGATAAAGGACTAGCCTAACCAGATAACAGAGGGAGACACAACTAGGGAGACTACGACTCGAGCCTAGATGTTATCATGCAAATCATCCCTAAGTTAAGGTTTCTAGCTAACTGGCACAGGGAGCCAGCCTATCCTAAGCATGACTTGCACAGGAAGCAAGCCACACACACACTTAACTTGCACAGGAAGCAAGCCAAGCAAAACCTAACTTGCACAGGAAGCAAGTCTAAACTAATCCTAACTTTGCACAGGAAGCAAGTCAAACAATCCTACAAGCACAGATAGCACACACTATACACAAACAAGTGGCCCAAACAAGGGTTAGGTTTTAGTCAAGGGGTCATATCAACCTCAACAAACAAACCTCTGGAACTGGGTGGATGTTGCTCTTAACCTTGACATTGAGAGCCAAGGTGAAGCAGATGAAAGGTGAGTGAAGATAAGACTTCACAGCTCTTATCCCTGGCCTGGGAGAGCTCAAGACAAGAATGTGTGGGTTCAGAAAGTGGGAACCCTTCTACACATTTAAGACTGACTCAACTGTGCAATTGCACAAGATCTTGGGTTTTTATCTGTAATGCATCAACACAGTGGTGTGAGCAAAGCAGATGACACACTGAATAGTGGGGGATAGATTGCATATCCCTACCTTCCACCAATTGCCTCTTCACTTAGGAGGACTTTGACTCTATGCAAGGACAAAAGTAAACAGTCACAAACATTGCCTCTTAAGGAGGACTTCAGACAGTTGCCTGGCCAAGTAACAGGCCAGGTCTTCCAGACTACATGAAGTAAAAGAGACATACCTCAATGCAAATTGCTTATACAAGCAAAGCAAAGCAAAAGTTCACAAGGAACTAAAAGCAACTAAAGTACCTGAAATCAGTCAAGCACAGTTAGTATACAAGTCGGAGTTAAATCAAAATGAAACAGACATCAACCAGTCAACACAAGCAAGTGAATGTGCAAGGCACAAGGCTTAAGGCATGTGAGCCAAGCCACCTACAAAACAAACAAGTTAGACAATGATATTCAAGCAAGCTCAATCAAATTGTAATGATCTCTTTGAAGCATTTGTAGCTTAACCTGAAAACATAAGCTCAAAAGTGAGTACCAGGACCACTAGGGCAAGCCTAGGGTCAAAAGAGGATGAAAAAGTCAAAACAGCAAAGGATGAGTGTCCAAAATCATGTTCAAACCATTAAGAAACACAACCAATTGGATTCACATTCATATCAATCATCATCATCATTTTATGAGCAAAAGAAGTCAAAACATGGCATTTAGAAGCTCATAGAAGTCAACAGCAAGACTTGAATCAAAAGCAATCCTAAACATTTCCAAAAATCATCAAATAAATCATGATCAATCACAATCCACAGCATGGTAAGCATGTCAAATTTCATCTTATTTGGACAAGTGGAAGGCAGTCAATGAAAATCAGAAAGTCAAAGCCATTTTGAACATGTTCAATGAAGTCAACCAAACATGCATCAACTTAGAAAAATCATAAGTCAGAAATGGTGTATGATAAATGAATGGGACCAAAACCATGGAAAATATGAGGATGTCTAGTTATCTCATGTAAAATTTCATGTCCATCCAATAAAGTATGAGGATTTCACAAATGAAATGGGAACATGTGTCACACAAAGTCAACATATGACCAACCAGGGGAGAAAATCTCAAACAATTAGGAAATGCCTCAAATAATTCCAAGAAAATTCACATATAAACTAGACATACAAGAGTAGGTTCATGCAAAAATTTGGATCAATTGGAGGTCAAGAAGTATGGTAATGAAAATCATGAAGTTGGACATCAATGGTGTGACACAAATTGTCACACCCTAATTCAAAAAATCATAACTCTCAAACCACAAATGATAAATTCACAAACTCTACACCAAAATCACCATGAATGTGTCTAGTTTAAGCACAAACAATTTGGGAGCCATTGGATACATTCTCATCATTTCACAAATGTTTTGGCAAAGTGTACAAAATATGCATACATGTCACAAACCAATATGCCAAACAAAGACCATCCATCAAAAAATTCTGGAAAAAATGTGATAAAAAAGTAGAGATCATGATGAACACAACACAAAACATCCCATTAAATTTGGATCAAAATTGGATGAATTATGAATTTTGGAAGTTTGAGTGATTAAATGAAATAAAATGAAGAAGAGATAACTTAATTCAATGTGACATGGGGTCCGAGTGGCAGTTTTGTAAATAGCTGCGCCACTTATCAAAACGCACCGTTTTGGTCCAGAAAATGAAATATTTTCATTGGCTCGTGGGGGATGGCACAGTAACACGTGAGAGAAAAAACAGTTCTGGGCAAAGCATTTGAGAAATAGGGTTTTCTACTGTAGCATTATCAGCTTGTTCATCATTTTAAAAAGACAGCAAGGGCATTTGTTAATCAAACTCAAAGAACAGCATATCAACGTGATCATCTCATCGTATACAACATCAAACCAACAACCATTAACCCTAAGTCATGCTGAAATGGAAGCATTATGCAAAACAAATTTTAACAACCAAACTTAAATTCCAATTTTCTCTCTCGATAATCAATCATTTTCAAAACTACAACAACTGTTGAACTCAGCATAAAACGACCTTTCTAAAGCATGTGTTGGTTTAGCCAAAAGAGGGGGTCGAATCCATACCAGTTTTTGAAGCCAATGGAGAAATAGCTGTTGTTTGGCGCTTTTGGAGTGAAACAGATGAAGCACAATCCTCCAAATGATGATTGGTGAAGGCCCTTTGACTTATGGATGCTTGGTTTGGCTTCAACCTTGGACTGTCATGGCTGAATGGCTGTTAATGCAATGCTAGAACAAGTGCTTCCGGGTGTGAAAATGTGGTTCCAAAGAGTCCACAATGATGCTTGGGTGGTGAGGAGACAAAGGCCAGGCTTAGTTCATTGAGTGTTTTGGGCTGAGTTTTGGAAAATGGCAAAAGATGAGTTTTTTGACAAATGAGTGAACAATGGTTTTTTGGCTGTGTTAGATGGTGCTAGCAGGGTTCCAAAGTTATGAATGGAGGGTGAAAAAAAATACAGTGCAAGGCTTTTGTCTTTTGAAGTTTTGGACAGCAAATGATAAATGCAAAAGATGAGGTTTTTGGAGTGAATGAAATTCTGCTGTGTATGGTTGCTTAGTGGTCCTGCAATGCTTTTGTAACTTTGGAGTTGTGACAGATTTTAGATAAATGCCAAGCAAGGTCCATTCTTGAGGGAGTGAGTGAAGGTGGTATGGCTGCTGCTACCAGTGTTTTCAATGACAGGAAAATGATGTTTTGATGTTCTGTTGTGTTGGTGAAACAAATCCATGGCCAAGCTCATTGGAAGTTTTGGACTGTTTTGGAAGAAAATGCCAAAATGAAGTTTTCAGCATGAGTTGGATTTCTGTATGCAAATGTGTTTTTGATGGCTGCTAAGTGTTACTCATGACAGAAACATGATGGAGGGTATGGTCTTGAGCAAAGCCTTCTCTTTGGAGTTTGACAGAAAATTGGAAAATGGCCAAAGTGATTTTTCAATGAATGAAGTTCTCCTGGTTTGTGCTGTCCAATGTGGTTTATGTGCCTGCTATTATGATTGGTTTGACAGAAAAATGATGATCAAAGTCTGCTGTCTTGTGTGCCAAGCATGGTCCATGGTTTTGTGGGATGGAGTTGTTGTAAACATGTACTTTTGCCAATGTTCAAGCAAACTAGCAAGGCCTTTTTCTGTTGGTTTCTAGGCTGCAAATGAGGTTCACAATGACAGAGAATGGCCTTCTAATTTTCTGTTTTGATGTACAAGGTATGGCTTATGGAAGCATGGAGAGATATGGTGAAAGTGTCCTTTTGTTCCAAAATCCCAAGCAACTTGGCATGGCTTTTTTCTGTTGGTTATTTTGCTGCAAATGAGGCTTCAAATGACAGCAAATGTGCTTCTAAAATTCTGCTTTAGAGAAGTACAAAGCAAGGCATGGTGGATAGTATGGATAAAGTGTACCTTTGCCAATTTTCAAGCAAGTAAGGAATGGCCATGTGTACTGCATAATTTGACTTGGCAAACATGTTTTAAATGACATTTCTGAGCTATTCCAATTGGCCAAATGGTAGAAAAATGTTTATATCAAAAAGTCAAACATTGGTCAAACTTGCATTTAAATGAGATAGGTCAAAAAATGCCATTTTGATTGGTGAAGTTTTGGCTTATGAAATTTATATTTTTGGAAAGAGGGGATCAAATGTGACTTGTAGGAAAAAACCCCACCAAAATTGGCCAAATGGTTTGGGAGATATGGCCTTTTGAAGTTCAAGATTTTCTGAAATCGATTCGATCATAACTTGCCAACCACACATGGGCATTGAGAGTTCTTGGACTTTTTGGAAATGGGAGAACAAGATCTTCAACTTTCATGTTGGGCAAAAATTCATTTGAAGCTTGTATCATGATGTATGTTTGAGGATCAAGACTTTCCATTTTTGGTAAGTTTCAGTTACAGGTCCAGTTTCCATTTTTGGAAATTTCTGATCTGGCTTCAAATTCTTCCATGATGGTGTTTGACATGATATATGAGGCCTATTTGGACATGAATAAACTCTCTCAAACCAAATTCAATCATCAAATCACTGATTAAATGGATAGTTGACCAACAGTTGACTTTTAGGGTTTCTGGTTGACTGAACCATGACTGATGACTTCCAAACCCTAATTCCTTGAGAACTTGGCTTCAAATGATGTCCCAAGACATATGAACTCTTGATTAATGAGCATGGTGCCCAAATTCCACAAGAATGGCCACCATCCACTGCTTTGACTGACTGTTGACTGTCTAGGGTTCTTTGCCTGACTGTGCATGAACTGATGACCTCTGAGCCTTCAACCCTTGACTTTAACACTTCAAATGAACCCTCTAGTCATGTGAACTTGTTGGACAAACCCTAGGGCCTTGGCTCCTTGAGAATTGTGCTTGCTTGCTTGGTTGACTGATCTCCTGATCAGTTTGACCTAATTCTTTAATTGGCTTGCACTTGAGGCAAAAGGGGCAATGCAATGCTATGCAATGGACCATGATATGCTATGACCCAATATGAAAATGTATGTACGATGATAGGTGCAAATTTGAGGTGCTACAGCTGCCCCTATTCAATCAGCTGGGAACCCGAATGGATGAGAGCAACGGCTGTCAGACTTTCAGGGTAAACAGGGATTGAATACCAAGAACCGTAGAATTTGCACAATACAGGGATCCACCAACGGAAACGTCCACCGGGATTTGATATTTATTACTGGGTATTTATTGGTTTTTGTTTTCAAAGGGTACGGCCACATCCAGACATCGCAACGACGATGAATGGGAAAAGAAATCACAACTAGATGCCAACGGACAACTAGGAAAAACTCGACGTTTATCCGAACCAACGGAGAGGTGACCAGACATTATTGAATAACTGGAAGGGATACAACCATACGTCAACGGACGAAATGGGAAAAACTCAACGTTTACCAAGACCAACGGAGAGGTAACCAACTGGGGACGACCAGGAAAAACTCGACGTTTATCGGAACCAACGGAGAGGTGAACAACTGGGGACGACCAGGAAAAACTCGACGTTTATCGAAACCAACGGAGAGGTAACCAGACATTTACTGATGAATGGGAGGACTCAACCAGACATCAACAGATGAATGGGAGAAAACTCGACGTTTACAGACATCGAAAGATGATGTTTACAGACACCAAAAAGATCGACCAGACATTTACTGATGAATGGGAAAACTCGACGTTTACAGACATCGAAAGATGATGTTTACAGACACCAAAAAGATTGACCAGACATTTACAGATGAATGGGAATACTCGACGTTTACAGACATCGAAAGATGATGTTTACAGACACCAAAAAGATCGACCAGACATTTACAGATGAGTGGGAAAAAGAGAAATACAACCAAACGTCAACGGACGAATGGGAAAAACTCAACGTTTATCGAAACCAACGGAGAGGTAAATCCACATGGGGAGGGTACAACTAGACATCACCGGATGACTAGGAAAAACTCGACGTTTATCGACACCAACGGAGAGGAGGAAACTTCACTAGGGGAGGGACGACGTTACGAACATCGAAAGATGATGTTTACAGACATCAAAGAAGACCAGACACTTACGCATGACTGGGGATCACCGAAAGATGGTGTTACCGACACCAAGGAAAACAAACACGCGCGGGTGCTGACAGGGTACTGACATCCACAAGATGACCGGGCAAGGCTGAACACTTGCAGGGGGGTCTCACTGGGGAGAAGCAGGCTTTCCTTTCATCAACAGATGAGGGAATAAACCTCTATGGGGATTATCAACACCAATTGTTGACTGGAGCAACTGTAGCAAATGCGTTGTACAGGTTGAACAAAAATCCGTCTCTGCAGGGAATACGGTCTAATGGGGTCTCGAACATATGAATGCATATGTTTGATTTTTTTCTATGGCGTAATGCTCCATTTAGGAATGGAAATGCTACGCGATTTTTGAGGATGCAATGATCACTACATGCAAAATGCAAATGAACCCTGGCTAGGGAGCCAAAATGATCAGATACTCTGACTCTGTGGGGAGACTCCTCTTGGGGAAGTATTCTGCGGGGAACTCTGCCTGGGGAATGGTAAAGCGACTTCACACTCATGTTGGAGAATAGCACTGCTGCTGGGAAGGGTAAACTCCGCTGGGGATATCCTTCAGTCCACATATAAATGTTGGAGATAAATTTCAATGAGTCTGCCTCACTCGGGGAGGAAATCAAAAAATACAGGCCTGCTGGGGATAGGCAATCCTTAGATCTGTTGGGGAATAGAAGGCACTATCCACAGACGTCTCCGCAGGGAAACATAGCTCTGATAGCTTCCAAACTTGCTTGGGGAAAATATCTGCTGAGGAAACGTCCTCACAGATGCCAATCTGAAAAATAGCACAACAAAATGCCCCCAGGGGATACATGGACAAGATACGCTCAAGTGTCCTCGACATTCAAAATGATTTTCAAATGTTTTATCCTTCTGCATGCTATTGTGTAGCCTTCATGTTCTTATATGCAATGCTTATCAAAAATTCGGACATTTTGCAAACAAAACAGTAAAATAAAAACAAAGAGCCATTTATCTGAATAACGACTTTTATTGATTGAAAATGTGCCTGAAGAGGCAAATACATTGGGAAGCAATTCCTAGAAAGAGGTAACTACACATAAAAGGAAAAATCTATCCTAATGGCAATGTGAACACGGCATCCACTATTTCCCAATTCTGTTATAACTCACAGATCATCAGTTTTCCTCCCAACTCCTTGCTTTCTGAGAAGAATGACTGGACAGATCACATCTTTCGAGATGGCAGACGACAAAGCTTGATGAAGTACAGACAACTCAGGCTGTAGTCTTCGCTTTAATCCCTAATTTTTGCCTGGATCGCCCTTTCGGGTTTTCAATCCACCGGGATACCCATTTTTGCCTAAGCCGCCCTTACGGGTTTTCGACTTACCGGGTGTACAATTTTTTCATTTTATCCCTAATTTTTGCCCGAACCTTTTCTTTCTGTTTTTTTGGTTCGCCGGGATGCCCATTTTTTGCCTGGACTCTTTTTCTTTTTGTCCAGCGGGTCAATTTATGCGAAGTATTTTTTGACTACATCTGAGTTAACAGGAGACGGAAAATCTTCACCATCCATAGTTGTAAGCATCAAGGCTCCACCGGAGAAGACCTTCTTCACAACATACGGACCTTCATAATTAGGAGTCCACTTGCCCCTGTTATCTGTACCGGGAGGGAGGATCCTCTTCAAAACTAGATCACCAATCTGATAGCTTCGAGGGCGCACTTTCTGATCAAAGGCTCGCTTCATCCTTCGCTGATACAACTGTCCATGGCATACAGCTGCTAGCCGTCTCTCCTCGATAAGGCTCAACTCGTTAAACCTTGTTCGAATCCACTCGGCTTCGTCCAGCTTGACATCCAATAAAACTCTCAGAGAAGGAATCTCCACTTCAACAGGTAGGACCGCTTCCATACCATACACAAGGGAGTAAGGGGTTGCCCCGGTCGACGTACGCACTGAGGTACGGTACCCATGCAAAGCGAAAGGCAGCATCTCATGCCAATCCTTGTACGTAACAACCATCTTCTGCACAATTTTCTTGATATTCTTGTTTGCCGCTTCTACAGCACCATTCATCTTCGGTCTGTAAGGAGAAGAATTGTGATGTTCAATCTTGAAATCTTTACAAAGTTCTTTCATCATCTTGTTGTTGAGATTCGAACCATTGTCGGTGATGATTCTCTCAGGAACTCCATAACGACATATGATTTCTTTCTTGATGAACCGGGTAACCACTTGTTTGGTAACGTTAGCATAGGAAGCTGCTTCCACCCACTTGGTGAAGTAGTCAATCGCTACCAAAATGAAGCGATGTCCATTCGAAGCAGTAGGCTCAATCTTCCCAATCATATCAATGCCCCACATGGCGAACGGCCAAGGCGAATTCATGATATTCAGAGGACTTGGTGGTACATGCACCTTATCAGCGTAGATTTGACACTTATGGCACTTCCGAGCATACTTGAAACAATCGGATTCCATAGTCATCCAGTAATAACCCGCTCTCAACAATTTCTTAGCCATTGCATGTCCGCCGGCATGAGTACCGAAGGAACCTTCATGAACTTCCTGCATTAACATGTCTGCCTCGGGTCTGTCCACGCATCTGAGCAAGACCATGTCAAAGTTTCTCTTATACAACACATCATCCTGATTCAAATAAAAGCTTCCAGCTAGCCTCCTCAGGGTTTCTTGTCATTCTTCGACGCACCTTCAGGATACTCCTGAGTCTTGAGGAAGTTCTTGATGTCATAATACCACGGCTTCTCATCAATCACAACAGACTCGGCTGCAAACACATACGCAGGCCTCTCCAGTCGATTCACCGCAACATGTGGCACATGATTCCACCAATGAACTTTGATCATAGATGACAAAGTAGCCAAGGCATCAGCCATTTGATTCTCATCCCGGGGGACATGATACAACTTCACCTTCTTGAAGAACGTCAGTATTCTTCTGGTGTAATCTCTATACGGAATCAAATGCGGCTGATTCGTATTCCAATCTCCATTGACTTGATTGACCACTAGAGCTGAATCTCCAAATATGTCAAGTGTTTTGATCCTCAGATCAATGGCTTCTTCTATTCCCATGATACAAGCCTCATACTCAGCTTCGTTGTTGGTGACGTCAAACGTCAATCTGGCAGAAAAAGGTATATGAGCACCTTTAGGATTGATCAGCACTGCCCCAACACCGTTACCGTTCATATTCACAGCCCCATCAAACATCAGTGTCCACTTGTCATCAGGATCCGGTCCTTCCTCGACAAGAGGCTCTTCGCAATCTTTCATCTTAAGATACATGATGTCTTCATCAGGGAATTCAAACATCATAGGCTGATAATCTTCAATCGGTTGCTCGGCGAGGTAATCTGACAGAATACTACCTTTGATGGCCTTCTGGGACGTGTACTGAATATCGTATTCTGTTAGAATCATCTGCCAACGAGCAACGCGTCCGGTGAGAGCCGGCCTCTCAAAGATGTACTTCACTGGATCCATCTTAGAAATCAATAAGGTAGTATGGTTCAACATATACTGCCTCAGTCGGCGAGCAGCCCAGGCCAAAGCACAGCAAGTTTTCTCGAGCAGTGAATATCTTGTTTCACAGTCGGTAAACTTTTTGCTAAGGTAGTATATGGCATGCTCTTTTCGACCAGACTCGTCATGCTGTCCCAATACACACCCCATCGAGTTCTCAGTCACTGACAGGTACATTATCAGAGGTCTCCCTGGAACTGGAGGTATGAGGATTGGAGGTTTCTGTAAATACTCTTTAATCTTGTCAAAAGCTTTCTGACAATCATCATTCCACTTGATCGCTTGATTCTTTCTAAGCAGTTTGAAAATTGGTTCACATGTAGCAGTTAGATGAGATATGAACCTTGCAATGTAGTTCAATCTCCCTAAAAACCCATGGACTTGCTTCTCCGTTTTTGGTTCAGGCATCTCTTGAATAGCTTTGACTTTTGCTGGATCAACCTCAATCCCTTTCTCACTAACAATGAAGCCTAAAAGCTTCCCTGATCTCACCCCAAACGTACACTTGTTCGGATTCAACCTCAGCTTGAACTTTCTCAACCGGTCAAACAACTTCTGCAAATTAACCAGGTGCTCCTCTTCTGTTTGCGACTTCGCAATCATATCATCTACGTACACTTCAATTTCCTTGTGCATCATGTCGTGAAAAAGAGTCGTCATTGCCCTCTGATAGGTAGCACCAGCATTCTTTAGCCCAAATGGCATCACCTTATAGCAGAACGTGCCCCAAGGTGTAATGAATGTCGTCTTTTCCATGTCCTCTGGCGCCATCTTGATCTGATTGTATCCAGAGAAACCATCCATGAAAGAGAACACCGAGGATTGAGCCGTATTATCAACCAATACATCAATGTGAGGTAATGGGAAATCATCTTTCGGACTCGCTCTATTCAAATCCCGGTAATCGACACACATTCTGACTTTACCATTCTTCTTCGGCACAGGAACAATGTTGGCCACCCATGGGGGATAACTTGTAACAGCCAAAAAACCTGCATCCCACTGCTTCTGAACCTCTTCCTTGATCTTAGTTGCCATGTCAGGACTCGTTCTACGAAGCTTCTGCTTGACCGAAGGACATCCTTCCCTAAGAGGTAATCGATGCACCACAATGTCTGTATCTAAACCAGGCATATCTTGATACGACCAGGCGAACACCTCCACATATTCTCTCAACATCTCAATCAGCCTCCTCTTGACAGAGTCCTCTAAAGCAGCCCCAATCTTGATTTCTCTTTTGGCGTCCTCAGTACCCAAATTAATAGTTTCCAACTCCTCCTGATGAGGTTGGATGACCCTTTCCTCCTGCTTCAGTAGTCTGGCCAATTCTGCAGGGAGTTCACAGTCTTCCTCACTCTCCTCTTCAGCTTGGTAAATGGGATTGTCGAAATCATACTGAGCCATAACAGAACTATTCATAGTGAATGCCATAAGATCGCTTCTGCATGTTTAATGCTTTGTTTTAGAAAAAGAGTTCAAAAAAGTCACAAAAAACAAAAACATTGCCATTTTTATTGTTTTGAAAAAAGATGAAAACAAAAATAGAAAGACAGGGATCACAAAGTTTGATTTCAAAAAATGTCCTTCATTAATGATAATCATTAAAACATGATGAGGCCCTACAATGAACCACTACGCCTTGGGCAGAACGTAGGATTTTCATGCAAAAATGACAAAACAACAGAAAATTACTCTGTCAGAAGAGTAACTTGAACCACTTCTTCAGCCGTCCAGTTGTTGATAGACCCCCCTGGTGCACACGGGCGAACCCAGTTGTCCAAATCACAATTACTGTCACAATCTTCACTACCGGTTGCAGAGACGTCGCCATGATTCATCAGCCCAGCGCTGGTAAAGGTACTCGGACCCGCTTGACCATTCTGCTCTGCTCGGAGAGGCTCATAACCAACACCAAATTTGTCTTCTTTAACCGGCAAATCCACCATCATGCCCCAGCCTTCAGCTTTGCCAGAATCAACAACCTCCTTAGCCTGCTTGTAAGAAGTAATTGAAGCACCTGGCTTCCTCTGCTCAGCATACGCCACCTTCTCGAGAGCCACGGTCTCAAATGCCTGACATAAGGTTTCGTGGATCTCGCCATCCACCTCAACATATTTGAACGAGGATAGATGACTTACCAGAATCTCTTCTTCACCGCACACGGTCACAATCTGACCGTTCCAGACATACTTGAGCTTTTGATGGAGAGTCGACGAGACTGCCCCTGCTGCATGAATCCATGGACGCCCCAATAAACAACTGTAGGCGGGCTGGATGTCCATAACATAGAAGATGATATCGAATACTTCAGGACCTATCTTCACAGGCAAGGTAACTTCCCCACACACAGAACGTTTGGATCCGTCGAAAGCGCGAACGATCAGGTCACTGGGATTAAGCACAAACCCTTCCGCATCAATCTTCCTCAGAATCTGCTTAGGCAGCACATTCAGCGACGACCCGGTGTCTACCAATACGTGAGACAACACTGCCCCCTTGCACTCCATGGTGATGTGCAAGGCTTTGTTGTGGTTTCGCCCTTCAGGTGGTAAGTCCAGGTTGGTGAAACCTACACCATGCCTGGTGCTCACATTGGCCATCACACCCTCCAGTTGATTGACAGAAATCTCCTGAGGCACGTAAGCCAAATTTAACATCTTCAGCAAGGCATTACGGTGTGCCTCAGAGCACAACAACAGTGAAAGTATAGAAATCTTGGACGGAGTTTGATTCAACTGATCCACAATCTTGTAGTCACTCTTCTTGATTATTTTCATAAACTCCTCCACGTCCTTCTCAAACGACCCCTCGGGCGCTTCCTTCTGGACAGGTTCTTCCTCAACCACAGCTTGCTTACCCTTTGCTCTGGCGAGAGCCTCAGCATTATTGTCCCTCAAAGGCTGCGGTGCGAACAGACGACCGCTTCTGGTAAAACCTCCTGGACCCCCCACATTGTCCACAGCCGGACCAACAGTTGCAGGAACTCTATTCGGTAAACCAATTGTCACTGGAGTTTGATTCACTGGTCTCGTCTGACTTTCAGCCCTTCTGTAACTGCGGTGAGCATTATCATACCTCCACGGCACGACTCTACTATTCTCAACAGCCCTTCTTCCAGACGCGGCGATAGTAGTTGGAGCACTGATGGTTACAGGCACGAAAATGGTAAATGGGGTACCATTTGTTGCAGGTGCACTAACGACCCTTTGTCCACGTTCTTCAGACGGTTTAAAGTAAATGGTGATAGTCGACACTGTTCCACGATCTTTTACAGCCCTACTGAATTGCAAACAACCTTCATCCATCATACCCTGGATACCGGCCCTTAACTGGTCGCAACCATTCTCAGATTCTGCACAGCCCAAGCAATCCTCATCACAGCCCGAGTAGACACCCCCATTCAGCAGACGGTCCTTCACAACTAGCAGAGAAGTCTGAACATCATCAACATTAACAACCAGATCTTCAGCTTCCTTCCCCTCAATATTGTTCACTCTATGCCCACCATGCTGAGGCATAGGGTTGTTTACGACGTTAGGCACTGGAGCGAAGTTGATTGCCTTGGCATCGATCAAATCTTGAACCTTGTGCTGGAGAGCCCGACACTTCTCAGTATGATGCCCTGGTGCCCCAGAGTGAAAGTCACAACGGACGTTGGCGTCGTACCCAGGAGGCAATACTGTAGGCGGAGCCATTGTACGCAACTCAACCATCCCCAACCTGAGTAATTCGGGCAGCAGCTCGGCGTACGACATGGGTATCGAATCAAAACGTCGATCAGGCATCCTTTGTTTGGGCTGATACGGACGTTGCTGTTGTTGTTGTTGTTGCGGTTGTTGAACTCTTTGTTGTTGTTGCTGACGAGGTTGAGGTGCCGGAATGGTCACTGCAGCAGCTTGACGGTATTCACTTCTATTCTGATCTCTGCGGTGTTGAACAGCATTAGTTTCACCCTCTCTTCGACGAGGTGCCCCAGCAAACGGCTTCTTAGAAGAAGAGGAACCAGCATCTTGGATCTTCCCAGTTTTAATCAAGCTCTCAGTCCTCTCTCCACAAATGACAACATCAGAAAAACTACCGAATGGGCAGCTTCCCATCCGGTCCATAAACACACCTTGAAGAGTGCCGATAAACATATCTGTCAACTCCCTCTCCAGCATAGGGGGTTGAACTCTAGCAGCCAGTTCACGCCACCTCTGGGCATACTCCTTGAAGCTTTCATTGGATTTCTGACAAAGACTCTGCAGCTGAGTCCGGCTAGGTGCCATGTCCATGTTGTGTTTGTATTGCCTCAAAAAGGCCTCACCCAGATCCCTCCAGCATCGGATCGAATCTCTCTTCAATTCCATGTACCAGTCCAAAGAAGCCCCAGATAGACTATCTTGGAAAAAATACATCCACATCTTTTCATCATCGGTATACGCAGAGATCTTTCGATAATAAGCCTGCACATGGGTGCGAGGGCAAGAAGTACCATTGTATTTATCGAAGGACGGTGCTTTGAACTTGTGAGGGATTCTCAGACCTTCCACCAACCCCATATTGGTAACATCAAAACCGAGAGAATTCTGACATTCCATAGCACGGATCTTCTCAGCAAGAGCCTCAACTTTGTGGTCTCTCTCATTAACCCTTCCCAGAACGTCTTCGTCTTCACTGAGCAGAGAGAACATATCTTCTTGTCTGTCAACAATCGGAACAGGATTACGGGCCGGGGCACGGACTACTCGGGCATTAGCGGCATCTGGAACAATAGGTTGACCGTTGATTCGAATACCCCCCAACTCATCACCTACAGCATAGTTGTTGATGGGTACAGCAGCAGCAACATTGTTATCATTGATCGGGCCTCCCTCTGGCGGAGCATGGTTGACCGGTGGAATTGCAGCCTCTTGTCTCTGAACCATGGCTCGGAGTTCTTCTTGACCTTGTGCAACCCCTTGCATCATATTCATAAACTGGGCCATGCTAGCCTTCATCTCAGCCAACTCAGCTTGAAATTGATCCATACTTCTCTGTTGATTCAGTCTTGTTGAGTAGCGGTGCGGACGTTGATCAGCTATCCTGCCTGAACAAGAACCAAGAGTGAGAAGTCACGACCAAGAACACCTGTTATGCAAAATGATATGAGTATGATGCTAATGATGCGTATGATGCACATGATATGCTCATTTCTCAGGCATTCAAAGAGCCTGACCCATCCTGAAAAGATGGCAACCTGCAGCAACAAGAGAACAAACAGATACAAGGAAAATGGGAACAACAGGGAAATACTGACAACCTTATCCATACATAAGGGCAAAAAGGTCAATACCACTGAGTCAACAGAAAATTCGCATAAACAGAGTACAAAGAAATGAACCCCATCCAACAAGCCTGGAGGTGATTCTCAATAATGAAGATCCAAAGACGGAGTACAAACAAATGAATCCCATCCAACAAGCCTGGAGGTGATTCTAAAAAAAAAAACACAAACAAAGATACAAACTAAGACAGACGGTCTTCTGGAATGAGGGTCTTCAGGTAATGGCACTGGTCTATCAACAGTGTGCATTCTGAACATTCTGGTAGAGGGGTAATCTTCTCCTTCAACTGTCTTCTAAGCTCTAAAACTTCTCCTCCAAGACGGTTCTCTGATGCCTGTCTCAAGTCTACTTCCTTCTTCCACTAGATGTCTTTATCTCTGAGTTGCTTCTCCAAGTCTCTGATCTTCTTCTGATAGTTGGCTTCTGCTCTCTGCAGTCTCAAGCGCTCCCTATGCTCCTCATCCAACATAGACTCTATCTCCTCATATGATCTCTTCTTGCTCCTTGCTCTACTAGCATCTTCTCCTTGCACTTCCCTGAGTTGATGGGCCATGTGCAACCTATCAGCTTTGGCTTTGTACAGCTCCATTTGGGTATCTTGCTCCTTCCCTCTCAAACGGCGATTCTCCATCAGGGCTTGCTTGTAGTGCTCCGCAGGCACACTCTCAGCAAGGATCAAAGGTGGTTGCTCCTGCAACGGCTCCATCCTATCATAGGGTAACAACAAAGTTTCTACTCTATCCTTGACCCAATCAGTGTAATCGGGCATAGCAACGGCAAACTTCTTCCCTAAGACGGATCCATCCTTCACACCAATAGACTTCCAAGCTCTTCCTATCTGCTCCAATCTAGCCGGGTCACTCTGCTTCTCAAAATACACACTTTCAGCTACCTCAGCTTCAAGTGGTCTTCCCTTCATCACAAACCCCAACTGGCGGAGAGAAAGAACCGGGTTGTAATTGATGCAACCCCTAGTCCCTACGAGTGGCACATTACGGAATCCTCCACAGCTCATAATGACGTTACGCACATCCATCCGGTAAGATTGCCATCTGATGTCATAAGAGGTGAGCGACATGACCCTCTGAGTCCACTTCAGAGTGCTCTGGGTATCCACAAATGGTCCACTGGCTGGCAGAAGAGACATGAACCATTTGAACAGAAGAGGCAGGCAGCACCTGATGGCTCCTCCCTTACCATGCCTACTGTGAATAGCGTAGTAAGTGTCAGCCAATAGAGTAGGAACTGGATTTCCTCCAATGAAAATACTGACTGCAGCATAGTCAACAAAATTTGGCATACTCGGAAACAAGACGATCCCATAGATCATGACGGCCAACTGAGCACGAAAGGCTTCCCAACTTCCCTTCTCTGCTTCTTCTCTAGCTATCCTCAACAGAAACTTCAAAGGCAATCCTACAACATCCCCACTGGACTTCCAACTATCACTGACTTCCTTGATACCCAAATGGAGAGCTCTGGCAACAATTCTGAAATCAACCTCCTCGGGCACGTCCAAGAAAGGAACCTGATACCGGACCGGGACACTCAGCAGAATGGAGTACTCCTCAAGAGTAGGCGCTAACTGATAATCTTGAAAAGTGAAACAATGAAGCTCTGGGTCGTAGAACTGTAGAAGAGTCTGCAACGGCACCGGATCGACTACCATCTTCAACAGTGTCAGAATATCTCCATACTGGTCAACAAACCCCTTCTGGTTACCACTGGTCATAAGGTTACTCAACTCAATCAGAGACGTCAAAGGTTCACGATGAAAGCTGTAGGAACAAGTCTTCCGCTTCAACTCTGGGACCGTTGCCATCTCTATCAGTGAACAAGCTCTGGAATGTACCTGAGAAATGATATGCATGCGGGGATTAGTTTTTTTTCCCTTTTTTTTTGTATCTTTTTTTTGTATCTTTTTTATTGTGTTTCTTTTGAAAAATAAATATGCTATGATGCAAATGATGCAGACACGACTGGTTGGCTGGGTCTCTCAGAACACAGGATCAAAGCTTCGGCTTGAACTCGGAACCACAAATTCATCTGAAACCCAAAGTCATCTGAGACCCCAAAATTCTGAACCAATAGTCACCAATAGGATCACAAGTCACCAACAAGTCACCAACAAGTCACCAACTGTACCTGTAATAATGATCATTCCCTCCCCACTCACGGGTGTCATCTAGGCCAGGGTAAGGTCGAGAGAAACGCAGCATAAATAACCTTTCGCAGAACATCATCATATACACACCCGAAGTATGTAACGATACTGTCCCACCAGGGTCTGAACTGCTCGTGATATCAATGTTCCGCTAAGTGGCGCAATACCACCCGCTTCCCATGAATCACTCTATTCCTAAGTATCCTAGATTTCACTCATGGCCTGGGTATTGGGCCTTTTACCTCATGTAACTCCCACCCCAACAGAGAGAAACAGACAACCAGCCAGGTGAACAGATGAATATGAATGCAAACATTAATGCAAACAAATAAATGCAAACAAATAAATAAATGAATGCAATAAAAAAAACAGCAAACAGCAACCAAAAACCTAACCTAGAGAACGCTAGGAGAGACTCGCTTAGGGAAGATGGACCAGCATAGGTCAACTTCTCTTAATCCCCAGCAGAGTCGCCAGCTGTCGCATCACGCGAAAAACCGGCGGGAAAAGAAGAACAACAGAGCCGCCACCGTGCGTTATTTATCCCAAAAGAGGGAAAGGAAACGCTCAGAGTAAACCTGGAAAGAACATGGTCTCGCGACCAAAGAGAATGGGTTCGGGAGTCGGTTATGCGAAGGGAAGGTATTAGCACCCCTACGCATCCGTAGTACTCTACGGGATCCACGCACAAAAGGAAGGAATATTGGTTGCTAAACACTGCTCAAACTCACACACACTGGCTGAAAGAGACACAAGAAAACAAAAGAGACTGAAACTGACTCGGCAGGATGTCGCATCCTGGGCCTACTTAGTCTATCAGGCATAGACATCAGAGTCGAAGTAGTTCGGACTGGGGAAACGACACATGCTCGCTAGGATGTCGCATCCTATGCATACATATCTTCTCGGACGAGAGAAGAATCAGAGCATTCGTAGCTCGGCTGACACGCACTCAAACAAACACAGACAAAGGCAAACATGGAGCCTGAATGCCCATCACTGGACTTACATCAGCATCCGAACCAAAACACACGCACACTGGAACCTAACTGCCACTCGATGGACTTACGTCAGCTTCCAAGCACACAACAAGACAAAACAAAGACACAGGCGCCCGGAGAGATCAGCTCATCTCCTGCCTACGTACCTCATCTGGTATGAGGATCAGGGCGACGTAGTTCCCCTACAGAGGGATAAAGGACTAGCCTAACCAGATAACAGAGGGAGACACAACTAGGGAGACTACGACTCGAGCCTAGATGTTATCATGCAAATCATCCCTAAGTTAAGGTTTCTAGCTAACTGGCACAGGGAGCCAGCCTATCCTAAGCATGACTTGCACAGGAAGCAAGCCACACACACACTTAACTTGCACAGGAAGCAAGCCAAGCAAAACCTAAATTGCACAGGAAGCAAGTCTAAACTAATCCTAACTTTGCACAGGAAGCAAGTCAAACAATCCTACAAGCACAGATAGCACACACTATACACAAACAAGTGGCCCAAACAAGGGTTAGGTTTTAGTCAAGGGGTCATATCAACCTCAACAAACAAACCTCTGGAACTGGGTGGATGTTGCTCTTAACCTTGACATTGAGAGCCAAGGTGAAGCAGATGAAAGGTGAGTGAAGATAAGACTTCACAGCTCTTATCCCTGGCCTGGGAGAGCTCAAGACAAGAATGTGTGGGTTCAGAAAGTGGGAATCCTTCTACACATTTAAGACTGACTCAACTGTGCAATTGCACAAGATCTTGGGTTTTTATCTGTAATGCATCAACACAGTGGTGTGAGCAAAGCAGATGACACACTGAATAGTGGGGGATAGATTGCATATCCCTACCTTCCACCAATTGCCTCTTCACTTAGGAGGACTTTGACTCTATGCAAGGACAAAAGTAAACAGTCACAAACATTGCCTCTTAAGGAGGACTTCAGACAGTTGCCTGGCCAAGTAACAGGCCAGGTCTTCCAGACTACATGAAGTAAAAGAGACATACCTCAATGCAAATTGCTTATACAAGCAAAGCAAAGCAAAAGTTCACAAGGAACTAAAAGCAACTAAAGTACCTGAAATCAGTCAAGCACAGTTAGTATACAAGTCGGAGTTAAATCAAAATGAAACAGACATCAACCAGTCAACACAAGCAAGTGAATGTGCAAGGCACAAGGCTTAAGGCATGTGAGCCAAGCCACCTACAAAACAAACAAGTTAGACAATGATATTCAAGCAAGCTCAATCAAATTGTAATGATCTCTTTGAAGCATTTGTAGCTTAACCTGAAAACATAAGCTCAAAAGTGAGTACCAGGACCACTAGGGCAAGCCTAGGGTCAAAAGAGGATGAAAAAGTCAAAACAGCAAAGGATGAGTGTCCAAAATCATGTTCAAACCATTAAGAAACACAACCAATTGGATTCACATTCATATCAATCATCATCATCATTTTATGAGCAAAAGAAGTCAAAACATGGCATTTAGAAGCTCATAGAAGTCAACAGCAAGACTTGAATCAAAAGCAATCCTAAACATTTCCAGAAATCATCAAATAAATCATGATCAATCACAATCCACAGCATGGTAAGCATGTCAAATTTCATCTTATTTGGACAAGTGGAAGGCAGTCAATGAAAATCAGAAAGTCAAAGCCATTTTGAACATGTTCAATGAAGTCAACCAAACATGCATCAACTTAGAAAAATCATAAGTCAGAAATGGTGTATGATAAATGAATGGGACCAAAACCATGGCAAAGATGAGGATGTCTAGTTATCTCATGTAAAATTTCATGTCCATCCAATAAAGTATGAGGATTTCACAAATGAAATGGGAACATGTGTCACACAAAGTCAACATATGACCAACCAGGGGAGAAAATCTCAAACAATTAGGAAATGCCTCAAATAATTCCAAGAAAATTCACATATAAACTAGACATACAATAGTAGGTTCATGCAAAAATTTGGATCAATTGGAGGTCAAGAAGTATGGTAATGAAAATCATGAAGTTGGACATCAATGGTGTGACACAAATTGTCATACCCTAATTCAAAAAATCATAACTCTCAAACCACAAATGATAAATTCACAAACTCTACACCAAAATCACCATGAATGTGTCTAGTTTAAGCACAAAAACTTTGGGAGCCATTGGATACATTCTCATCATTTCACAAATGTTTTGGCAAAGTGTACAAAATATGCATACATGTCACAAACCAATATGCCAAACAAAGACCATCCATCAAAAAATTCTGGAAAAAATGTGATAAAAAAGTAGAGATCATGATGAACACAACACAAAAAATCCCATTAAATTTGGATCAAAATTGGATGAATTATGAATTTTGGATCAATTGGAGGTCAAGAAGTATGGTAATGAAAATCATGAAGTTGGACATCAATGGTGTGACACAAATTGTCACACCCTAATTCAAAAAATCATAACTCTCAAACCACAAATGATAAATTCACAAACTCTACACCAAAATCACCATGAATGTGTCTAGTTTAAGCACAAAAAATTTGGGAGCCATTGGATACATTCTCATCATTTCACAAATGTTTTGGCAAAGTGTACAAAATATGCATACATGTCACAAACCAATATGCCAAACAAAGACCATCCATCAAAAAATTCTGGAAAAAATGTGATAAAAAAGTAGAGATCATGATGAACACAACACAAAAAATCCCATTAAATTTGGATCAAAATTGGATGAATTATAAATTTTGGAAGTTTGAGTGATTAAATGAAATAAAATGAAGAAGAGATAACTTAATTCAATGTGACATGGGGTCCGAGTGGCAGTTTTGTAAATAGCTGCGCCACTTATCAAAACGCACCGTTTTGGTCCAGAAAATGAAATATTTTCATTGGCTCGTGGGGGATGGCACAGTAACACGTGAGAGAAAAAACAGTTCTGGGCAAAGCATTTGAGAAATAGGGTTTTCTACTGTAGCATTATCAGCTTGTTCATCATTTTAAAAAGACAGCAAGGGCATTTGTTAATCAAACTCAAAGAACAGCATATCAACGTGATCATCTCATCGTATACAACATCAAACCAACAACCATTAACCCTAAGTCATGCTGAAATGGAAGCATTATGCAAAACAAATTTTAACAACCAAACTTAAATTCCAATTTTCTCTCTCGATAATCAATCATTTTCAAAACTACAACAACTGTTGAACTCAGCATAAAACGACCTTTCTAAAGCATGTGTTGGTTTAGCCAAAAGAGGGGGTCGAATCCATACCAGTTTTTGAAGCCAATGGAGAAATAGCTGTTGTTTGGCGCTTTTGGAGTGAAACAGATGAAGCACAATCCTCCAAATGATGATTGGTGAAGGCCCTTTGACTTATGGATGCTTGGTTTGGCTTCAACCTTGGACTGTCATGGCTGAATGGCTGTTAATGCAATGCTAGAACAAGTGCTTCCGGGTGTGAAAATGTGGTTCCAAAGAGTCCACAATGATGCTTGGGTGGTGAGGAGACAAAGGCCAGGCTTAGTTCATTGAGTGTTTTGGACTGAGTTTTGGAAAATGGCAAAAGATGAGTTTTTTGACAAATGAGTGAACAATGGTTTTTTGGCTGTGTTAGATGGTGCTAGCAGGGTTCCAAAGTTATGAATGGAGGGTGAAAAAAAATACAGTGCAAGGCTTTTGTCTTTTGAAGTTTTGGACAGCAAATGATAAATGCAAAAGATGAGGTTTTTGGAGTGAATGAAATTCTGCTGTGTATGGTTGCTTAGTGGTCCTGCAATGCTTTTGTAACTTTGGAGTTGTGACAGATTTTAGATAAATGCCAAGCAAGGTCCATTCTTGAGGGAGTGAGTGAAGGTGGTATGGCTGCTGCTACCAGTGTTTTCAATGACAGGAAAATGATGTTTTGATGTTCTGTTGTGTTGGTGAAACAAATCCATGGCCAAGCTCATTGGAAGTTTTGGACTGTTTTGGAAGAAAATGCCAAAATGAAGTTTTCAGCATGAGTTGGATTTCTGTATGCAAATGTGTTTTTGATGGCTGCTAAGTGTTACTCATGACAGAAACATGATGGAGGGTATGGTCTTGAGCAAAGCCTTCTCTTTGGAGTTTGACAGAAAATTGGAAAATGGCCAAAGTGATTTTTCAATGAATGAAGTTCTCCTGGTTTGTGCTGTCCAATGTGGTTTATGTGCCTGCTATTAGGATTGGTTTGACAGAAAAATGATGATCAAAGTCTGCTGTCTTGTGTGCCAAGCATGGTCCATGGTTTTGTGGGATGGAGTTGTTGTAAACATGTACTTTTGCCAATGTTCAAGCAAACTAGCAAGGCCTTTTTCTGTTGGTTTCTAGGCTGCAAATGAGGTTCACAATGACAGAGAATGGCCTTCTAATTTTCTGTTTTGATGTACAAGGTATGGCTTATGGAAGCATGGAGAGATATGGTGAAAGTGTCCTTTTGTTCCAAAATCCCAAGCAACTTGGCATGGCTTTTTTCTGTTGGTTATTTTGCTGCAAATGAGGCTTCAAATGACAGCAAATGTGCTTCTAAAATTCTGCTTTAGAGAAGTACAAAGCAAGGCATGGTGGATAGTATGGATAAAGTGTACCTTTGCCAATTTTCAAGCAAGTAAGGAATGGCCATGTGTACTGCATAATTTGACTTGGCAAACATGTTTTAAATGACATTTCTGAGCTATTCCAATTGGCCAAATGGTAGAAAAATGTTTATATCAAAAAGTCAAACATTGGTCAAACTTGCATTTAAATGAGATAGGTCAAAAAATGCCATTTTGATTGGTGAAGTTTTGGCTTATGAAATTTATATTTTTGGAAAGAGGGGATCAAATGTGACTTGTAGGAAAAAACCCCACCAAAATTGGCCAAATGGTTTGGGAGATATGGCCTTTTGAAGTTCAAGATTTTCTGAAATCGATTCGATCATAACTTGCCAACCACACATGGGCATTGAGAGTTCTTGGACTTTTTGGAAATGGGAGAACAAGATCTTCAACTTTCATGTTGGGCAAAAATTAATTTGAAGCTTGTATCATGATGTAAGTTTGAGGATCAAGACTTTCCATTTTTGGTAAGTTTCAGTTACAGGTCCAGTTTCCATTTTTGGAAATTTCTGATCTGGCTTCAAATTCTTCCATGATGGTGTTTGACATGATATATGAGGCCTATTTGGACATGAATAAACTCTCTCAAACCAAATTCAATCATCAAATCACTGATTAAATGGATAGTTGACCAACAGTTGACTTTTAGGGTTTCTGGTTGACTGAACCATGACTGATGACTTCCAAACCCTAATTCCTTGAGAACTTGGCTTCAAATGATGTCCCAAGACATATGAACTCTTGATTAATGAGCATGGTGCCCAAATTCCACAAGAATGGCCACCATCCACTGCTTTGACTGACTGTTGACTGTCTAGGGTTCTTTGCCTGACTGTGCATGAACTGATGACCTCTGAGCCTTCAACCCTTGACTTTAACACTTCAAATGAACCCTCTAGTCATGTGAACTTGTTGGACAAACCCTAGGGCCTTGGCTCCTTGAGAATTGTGCTTGCTTGCTTGGTTGACTGATCTCCTGATCAGTTTGACCTAATTCTTTAATTGGCTTGCACTTGAGGCAAAAGGGGCAATGCAATGCTATGCAATGGACCATGATATGCTATGACCCAATATGAAAATGTATGTACGATGATAGGTGCAAATTTGAGGTGCTACAGAAGTAACTTGACCAAGTATTAGAGGCTCAAAGTCATCAGAACATGTCCAAGTCATCAGAGACCCATAAAAGTCAATTGCAAGTCAACTGAGGGCTATGAGGTGGAGAAATGGTTTGAGACACTTCATTCATGTCCAAAAGAGGTTCATTCATCATGTCAAACACTTATCTTGAAGGATTTGAAGCCAGATCAAAAGTTTCCGAAAATGGAAAATGACGTGTAATTTCAAGTTTCCAAAAATGGCAAGTTTTTGGACCAACTTCAACTCAACTTTCCAACATCAAAGAAGCTTCAAATGAAATTTTGTTCAACATGAAAGTTGAATATATTTCTCTCCCATTTCCAAAAAGTCCAAGATCATGAATTTATGATGAATGGTTAAGGAGTTATGATCAAATCATTGCCAAGTGTGCTTGAAACTTCAAAATGCCATATCTTTTGAACCAAGACTCCAATTTGAGTGCCTCTTTTTGCAACATGCTCCTTATGCCCAATACTTTCCAAATCATTCACTGCCTTGCATGGAAGAAGCTCACACCATCATGTGCTCACATATATGCATTTTGGAAGGAATTTGGATATTTTGAATTGTGTGAATCATGCAAGCCTAATTCCAATCCCATACTGATTATTTTGTGATTTTAAGTGGATTTGGGCTTCAGCATGGCACTGTTCACGTGCACCTTGGCCATGCTAGGTGTATTTAGCATTTTTGCAACTCACCTCTATTTTCAATAATCTCAATTAACCATTGCTTAAAATTATTTTCAGTGTGATTAACATGAGGTATATAAGGTTAATTGCAACTGTTTGGCTCAGAACAGAGGATTCTAGATCTAGAATTTTAGTTTTCTCCAAAAATTTCTCTCACAAAAAACTTCAAAATTCTTCACATAAACACCAATTTGCTTGGTAGATTCGTGATCCTGGTGCAGTATAGAGCAAGAATCAACCACTACTTTGTCCAATTCGTGCCAAAATCTTGCATGCTCAAAGCTTGAAGATGGAGATGAATCTTGAAGACTGAGCTCGATTGAGGTGGTTTCAGCTGCTATCTTTCACATCAAGCTTCAATATACCAGTTGAGGAGAATATCTGGAGCTGGAGAGAGCTGTAGCACGCGTTTTCAACTCACTGTTCTTCAAGAGGTTGGATTTTCGAGTTTCTTAATTCATGATTTATGTGCATAATGTTGTAGAGCTTTGATTGCTGAGCATTCTGATACAAATTTCATGAGAAACGGATAAGATTTGAGTGAGTTATGAGAGATTAAAGTTTGGATGTTAGATTTTCTTCTCTTCGATTTGCTTTGTTTATGAGGAATTAGGCCAAAATAATAGTGGATTTGGAACCTACGTGTTGAGACCTTTCGAATGGTGTACCTACTTGCAAATTCTGGAAAAATAATAATTGGATGTTACTGTTCATCCACCGTCTTCATGAAGAAGACGGTGGTTTCCACCGTGTACCGCCGTGCCTGTACAGGCTAGGGCACCTCTGGTTCGTTCATTCATGTGCACTGTAGAAGCGCCCGTTGCCAAAGAGATGCGCGTTCGATCCTTCCTTATTTTATTTGTTTTGCTTAATTCGTTGCTGACTGGTGCTTGCGTGGCGTCCTGGTGTCACAACCATTGGCCTGTGTGTGTTGACTGCTTCCATGCAAGCTAGGACCAATGATGTGGATTGCCACATCATTTAATGATGTTGTGCGTTTTGAGGCGCACGGTTCGAATCCGGCTGAAGCAATTGCCATTTTATTCATTTCTTTTTATTATTTTCATGATATTTCAATGTTTATTTCATTTTATGCACGATATTCAAAAAAATCCTTAAAAATAGTAGAATATTCCAAATAATTCCAAGTTTTTTCCTACATGATCACATGGATGTCTAGTATTCTTTTAGGTTGGTTTTATGATTTTACCATGTCTGGATTTTTAATTGTGTTGAATTGATTGGACATGTATACAATTGGACCATGCCTCATTCAAATTGGTGTGAAATGCTCAATACTTGTCCAAATGCCCTGAAATTTTACATGATGATTCACAACATGATGCATGAGTTTTGAGATTTTATTTGGCATTTTTTGCTATTTCCTTCCCTGTTTTAGACACATGGACTTTAGGTGTGACAATGTGTGTCACACAATTTGATGATTGATCTTATTCATTTTCATTGCCTTGCCAAATGAACTCTTCTGGTTCTAATTTTTTGCACCATGCTTGTGTTCAATATGTTGAGCTTGTGTATAAAGTTTCATGATCACTGGATGTGTTTCTGATTTAATGTGCATTTTCTCACTTGTATGTCCAATTGATGATCATGTTGTGTGTCTTTGCCATATTTTGTTCACCACATGACTTTGCTTGATGATTTTGATTTGGTCCTTTTTAGGACTTGTTCTTACTTGATTAAATGTGATTCATGTTGAGTTTTAGCTTCTGTTTTGACTTTTTGCCCCACCTTTGACCCTAGCCTTTAAGCTAGTGGTTTGTACTCACTGTTTTGGACTTTGTATTTCAGGTTTTAAGCAATTAGCCACATTGGTTGATATGATCTCATCAATTGAGATACAAGTTATTTTGGTTGACTAACCTTGCTGTTTTGTAGGTCTTGTGGATGACGAATCAATTTAGTTTGCTTGCATCTTATGCCTTGCATTGATGTTGTCTGATGATTGGTTGTCTCACTGTTGGACTTTCTGTTTGATTTGTCTGAATACTATACTGATTGTTTGGTTGTTTACACAGGTACTTTAGTAGCTTTAACTCATTGCTTGAGTTGCTTGGCTTTGCTTGTGGTTGGCATACCACCTAGGTAACCATCCTATTCTTCATGTAGTCTGGAAGACCTGCTATCTTTGGCAGGCACCTGTCTGAAGCCCTCCTTAAGAGGCAATGTTTGTGCTTGTTTATCTTTGTGCGTTGTAATTCAAGTCCTCCTAAGCGAAGAGGCAATTGGCAGATAGAAGGGATGTGCAATCCATCCCCTGCTATTCATTTGAGTCATTCATTTTGCTCGCACTACGTGCTGATGCATTTTGAATAAACACCCAAGATCCTGGTATATAGAGTCAATCAAGTGGAGTAGGGTCCCACATTCTGGATCCCCACGCTTTCATTGAGTCAAGCTCACCCAGGCCCGGGTTAAGAGCTATGAGGTCTTATCCTTATTACCTTTTCATCTGCTCACCCTGACGATCAATGTCAGTGGTTAAGATCCTCAGACACCCTTTCCAGTTGGCTTGTTTGTCGAGGTTGACATGACCCCTTGACTAAAGCCCAGCCTTGTTTGAGCCATTTGTTTGCATATAGCGTGTGATACTTGTTCACCTTTGATTGCTTACTTATTGTTTAGGCTAGCTTGCTTCCTGTGCAAGTTAGGATCCGATTAGAGACCTCAACATAGGGTTCGTTTGCATGACAACTTTTAGGCTCGAGTCGTAGTCTCCCTATTAATCTGTTATCTCCCTAGTCTCTGGTTAGGATAGAAGTTTTCCCTGTTAGGGGGAACTACGTCGCCCTGATCCTCATACCAGATGAGGTACGTAGGCAAGAGATGAGTTGATCTCTCCGGGCGCCCTTTTTGTTTTGTTGCGTGTGTTTTGTTCGCCCTTTTCCTTTTTCAACCCTCTTGTGTGTGTGGAGTCTGATGTAAGCCCAGCGATTGGCATTCGGTTTCCTGTTTGCGTTTCTTTGTTGGAGTCTGACGTAAGTCCATTGATTGGCAGTCGGTTTCCCGTGTTGTGTGTGTGTTTGGAGTCTGATGTAAGTCCAGCGATTGGCATTCGGTTTCCCGTTGGTTTGTTTTGTGTGGAGTTGGATGTAAGCCCATTGATTGGCATTCAGTTTCCAGTTGTGTGTTTGCTTTGACGTCTCAGCGTCTCCTTTCAGTGTCTTTGTTAGGCGTGCGTTAGCCGAGCTACGAGTGCTCTGATTCTTCCTCTGGTTAGAGAAGATACATATGCATAGGATGCGAGGTCCTAGCGAGCACGTTTCCCGTTTCCCCGAACTACGTCGACTCTGATGTTTGTGTCTGACAAACTACGTAGGCCCAGGATGCGACATCCTGCCGAGTTCATCTTCTTTCGTCTTCTTTCATCTGTGTTCTATTCCAGTTTTGTGTAGTTTTTGAGCAGTTATCCAGCAACCTTATTCTATCCTTTTTGAGCGTGGATCCCATCAAGTACGATGGATGCGTAGGGGTGCTAATACCTTCCCTTCGCATAACCGACTCCCGATCCTATCAATCTCTGGTCGTGAGACCATGTCCTTTCCAGGTTTACTTCGAGCGTTTCCTTTCCCTCCTTTGGGATAAATAACGCACGGTGGCGGCTCTGTGTCTTTTTCCCGCCGGTTTTTCGCGTAATGCGACAGTAAGGTACCACGCGCTTAAGTGATTTTGGCATATTATAAGATATGAGCCACATACACTTGAGTGGGCTTTTTAGCTTGCAGCCCACACAAGTGGTTCTATAAATAGAACCCTTGTGTAGAAGCATTTGTGCAGTTGCAATTTCGTTTCTCTCTCTCTCTCTCTCTCTCTCTCTCTCTCTCACTCAAAGCCTTCATTCATAGCAGCTAGGACTGAGATTGAAGGAATTCGTTCGTGTGGACTGAGTAGAGGCGTTGTCATCGTTCAACCTTCGTGATCGCCCCTTAGATCTGCATCAAAGGTTACAATATCCATAAGAGGTAATGATTCTATCACTGATCATGCCCATTCGTAAGGATCACTAAAGGAGAAATTTTAAATTGTGCATTTTGGATCGCTCTTCTCCTTCAGTGGTATCAGAGCCACTTATGAAACCATGCATCTGATAGCTGTTTATTTTTTTGTATTTTCTGTATTAATACGATTAAAAGATAGAATGAATCAAAGAATAAATGAGTAATTAAATTTGGCATCATGTGTGTACGATTTGGAAGATTGATGTTGACTATGCTTCGGAATCCGACATTAGTATGGTGAAGCAGCGATACATCGATCGTCCATAGGTTATGCAATTGAGATCGATCAAGTTATATATATGATATAAGTAATCCTGATGTAAAATACGGTATATATGATATATTATTTCTGTTTCGTTCATTCAAACACTTAATGGTTGTTTTCCTTTGAGCGATCAATGGTCATTTGCTTCTTGATCCGACATTAGTATGGTGAAGCAATGACGTGTTGATCAATCATACTGAATCAACAACCGAGATGTGTTTGACGGTTTGAAATTGGTGCATTAGGGTTAATGACAGCACAAAGGTTGTGTTGTCAAAGAGTTATGTGATTAGGGTTGTGACTGCGCAAGAGTTATGCCTTAAAGTATCAAGTGTTGATGCGAAAAACAACGTCGATTTCAAATGAATTGTTCATTAAAAATTTTGGCTGACCGGGCAGCGGGCCCTCGTCTAACTCTACATAGTGTGATCGGTCGCCGAAATTTAATTTGGTTTCAATTAATTAAAAGAATTAAAATTAATAATAATAATAATGTGTTTATTATTATTGTCTTGTGGTGATCGGTTATGGCCTTAGTTTTCCTTTATTTTGTTTTGGGTTCTTAAAATACGACATGCGTGTCGTGCCTCTCTTTTAATCTCTTAATGTAACTTCTTTTCTCATCTCACTCCCTCGTATGTAAAACGAGTTTCTTTTATGCAATGTAATGTTATAAAGAAAGAGAAGAATTCAATATCAAAGGAGGACAACCTTGAAGATCTTGCTTGGAGAAGCTTAGATCGTTATTAGGTTAGCTTAGGTTCTCTCATTGGCTTGGGAGAACAGTTGCGCTAGGGGCCATAATGTAACACCTCAAAATTTACCCTCCTCTCTTGGGACTAGCATAACATATTTGCATATCATTTTAGGTCATTAGGCATTGCATATTGCATATCATGTGGTTACATTGTGCAAGTTATCCTCCTAAGTCTTGATCAGAAGATGGTGAGGTTATGTGCAAGCTAGGGTTTCATTGGACTGGTCATTAATCATCTGAGGATGTGGAGGTCCAAATTAGGGTTTTGTGGTTCTCAAAGGGGATTGGTCTTCATCTTGATTGAAATGATTCATCATCATCATCATGGTTTGTCATCATCAAGTGTTGGAGCAGACACCTTGAGATTAGGGTTTTGACCACTGGTCAACCCTAATCAGTTGTATTGGACCAATCAGGGCATGGCAAGGAGATGGGGTCTACAATGGATATGGGGATCATTTCATGATTGTATTGAGCTTATTGAGGCTAGGGTTTCATCATTGAACCATTTCATCAGAGGATTGGGGCTTAACTTGATCAGTGCATTGCCAAATTCATCTATCAGTTGAAAAAGTCAACCGTGGTCAACTGTGCTTGATTTTATGGATTTGGAGGTGGGAGAGAGTTGGATACACTTCATTCATGTTGGAACAAGTGTTATTTGACATGTCAAAGCTCAAGAATGAAGAAAATAAAGTCAGAACAAAAATTGCCAAAAATAGAAAGTGACTTGTAATGGAAGTTTCCAAAAATGGAAAGTTTTTGACCACAAAATTACATGTCCAAGGAAGCTTCAAATGAAAATTTGTTCAACATGAAAGTTGTAGATCTTGGTCTCACCTTTCCAAAAAGTCCAAGAACTTGAAAATCCCATGTATGGTTGGCAAGTTATGGTCCATTCAATTTCAAAAATGACCCATAATCAAAGTGGCATAACTTCCACATGGAGTGTCCAAAATGAGTGATCTTTTTATGAGCAATCTCCATTTAACATGTACTTTCATGGTGCATAATCAAAGTTCTTTAAAAATGGTCAATGCAAAAGGTCAATTTTCAAGTGTACTAATGAAAATCCAAGGGCAAAATGGTCCAAATGGAGAAATACTTGGAATGTTGGAATGGGAGTTTTTGCAACACATCACAAATACCAAATGTGACTTGTTTCAACTGTCATAAGTGTTCAAGGTTCAATATTTGGCAAGGCTACTTTTGAACATTCACTTAAAATGCATTTTTTAGCATAGCATATGGAAAATGAGAAATACAATGCCAATTGCTATGAAATCAAAGCCAACACATCACAAATGATAATTGGAAGATGTCTGAGCTGTCATATAGCTGTCATGAGGCCTAGGGTGAAATGTCATTTTTGCCCTTTCACTCAAATTGCACATTAAGCTAATTGTTTCATTTTTGGTTAATTGGTGATTAGAAGGTGATTAAGCAAGAGTATAAAGCTTTAATTGTAACTGAATTTGGATCATAATCACAAATCTCAAGAATTTCCAACTGTTTTTCCCTCCAAAAGTGCAAAATCTCAAGAACTTCACCAAGCTTCTTTGGATCGAAACTCAATCAATTCTCCACCAAAATACAAAAATTCTTTTTGATTTGTGCTCCAATCATCTTCCTCTCCAACTGTTTTGAGGAAATTGTGCAAGAAAACCTCCAATTCGTGACTGTTCATGTGGTGTGCAACAATGGAGTTTGGAGATTTCTCTCACCTGGATCGTGTTTGAGCTAACCTAAGCATTCCAATCATCTTCCTAAAGCTTCTCCTTCATCTGTTTTGGACTTTGGCGCGTGGAAACTCAAAGAACATCAACTGCCATTGCAAGGTGCATAAATCTCGAATCTCATCATTTTCTAAATTTCCATATGCGTTTTGTAGAGCTTGCAATGTAGATTAACATGCTAGGTGTAGTTTTCGAAATGATTAACGGATGAGTGAGATATCTTGATTTTTAGTTTGATGTTCAAAACCTAAATCGATCGATCCGTGAGATACAGTTAGGATTAGGTTAAATAGGTTACATATTTGGAAACCTCATGCTCATACGGTTCCAATGGTTATAAACATGTTGATTTTGGTTGCGATTCATGGATTTTGATTTTCTAGAAATTATTTGCGAAGAAGACGATGAAATTGCTCGTTTGATCCAAATCTTTGCCTGGCTGTTTGAATTTGGTGTTTGGCGCCTTCAGTAGCCAATCACAACATTCCATTACCGCGCCTGATACGACGTCGTTTTGGCCAGTTTCATCTTATTTTCAAAAATGCCACTGGCGCTTTAATTAAATAATTAATTCTATTTTCTTTTTCATTTCATTTTTCATTTAATTGCTTGAACTTAGAAAATTCCTATAGGATTCATTTTTTATCCAAATTGAGTGCAATTTTTTGCATTGTTCTCATGAGAATGTGTAGAATTTAATGATATTTTTTGTGAATTTTTTTGCATGAATGGAAAAATAATGAGCCTAGGGTTTGTAGAATGTGTCATATTTTTGTACACTTTGCCATATTCATCATGAAATGCTCATACTTGTTAAGAAATGGATGAAAATGTTTGTGCTTATTCTAGACATGTTGATGGTGATTGTCATGTAGAGTTTGTAATTTTTGAATACTTGGTGAAGGAGATATGATTTTTTGAATAGAGGTGTGACAATTTGTGTCACACCAAGCTAGGTCAACTTTCTGATTTTGTTTGCCTGGCTTAGGAATGTTTGATGGTTCCAATTTTTTGCATGAATGATCATTGATATGTCAAGATAACATGTGAATTTTGCTGGGATTTTTGGTTGCAGTTTCAAATTGATTGATAATTTTCTTCTCTGTGTGCTCATTTGGTAACCTTGTGTGACACATGTTGGCATTTTGCTTGTGAAATTCTCATATGGTATTGGATGAAGATGAAATTTGGTGTGAGCATTGTAGACACATTATAGGACATTGTGGTTTTGATCCCATTCATTTTTAATATGTTGTCACTGTTTTATGATTTATTGAAGATGATGCTTGTTTGAATGCCTTGAATTGGCTTGCATGAATGTGTCTGGACTTTTTGATTTTCATTGACCTACTTTCTTTTGTCCAATTGAGCTGAAAATTGACATGCTACTTGTTGATTGTGTCCTGTTTAGGTGTGAATTATTTGAGGATTTTTGGAATTGTTTTGGTATGCCTTTGATTGAAGTCATTCTGTTTGGACTTTTGGTGTTGTATTTGACCTAGTTTGTGGTATATTGTGCATGAATTGATATTGGTGAATGATATGAGCATGAGACCAATTGCATTTGATTTCTATTTGTTTGAATGTGATTTTGGATTGGTTTTACTTGCTGTTTAGATTTTTTTTCCCCCTTTGGACCCTAGGCTTGGCCTAGTGGTCTAGTTTCTCACATTTGGTTTGGATTTTCAGGATGAAATGCACAATGCTTAAGGAGATTGCTTCAAGGCAATTTGAATTGAGTTTGGTTGATGTTTATGAACTAACATGACTTTGTGTTGTAGGATTGGAAGCTTGAGCTTGGGCTTATAGCTTGCACTTGTGTGCATTGACTTGTGTTGTCTGTATAGATTAACATTTGTTGTTTATCGTTGGTTTGTCTGAGTACTGATGATACTTGATTGATTTCAGGTACATTTAGTCGCTTACAGTTCTTTAAGAACTTGCTTGCTGTTGCTTGGTTTTTTTAACCAGTTGAGGTAGAATCTCTATACTTCATGTAGTCTGGAAGACCTGGCCTGTTACTTGGCCAGGCAACTGTCTGAAGTCCTCCTTAAGAGGCGATGTCTGTGGTTGTTTACTTTTGTGCCAAGCAGGTGAAGACCTCTATGAGGCAATTGGAGGAATCCAAGGGATATGCAATCTATCCCCCGCTATTCTGTGAGTCGTCCCTCTGCTCACACCACTGTGTTGATGCATTGGGACACAAACCCAAGATCTTGTACTTGGTACAGTTGTGTCAGAGTCTTGAGCGTAGAAGGGTCCCTCCATTCTGGACCCACGCTCCTTTGTGTGAAGCTCTCCCTGATCAGGGATAAGAGCTGTGAAGTCTAATCTTCACTCACCTATCATCTGCTTCACCTTAGCCCCGCAATGGCAAGGTTAAGAGCGAATACTACCTTGTACAGATGACTTGCTTCGGCAGTCAAACCCATTGTTTGAGCCTCACTTGACTGGTTATAGTGTGTGCTTTGTGAATATTTGCTTGAGATGCTTGTTTTGTTTTGTATGCTTGTATGCTTGCTTCTTTCCTGGATAGGATTAGCTTGCTGTTGTGCAAGTAGGTAGAAACCACAACATAGGGCAATGATGCATGACAACACTAGGCTCGAGTACAGCTCCCTGGTAGTGTGTCTTCCCTTGGTTTCTGGCTAAAATTTCTTTCCCTTTCAGGGGAACTACATCGCCCTGATCCTCGTTCCAGACGAGGTATGTAGGCAGGAGGTCGTGCGAGACCTCTCCGGGCACTTTTTTTCTTTTGTGTGTGTTTACTTGTTATCTTCTTGTGTGTGTCTGGTTCGGATGCCGACGTAAGCCCAGTGATTGGCGGTCGGGCTCCACGTTTGCCCTTTGGTGTGTGTTTGGTTCGGATGCTGATGTAAGTCCAGTGATTGGCATTCAGGCTCCATGTTTGCCTGTGTTTCTGTTTGCTTGTTTGGCGTGCGTGAGCCGAACTACGGCAGCTCTGATTCTCGTTCCAGACGAGATACGTAGGCATAGGATGCGATGTCCTATCGAGCTCTCTTCTTCTTAACCCCACCTGTGTTGTCTTAGCGTGTGTGTATGATGTTTGTCTGTTTATTTTAGCAACCTATTCTTTCTTTTAGAACGTGGATCCCGTCGAGTACGACGGACGTGAGGGGTGCTAATACCTTCCCCTTGCGTAACCGACTCCCTTACCCTTTCTCTTTGGTCGCGAGACCACGTCTTTTCCAGGTTTCTCTGAGCGTTTCCTTTCCCTATCTTGGGATAAATAACGCGCAGTGGCGGCTCTGTTTGTGTTTTTTTTGTTTTAGCCCACCGGTTGTTTTTCGCGGATGCGACAGCTGGCGACTCTGCTGGGGAATCACAAGATGTTGACCCGTGCTGGTCCATCTTCCCTAAGCGAGTTCTTCCTAGCGTTCTAGGATAGTTTAGGTTGCTTGTCTTGCTTTATTTATTGCATTTATTATTCTAACAGTGTCTATATTTGCATAAATATTTGCATGCATCATACTATCATGTTGCCGTCCTCTGTGCAGGTGGCTCCTCTGTTTTGGGGTGGGTGTTCTGAGTGGGGCTAAAACCCAGGCCCGAGTATACACCTAGGATTAGTGTGGTCTCATGTTGCCTCTTTCATGTTAAGTCAATATGTGCCTGGCAGCATGATGTACCACAAGCCGGACGAGGTTCATTTGATAGTGCTTGCCTCTGTGGGTATTCCACTTTGGTTGAGTTACTTCATCTGAACTGTTGACTCTGGTGACCGATCATTTCCCGGATCTTTGGTTTAGACGATCTTAAGGGAGCTACAATGGCACACCCGAAAGGGCAAACCCATTGAGTATCTTTGCCCGATTGTCGAGACTATTATCCGCCTTAGGGTGACCTGATTAGAATTTACCTGTGAGGGGAGGGTGATTCTTTCAGATGTTCTGTTGGTGACTCAGATGGTGACTTTTGGTTCCGTTGATCAAGTCCTATTTATGAGTCGGATTTATGGTCATTTATTGCCGAGACGCCGAAGTGTTGTCCGAGTTATTTATCAGTGGGGATCCGTTTATTTCAGGATTCCCCGGGCCGATTCAGATGATTGTGATTATCTGATCAGAGATTGTTTGATGATGATGATGGTGTATCTTTCAGTTCCGTTTATTTCGGAACCCTTGAGTTGGATTTGTGGTTACATGTTCCCTCAGATGGTTGTGATCAGTTCAAAGATCAGAGGCTTCTGTACAGTTGATGATCAGATGACTTGGAGGATGGCCCATTGCATTCATTCATCTGCATCATTCTCATTTTTGCATTCATCTGCACCAAACCTACGTCTAGCCATATGGGGAGTGTTATGGATTTAGAATCTGGTTGAGAGACATCTGGATGTCAAAATGTTATTGGTGAAATATTATCTGTCTCGATGAAACCAGAATCAAAGGACGGAATGTTCCTCATATGAATAGACGTTGCATTCATGCATATTAACCTGTTTGCTGTTTTGTAGGTGTCGGGTTCTGACGTGCTTGATTGTTTTAGGAACCAGTGCTCGCGTTCGTAGAGTTGTACCCTTGCACTCAACCCGTCCTCACAGATACTTCACCAGACGCAATACTCCCAGGCTAATGGATCTCCCAAACACAGATATTCTCGAGCTGAAGGACAAGATGACTGAGCTGATCAACATCATGCAGGGTTTTGCAGTTGGTCAGAAGGCTCTGGCTGATAAGGTTGAAAAGCTCGAGCGGGCTTCAGCTGCTAACAGTGGGGTTAACCTGGATGGTGTCTCCAACCAGGGGCTGGGTGGATCCAGAGACGGTGAAAAAAGAGCAACCGTAGGTATGGTGAACAACAATGCTGGTGGATTTGGTGCTGCTACTGGTGGTGGGCCCGGGCTGGGGCATAATCTGAAGGATAGTCTGATCCCGCCTTTCTTTGGGGTCGATGATGACAGGGAGGAGGACAGAGAGGCTGATCAGTTCTCTATGCTGAATGAGCCATTCGGTCAATATGGTGTTCAACCACAAAGCAAAGAAATTCAGTTGCTGGCAGAGAAGGTAAGGGCTCTGGAAAGCCATGCTACTCCGGGGTTTGTCAACATGTCCAACATGGGGCTAGTCGAGGGGATTGTGATCCCACAAAAGTTCAAGGCGCCCGCATTTGACAAATATAATGGGAGTTCCTGCCCGGAGACTCACCTTCAAGCCTTTGTCCGCAAGATCTCTGCATACACTACAGATCAAAAGCTTTGGATGTACTTCTTCCAGGACAGCCTGTCCGGAGGCTCCTTGGAATGGTACACCAAGTTAAAGTCCTCAGATATTAAAAACTGGCAGGATCTTGGGGACGCGTTCTTCAAGCAATATCAGTTCAACGCTGACATGGCTCCGAGTCGTACCCAGCTGCAGGGTATGTCTCAAAAAAATAACGAAGGGTTTAAAGAGCATGCGCAAAGGTGGAGGGAGTTGGCTGCCAGAGTGCAACCTCCACTGGTGGACAGAGAGATGTCTGATCTCTTCATGGGTACCCTGCAGGGGGCATTTGCTGAAAGAATGGTGGGTTGTCCCGTCACTAACTTTGCTGACATTGTGGTGGCTGGGGAGAGAATTGAAAGTTGGCTAAGAATGGGGAAGATCCAGGGTGGTAATGCTTCGTCATCAGGATCGAAGAAGCCCTTCGGGAATGGTCAGCGCAAGAATGAGGGTGAATCGAGTGCTGTGTATGCCCAGAGAGGATACAGTAGGGATCGTTACTACCAACACACTGCTGCGGTAACCATCCCTGCTGGTAATCAGTCAGTACCACAGCAACGTCAGCCACCTCAACAGAGAGTCGGGTACCAGGTGAAAGGAAAAGGGATTGATCGCTATTTTGACAAGCCGCCCGTGACGTATGTTGTTCTGTTCAAAAAGCTGATGGATCTTGGGTTGGTTCAACCGAGGGCGATGGTTCCGATGAGATCAGATCAGAGGCCTCCTAACTATGATGAGAACGCCCAATGCGAATTTCATTCTGGAACACCGGGGCACAACATTGAGGGCTGTAGAGCATTCAAGAATGTTGTCCAGGATCTGGTAGACTCCAAGGCTATCAATTTTGCGCCATCACCGAATGTTAATGCTAATCCCATGCCGGCGCATGGTCAGGCGATGGTGAGTGCAATTGCTGGAGATTTGGATCACGCCTGTGCGATGGGTGAAGAGATTGACAGTAACTGCAAGTTTGATGGTTGGATAAAGCCGTGCGTACCAGGGATGGGAGTCCAGAAATGGAAGGCTTAAAAAAGATCAGCACTGTCATTCATCCTGAAGAGTAATAATTTCTTGTTTTCAGTTTTATCTGCATGAAAGCCATACGTGTTGCCCGACACGTAATGGTTCATTGTAAGGGCCACCTCATGTTTACATTTGCAGCATTTCGCATCATAAATAAATGGATGTTTTTCAGTCAAAAAGCGGTGTTCCCTGTTTTTCATTTATTTTTGCAGTTTAAAAACAAATAAAAATGGCAATGTTTATTTTCATTTTTCTCCCTTTTGATTTGTCTCGCTCCGATATCGAAACAAAATAATTCTCCGGATCTCATTGATAACAATTTGGTTACACCTCATATGACTTCGACAATCCGATCTATCATGCCGAAGAAGAAGGCGAAGAAGATTGTGATCTGCTGGAATTAGCCAGGTTGTCAAAACAAGAGGAGAAGGTGATTCAGCCGCTCGAGGGCGATGCGAGATTGTTATTCCAAGCCCCGCCGAGGTCAGGAAGGAAAAAATTGGGGCCGCTTCAGAGGCGAGTCGAGAGCAGAATGGTAGTCCTGTTGGAAAAGCATGTGGATACCTTCGCCTGGTCATGTCAGGATATGCCAGGGTCGGATACCGGTGTCGTTGTGCACAAGCTGCCATGGAGAGAAGACTGTCCTCTAGAGAAGCAGAACGCCGATGCCACGTATCAGAGTGACTTTGTTTCATGATATGATTCATCATGAAGTTGAATGCTATGCTAGGACATGATAGCAAAGTCCCAAGCAGGAGAGGGGCATCTGGCAGACCGGGGCAAGTCGTTTGACCGGTTGAGACAATTCAAACTGAGGTTGAATTCAAGCGAGTGCACTATCAGAGTGCGATCTGGTAAGCTGTTGGGGTTCATTATAAGAGAGGAATCGAGGTTGATCCTGCTAAAAAAAAAAAAAAAAAAAAAAAAAAAAAAAAAAGAAAAAAGAGAAATGCCTGAACCGAGAACGGAAAGAGAGGTTCGTGGTCTTCTGGGTAAATTGAACTACATGTCATGGTTCACATCTCACCTAACAGCCACGTGGGAACCCATTCAAGAAAAAAAAGATCAAACGGTCAGGTGAAATAATGATTGCCAAGGGGCGCATTGAAAAATAAAAGAATAAGTTGCAGGAGCCTCCGATTCCGATGCCTCCCTATGGAGAGAGATTGTTAATCTGGTGCTTGACAGCCCTCGAGGGGTCTATAAGGTGTATTGGGTCAGCATGACGCGTCTTGTCGAAAAGAGCATGCAATTTACCTTAGCAAAAAGTTTACCGACTGTGAAATAATACATTCACTGTTCGAGGGAACTTGATGTACTTTGGCATAGGCTGCTCGCCGACTGAGACAGTATGCTGATTCATACCACTTTGTGGATTTCCAAGATGGATCTGATCGAGTATGTGTTTGAGAAGCCAGCAGTGACCGGACGGGTTGCGAGAAGGGCAAAAGAATGTCGACTGATTTATGATACCTTCATAAAGCAATCGAGGGGTGTATTGCCTGATTACATCGCCCCACAACCCATTGAGGATCATCAACCGATGAAGTTTGAATTCCCTGATGAGGACATCTCGAGGTGCTCTGATCGAAAGGTTGAGAGTAACCGATCCCGGAGGAGGGGCCTGACCCTGAATCCGAACGGATTCTGATGTCTGATGGGGAGGTTAAGGTGAATAAGCTTTTGCTGCCAGGATAACGTTTGAGTGCACCGATGGTGTGATGGAGTATGAAGCTTGTATCCTGGGTATCGAACGTCGGTGCGTACATCTACTGGGGAAACTCCTTTCTCATTGGTGTAGGGAATGGAAGCCATGTTACCTGTTGAGGTTCAGATTCCCTCTTTGAGAGTCCTGATGGACGTGAAGTTGCAAGAGGCTGAATGGGTAAGGACCCGGTATGAAGAATTGAACCTAATAGAGGAAAAGAGGCCGGCAGCCATCTGTCATGGGCAGTTGTACCAGCAAAGGATGAAGCGTGCTTTTGACAGAAAGGTGCGACCTCGGGTATATCACGTAGGTGATATGGTGCTGAAAAGGATCCTTCCTCCTCAAAACGATCGAAGGGGCAAATGGACGCCAAATTATGAAGGTCCATTCGTGGTCAAGAAGGTTTTCTCTGGCGGAGCCTTGTTGTTAACGACCATGGATGGCGAGGATTTTCCATCCCCTGTGAATGCGGACGCAGTTAAAAAATACTTCGTATAAATAGACCCGCTGGACGAGAAGAACAAAATAGTCCAGGCAAAAATGGGCATCCCGGCGAACCAAAAAAACAGAAGAAAGGTTCGGGCAAAAATTAGGGATATAAATGGAAAAATGTACACCCGGCAAGTCGAAAACCTGAAAAGGCGACTTGGGCAAAAATGGGTATCCCGGTGGACAGAAAACCCGAAAGGGCGGTCCAGGCAAAAGAGGGATTGAAACGAACAACTGCGTCTAGCATGATCGTTTGCGCTTTGGTTAAAGCATCATGGATAATACCCGGTGGGGATCAGTCGGAATCGTCTTGTTCAGAAGGCAGAAAACACGGAGAGTCTGAGGACATATGGGGTGTAACCAAGTTGGAACTCGATGAGATCGCGGGTTTCGCATTGCCATTAGGATAGATTTTTCCTTTTGTGCGTGATTACCTCTTTTCAGGAATTGCTTCCTTTGTATTGCTCAATTTGAGCCACACTTTTTCAATAAATAAAATGCATATTCAGTCAAATAATTTTGTTTTTGTCTTTCATTACCGCTTTGATTGCAAAAACGTCCGATTATTTTGATAAAGAATGTTGCATTTTAACACATACAGGTTCCTTCCAATGCATGTTTATAAGATCGAAAGCTTGAAATCTTATTCGGAAGGATGGAGTGACCCAAGTGTTGAAATCTTGACACGCCTGGGGCACGGTTTTATCTGACGATCTGTTTTGCAGGTGTTGTTAGATATTTTTTCACTCACTTGCAGGTTGTGATGTGGAAGCTGTTGATGAAGCAAATCCCCATGGAGTCCAATCAGGGACGAATGAATATGAAGGGATGATGAAGTGACGTTGAGACGTACGACGATCCTTGAATGATATCAAGAAGACTCTTCAAAATCGGAAGATTGGAAAGTCTGTAGAAATTCCCCGCAGGGTCCAATCAGGGACAGGCAAGTGGGAGAACAGTGCAGAGACGAGGGACGTCCGACGACCTTTGGAATTAATCAAGAAGACTCTTCAAAGTCGAAAGATTGAAAAGTATGTATAAATCCCAGGAGTACGTTTCTCGACGAGCGCGGAGCGTTTGGGAGTACAAGATGATGGAGCAGAAAAGGTCCAGACGAGTCTGGGAATTCTCAAAAGTGGAAAGCTGATACGAGATTGGGAGGTGGATACCGTGGTTCGACGAGTCGACGGGTGTTCTGTACCAACTTTCCTCATTTCCCCGGAGGGGTCCCCAAGCAGAATTAAAGGACTAACTCCCCAGCAGATCCAAGGTCTATGGGTCCCTTAGTCGAGTCGAGATGGTTATCCCCGGCAGGTTGAAAACGGTGTTTCCTCCGCAGCCAGGCCTGAAGGTTGCTATCCCCGAGTGGAGCGGGTTTCAATGAAATATATCTCCAGCAGTGTTCATCCTACCAGTGGATTGGATGAGTTTCCGTAGCAGACGGATATCTGCATCCCCAGCTGAGTGTATCCTACGTATGGATTGCATGGGTTGTCCCCAGCGGAGTAGTATTTGTTTCCCCTAGCAGGGTCTGGATGGTTATTTCCAGTTGATGTCAGATCGATGCTTCCCCAGTCGCCAGGCCTGGAGGTTGCTGTTTCCCAACAGAGTATCTGTGAGCATTTCCCTAGTGAAGTCGTCAGGTATCTGTGAGGTTTCCCCAACGCAGGTTCGGGATTGATATCCTCAGCAAGTCAAAGACCGAGGTATCCCCACAGAGCGTTGGTGGTCCTTATCCCCAGCAGTTTCCCGAGCGGATTGGGTGCAAAGGAGGTTCTTCCCCAGCAAGGGTTACCTTTTCCCAGCAGCAGTGCTATTCCCCAGCAGGGTGGCGATCGGAGTATTGACGAGTTCCTCAGCAAAGTGTCTCGTGCTCCCCGGCAGAGTCCCTTGAGGGGGATACTTTTTATGCATTCATCATGTAGAATAAGCATAGCATGTTGCATGAAAAAATAAATCGCGTAGCATTTCCATAATTATGGAGCATTACGCAGAAAAAGTCATGCATCATGGCAAGCATAGGCTAGTCTCAAGCCGTGGATACCGTTTGAGAGGTGGTTTCGCCTGAATTTGGAAGGAAGATGTTACTCGGATGGGTTTAGCATCATGATGTCAGATCAACAATATTCCCCAGTAGTGCAATACTGGAGGACACTTTTCCGTCAGACGAAGATGGAAATGTTACGCGATCAGCGCGACTCGAGCCGTGGTTATCGCTTGAGGTTTGGTTTCGACAGAAGTTGGAAGGTGTTACTCTGAGGAGTTCAGCATTGTGAGTTTGGAGCAGCAGTATCTACCAGTCATCAGTAAGTGTCTGGTCGAGCTTTTTTTGGTGTCAGTAAACATCATCATTCGATGTCTAGTAAACGTCGCGTTATTTCCCAGTCATCAGTAAGTGTCTGGTCGAGCTTTTTTTGGTGTCAGTAAACATCATCATTCGATGTCCAGTAAACGTCGAGTTATTTCCCAGTCATTGTTTAATGTCTGGTCGATCATTGTTTGATGCCTGTAAACATCATCGTTCGATGTCCAGTAAACGTCGCGTTTTCTCCCAGTCATCAGTAAGTGTCTGGTCGAGTTTTCTTTGGTGTCAGTAAGCATCATCGTTCGATGTTACGTAAACGTCGAGTCTCTTCCCAGTCATCAGTCAGTGTCTGGTGGAAGGTGTACCCTCTGACATGTCGCCCTTAGAGTGGTGTTGGTGTTATTTCCGGCGTTGCCAGCGGAATTATCACAAGAAGATGGAGAACGGGGTTCAATCGGAGAAAGGGAAATGTTAAGGCATTTTCTGGAGACGGGGTCCAAATGGAGAAAGGGAAATGTTGAGGCATTTTCTGGAGACGGGGTCCAAATGGAGAAAAGAAGATGTTGAGGCATTTTCTGGAGATCGGGGACCAAATGGAGAAAGGGAGATGTTGCGGCATTTTCTGGAGAACGGGGTTCACAATGGCGATCGCGAGTAATCGTCAGGCGACTGGGGTTCAAACTGGAGAATGGGGTTCATTATTTTGGCAAACAGGAGAACGGGGTTCAAATGCAGTGATCTGAGGATCATTTGCGCAAGAGAAAAATTTCGGGGTTCAAGAAAAGCATAAAACAGGAAAGGAATAATAATCCACAGCGGATATGTGGTGTTCAGGCCATGATTATCCCGGCGTTACCATTTATTTTGGTATCCAGGTCGATGTTGCTGTTTCGGTGATCAGGCCGACTTTCTCCGTACCAGACGGGATTTCTTTTTCAAGATTGTGTCTTCGCCGATGTTGACGGGCGTTGTTAATTATTTTCCCATCAGAGTGCAAATTGTTCGTCTGTTCTTGGTATTCAATCACTCTTCATCCTGATCATCTGAAAGCCGAGGCTGTTCATATGGACAGGTTCACAGTGGATTCAATAGGGGCAGCTGTAACACCTCAAAATTTGCCCTCCTCTCTTGGGACTAGCATAACATATTTGCATATCATCTTAGGTCATTAGGCATTGCATATTGCATATCATGTGGTTACATTGTGCAAGTTATCCTCCTAAGTCTTGATCAGAAGATGGTGAGGTTATGTGCAAGCTAGGGTTTCATTGGACTGGTCATTAATCATCTGAGGATGTGGAGGTCCAAATTAGGGTTTTGTGGTTCTCAAAGGGGATTGGTCTTCATCTTGATTGAAATGATTCATCATCATCATCATGGTTTGTCATCATCAAGTGTTGGAGCAGACACCTTGAGATTAGGGTTTTGACCACTGGTCAACCCTAATCAGTTGTATTGGACCAATCAGGGCATGGCAAGGAGATGGGGTCTACAATGGATATGGGGATCATTTCATGATTGTATTGAGCTTATTGAGGCTAGGGTTTCATCATTGAACCATTTCATCAGAGGATTGGGGCTTAACTTGATCAGTGCATTGCCAAATTCATCTATCAGTTGAAAAAGTCAACCGTGGTCAACTGTGCTTGATTTTATGGATTTGGAGGTGGGAGAGAGTTGGATACACTTCATTCATGTTGGAACAAGTGTTATTTGACATGTCAAAGCTCAAGAATGAAGAAAATAAAGTCAGAACAAAAATTGCCAAAAATAGAAAGTGACTTGTAATGGAAGTTTCCAAAAATGGAAAGTTTTTGACCACAAAATTACATGTCCAAGGAAGCTTCAAATGAAAATTTGTTCAACATGAAAGTTGTAGATCTTGGTCTCACCTTTCCAAAAAGTCCAAGAACTTGAAAATCCCATGTATGGTTGGCAAGTTATGGTCCATTCAATTTCAAAAATGACCCATAATCAAAGTGGCATAACTTCCACATGGAGTGTCCAAAATGAGTGATATTTTTATGAGCAATCTCCATTTAACATGTACTTTCATGGTGCATAATCAAAGTTCTTCAAAAATGGTCAATGCAAAAGGTCAATTTTCAAGTGTACTAATGAAAATCCAAGGGCAAAATGGTCCAAATGGAGAAATACTTGGAATGTTGGAATGGGAGTTTTTGCAACACATCACAAATACCAAATGTGACTTGTTTCAACTGTCATAAGTGTTCAAGGTTCAATATTTGGCAAGGCTACTTTTGAACATTCACTTAAAATGCATTTTTTAGCATAACATATGGAAAATGAGAAATACAATGCCAATTGCTATGAAATCAAAGCCAACACATCACAAATGATAATTGGAAGATGTCTGAGCTGTCATATAGCTGTCATGAGGCCTAGGGTGAAATGTCATTTTTGCCCTTTCACTCAAATTGCACATTAAGCTAATTGTTTCATTTTTGGTTAATTGGTGATTAGAAGGTGATTAAGCAAGAGTATAAAGCTTTAATTGTAACTGAATTTGGATCATAATCACAAATCTCAAGAATTTCCAACTGTTTTTCCCTCCAAAAGTGCAAAATCTCAAGAACTTCACCAAGCTTCTTTGGATCGAAACTCAATCAATTCTCCACCAAAATACAAAATTCTTTTTGATTTGTGCTCCAATCATCTTCCTCTTCAACTGTTTTGAGGAAATTGTGCAAGAAAACCTCCAATTCGTGACTGTTCATGTGGTGTGCAACAATGGAGTTTGGAGATTTCTCTCACCTGGATCGTGTTTGAGCTAACCTAAGCATTCCAATCATCTTCCTAAAGCTTCTCCTTCATCTGTTTTGGACTTTGGCGCGTGGAAACTCAAAGAACATCAACTGCCATTGCAAGGTGCATAAATCTCGAATCTCATCATTTTCTAAATTTCCATATGCGTTTTGTAGAGCTTGCAATGTAGATTAACATGCTAGGTGTAGTTTTCGAAATGATTAACGGATGAGTGAGATATCTTGATTTTTAGTTTGATGTTCAAAACCTAAATCGATCGATCCGTGAGATACAGTTAGGATTAGGTTAAATAGGTTACATATTTGGAAACCTCATGCTCATACGGTTCCAATGGTTATAAACATGTTGATTTTGGTTGCGATTCATGGATTTTGATTTTCTGGAAATTATTTGCGAAGAAGACGATGAAATTGCTCGTTTGATCCAAATCTTTGCCTGGCTGTTTGAATTTGGTGTTTGGCGCCTTCGGTAGCCAATCACAACATTCCATTACCGCGCCTGATACGACGTCGTTTTGGCCAGTTTCATCTTATTTTCAAAAATGCCACTGGCGCTTTAATTAAATAATTAATTCTATTTTCTTTTTCATTTCATTTTTCATTTAATTGCTTGAACTTAGAAAATTCCTATAGGATTCATTTTTTATCCAAATTGAGTGCAATTTTTTGCATTGTTCTCATGAGAATGTGTAAAATTTAATGATATTTTTTGTGAATTTTTTTGCATGAATGGAAAAATAATGAGCCTAGGGTTTGTAGAATGTGTCATATTTTTGTACACTTTGCCATATTCATCATGAAATGCTCATACTTGTAAAGAAATGGATGAAAATTTTTGTGCTTATTTTGGACATGTTGATGGTGATTGTCATGTATAGTTTGTAATTTTTGAATACTTGGTGAAGGAGATATGATTTTTTGAATAGAGGTGTGACAATTTGTGTCACACCAAGCTAGGTCAACTTTCTGATTTTGTTTGCCTGGCTTAGGAATGTTTGATGGTTCCAATTTTTTGCATGAATGATCATTGATATGTCAAGATAACATGTGAATTTTGCTGGGATTTTTGGTTGCAGTTTCAAATTGATTGATAATTTTCTTCTCTGTGTGCTCATTTGGTAACCTTGTGTGACACATGTTGGCATTTTGCTTGTGAAATTCTCATATGGTATTGGATGAAGATGAAATTTGGTGTGAGCATTGTAGACACATTATAGGACATTGTGGTTTTGATCCCATTCATTTTTAATATGTTGTCACTGTTTTATGATTTATTGAAGATGATGCTTGTTTGAATGCCTTGAATTGGCTTGCATGAATGTGTCTGGACTTTTTGATTTTCATTGACCTACTTTCTTTTGTCCAATTGAGCTGAAAATTGACATGCTACTTGTTGATTGTGTCCTGTTTAGGTGTGAATTATTTGAGGATTTTTGGAATTGTTTTGGTATGCCTTTGATTGAAGTCATTCTGTTTGGACTTTTGGTGTTGTATTTGACCTAGTTTGTGGTATATTGTGCATGAATTGATATTGGTGAATGATATGAGCATGAGACCAATTGCATTTGATTTCTATTTGTTTGAATGTGATTTTGGATTGGTTTTACTTGCTGTTTAGATTTTTTTCCCCCTTTGGACCCTAGGCTTGGCCTAGTGGTCTAGTTTCTCACATTTGGTTTGGATTTTCAGGATGAAATGCACAATGCTTAAGGAGATTGCTTCAAGGAAATTTGAATTGAGTTTGGTTGATGTTTATGAACTAACATGACTTTGTGTTGTAGGATTGGAAGCTTGAGCTTGGGCTTATAGCTTGCACTTGTGTGCATTGACTTGTGTTGTCTGTATAGATTAACATTTGTTGTTTATCGTTGGTTTGTCTGAGTACTGATGATACTTGATTGATTTCAGGTACATTTAGTCGCTTACAGTTCTTTAAGAACTTGCTTGCTGTTGCTTGGTTTTTTTAACCAGTTGAGGTAGAATCTCTATACTTCATGTAGTCTGGAAGACCTGGCCTGTTACTTGGCCAGGCAACTGTCTGAAGTCCTCCTTAAGAGGCGATGTCTGTGGTTGTTTACTTTTGTGCCAAGCAGGTGAAGACCTCTATGAGGCAATTGGCGGAATCCAAGGGATATGCAATCTATCCCCCGCTATTCTGTGAGTCGTCCCTCTGCTCACACCACTGTGTTGATGCATTGGGACACAAACCCAAGATCTTGTACTTGGTACAGTTGTGTCAGAGTCTTGAGCGTAGAAGGGTCCCTCCATTCTGGACCCACGCTCCTTTGTCTGAAGCTCTCCCTGATCAGGGATAAGAGCTGTGAAGTCTAATCTTCACTCACCTATCATCTGCTTCACCTTAGCCCCGCAATGGCAAGGTTAAGAGCGAATACTACCTTGTACAGATGACTTGCTTCGGCAGTCAAACCCATTGTTTGAGCCTCACTTGACTGGTTATAGTGTGTGCTTTGTGAATATTTGCTTGAGATGCTTGTTTTGTTTTGTATGCTTGTATGCTTGCTTCTTTCCTGGATAGGATTAGCTTGCTGTTGTGCAAGTAGGTAGAAACCACAACATAGGGCAATGATGCATGACAACACTAGGCTCGAGTACAGCTCCCTGGTAGTGTGTCTTCCCTTGGTTTCTGGCTAAAATTTCTTTCCCTTTCAGGGGAACTACATCGCCCTGATCCTCGTTCCAGACGAGGTATGTAGGCAGGAGGTCGTGCGAGACCTCTCCGGGCACTTTTTTTCTTTTGTGTGTGTTTACTTGTTATCTTCTTGTGTGTGTCTGGTTCGGATGCTGACGTAAGCCCAGTGATTGGCGGTCGGGCTCCACGTTTGCCCTTTGGTGTGTGTTTGGTTCGGATGCTGATGTAAGTCCAGTGATTGGCATTCAGGCTCCATGTTTGCCTGTGTTTCTGTTTGCTTGTTTGGCGTGCGTGAGCCGAACTACGACAGCTCTGATTCTCGTTCCAGACGAGATACGTAGGCATAGGATGCGATGTCCTATCGAGCTCTCTTCTTCTTAACCCCACCTGTGTTGTCTTAGCGTGTGTGTATGATGTTTGTCTGTTTATTTTAGCAACCTATTCTTTCTTTTAGAACGTGGATCCCGTCGAGTACGACGGACGTGAGGGGTGCTAATACCTTCCCCTTGCGTAACCGACTCCCTTACCCTTTCTCTTTGGTCGCGAGACCACGTCTTTTCCAGGTTTCTCTGAGCGTTTCCTTTCCCTATCTTGGGATAAATAACGCGCAGTGGCGGCTCTGTTTGTGTTTTTTTTGTTTTAGCCCGCCGGTTGTTTTTCGCGGATGCGACACATAACTGTTTCATTATGTATGTTGATGCATGTGAATGTATGTTGATGCATGTGAGAGACGATTTATATGATAAATAAGCCAGTGAGATCAGAATAATTGCAAATTTGCTCAAATTAAATATTAAGTTTATGCTTTCCAAGTTTTAGCACTCATCAAGACTAGTATCAGATAATGTAGGTTTCGCCTACGCGAGGTGCATGTTCTATATTAGTAAGGTGCGATGGGATAATTGTAATATCCAATTGCTAAAACAATGGGTCAAACTTAACTAAACAAATTATAATAAGATTATATATGTTTAGAAGCAAGAGTTGGAAATGATCCATGTGATGGATTGGAATAAGGAGTTATTCACCCAACTAAAATATTCGAGAGTTGTATTAGATACAATTGGAAGGAGTTCCTACCTAAATAACCTAGTTTTGTGTAATCCGCCTACGCAGACTTAAAACAAAGTGAAATGTGGATCTCAACCCACTAGAAAATCTTCCAACGGGATTTTCCGAATCAAATGGTGAGGGTCATTTGTTTTGAGTAAAATAGTGGGAGCATATTTAATTAAAGGCCTAATTAAATATGTTATTGATACTTATATTTTCATTATTTTCATGTAGATTACCATGACAACAAACACCTTTAACAACATTTTGCGATCAATCCTTGACAAGGAAAAATTGTCTGGGATAAATTTTCTGGATTGGCACCGAAATCTGAGGATTATCCTTAAACATGATAGAAAGCTGTATGTCTTGGAGAAACTTGTTCCTGAAGAGGAACCTCATAGTTCTGCATCTAAGGCAGAAAGAGATGCTTATAAGAAGCATGTCGATGATGCTAATGAAACTGCTTGTCTCATGCTAGCTACCATGAACATAGAGTTGCAAAAGCAACATGAGAACATGGCAGCGTTCGATATGATCGAACACATGAAGATGCTCTATCAAGAGCAACCAAGGCATGAAAGGTTTGAAGTTTCAAAAGCCTGTTTTCAAGGCAAGTTAGCTGAGGGAGCCCTGTAGGTCCCAATGTGCTCAAGATGATTGGGTATGTGGAAAACCTTGAGAGGTTGGGTTTTCCCCTCGAAAAGGAACTTGCGACTGATTTGATCTTGCAATCGTTGCCAGATAGATTCAGTCAATTTGTCCTAAATTTCAATATGAATGATATGGACAAATCTCTTCCTAAACCGCTATCCATGTTAAGAACTGGTGAGCAGAATCTGAAGTCAAAAGGGGAGTCCATTCTGATGATCGGAAATGGAAAGAGACAGAACAAAAGACCCACCAAGCAGGGTGATAAAGGGAAAGGCAAGGAATTTGCCAAACCCAAACCCATTGTTGCTGCTTTGAAGCCTAGTGGAGGCATAACAAAGGAAGGCACCTTCTTCCATTGCGGTAAGACCGGACACTGGAAGAGAAACTGCCCAAAGTACCTGGAAGATAAGAAGAATGGAGTAGAGACTTCAACTTCAGGTATTTTTGTTATTGAAATTAATTTATCTACTTCTGCATCATGGGTATTAGATACTGGATGCGGTTCTCACATTTGTACGAATGTGCAGGGGCTAAAAAGGAGTAGAGATTTGGCAAAAGGTGAAGTTGACCTACGAGTTGGCAATGGAGCAAAGGTTGCTACTTTAGCCGTAGGAACTTATGTATTGACTTTACCTAGTGGTTTAATAATTCATTTAGAGAGTTGTTATTATGTACCTGCAATTAGCAGGAATATTATTTCTGTTTCTTGTTTGGAAAAGTTTGGTTTTTCATTTATAATAAAGAACAATTGTTGCTCAATTTATTTGAATGATATATTCTATGCTACTGCACAAATGAACAATGGACTATATGTCCTTGATCTTGAAATTCCTATTCATAACATTAATACTAAAAGGATGAAACCTAATGAGTTAAATCCAACTTACCTTTGGCATTGTCGATAAGGCCACATAAATGAGAAACACATTTCGAAACTCCATAAAGATGGACTCTTGGACTCTTTTTATTATGAATCATATGAGACATGCAGATCTTATTTAATTGGAAAGATGACAAAGTCTCCATTCACAGGAAAAGGTGAAAGAGCTAATGATCTTTTGGCCCTCATACATACTGATGTATGTGTGTCGCATCTCAAAAAATGCGATTCCTCGTGATGGTCATGGAAAAAATTTACGTTCGAACAAAGTCGCCACCGAACTTTATTTATCCCAATGAAGGGATAGGAAAATATCGATAAAACATTAAGGAAATAGAATAATGGTTGTCGCAACCATATTCAGGTTCGGGAGTGGATTTCGTAAGGGGAAGGTATTAGCACCCCTTACGTACGTTGTATTCAACGGGAACCTTTTAGTTCTAATGTGCGTTTCGAGTGTTAATTTATGTTTGTTTGTTATCTTTGGGTTATAAAATATAGAAATGGATGAGAACCTAAGAAAGGAGAAATGGGAGGTTTTTTATTAGTGTGCTCGCGAAGATACAACAATCTCCTGCCTACGTATCCTTAAATAAGGAAATCAGAGCATTTGTAGTTCGGGGAACTACGGTTGGTTGGTGTTTTTTAGTGAAAAACTATTTAGATCGTGTTCTAAAGGCTAAACATTGACTTGTCTACTCTCAACGGAGGCTTAAGCACTAGTTTGTTGTGCGCATTAGAAAGGATTAAATGGTGTTCTTTTTTAAAAGAGTTTCAGTCACACGGGGGTGACAAGTTGGATTAATATGTTGGATGTTTTGACTGGTTGAGATGTTTTTGGTTGGATGACGATTACTCGGATATTCGAGTAAGACAACTCGTATCCTAACAGTCGGGAAAGGGAGTAGAAGACTCTAGACCACTTTCTTTTTCATCCTTAATTACATAAAGGATTTGATAATAATTAAGGTGTTTTAAATGGATGACGAATACTCGGATAATCGAGTAAGACAACTCGTATCCTAATAATCGGGAAAGGGAGTAGAAGACTCTAGACCGCTTTCTTTTTCATCTGAGTGATTACGAAAATAAGTTTGCGTATGGTTGATGTATTTTAGCATGAACGACAAATACTCGAATGACTGTGTAAGACAGCTCATATCCAAGCATTTGAGAAGAGGAATTGAAAGCTCAAAACCATCTCGTTTTTCGTATAGTTTGTTAAGAAAATGATTTGATTAAGTTGTATGTTTGGCGGAAAATGACAATTGTTCGACTGACCGAGTAAGAAAACTCGTATTCGTCCAATTGAGGAGTGAAGTTGAAAACTCAAAGTCAACTCCTTTTTCATTCAACTTATTGTAAAAAAATTGTTTTGATTTAATCGGGGTATTTCAATTGAGTTTGAGAGAAAATACTCGACGTTGGATCGAGGTTTTAGATTTGTGTTTTGGATGAAGTGAATTTATTTAGTGTATTGCTCTTCTAATCGATAAAAATCGAATAGGTCTCATTGTAAGAAAGCCCAAGAGTAAGCTATGTGAGGTTGATGGCGATGCTTTAAAAGCGATCGACTTACAAGGGTGTTTTGAATTGATTTGGAAAAGGCGCACTCGATATTGACCGAGATTTGTATTTACATGTGCATATGAATTGAATTATGAAAATGGTCTCAAAATGAGATTGCTTATGAATTTTAGCTTATGCAACGCGAATGCAAAATAACCAACAAGAAAATAAAGAGTCTCATTATAAGGTAGCCCAAGAGAAAGCCTTTTGTGTGCTAAAGTGACCTAAGCTAAACAAAGGATAATGGTTTTACAGACATGCATGTAAGTTGCGGGTGAAAATCCAAGTGTTTACAAAGTATCACAAAGAGTAAAGGAATGTTTCCAAGCAAAGGTCCTAAGATGAAATCCTCTAAGTCCAAGTTGATTAAGAGTGGAGTGAATATTTTTTGTCTTACCATTTTATCATATTTTTTTTATTTTTAATGTATGATGACAATAAAATGAATAACAAGTAAATAAACATGCATGATGAGTTTGTACAATGATGATGATAATGAGTACTTTAATATAAATTACAAGGTAATGACATAAAAGTAAATCAGAAGATAAAGAATGACAATATCACAATAATAATGGTTAGTGAATGTAAATGACACAAAATAAACCACAAGTTAATTGAAACAAAAATCACAATAACAAAGGTTAATGATAAAAAAAAAAGTTAATGAAGGAAAATTAGTGGTTAGTAATATGTACAAAATGAACATCTTGAGGACTATTTTTATAGGTCAAAAAGACTTAAAATATAACACATTAAGGGATAGTTTATCATTGATACAAAGTATTGAAGATGATTGAAAAATCAACTAACAATAGATTTGTAACAAAGAAAGTTATGCAACCCTAAGTCCATCTATCAATATTTTAAAAGATTATAGTTTGTTCTCTTTATTTTTGTTTTTACTCCTTTTTTATTTAGCAAGATAGTAAGAGGGTAAATAGATTAGCATAATGTAAATGATATGGTTAGATAACAATAAACATAAACATAAACATAAGGTACTTGAAATAAAGTGAACAATAAAAATAAATTGCAAGGAAGTAAAATGCAATAATATAAATGTTAGGAGTTAGTAGTTAGTAGGACAATAAGCAAATAGAATAACAAGTTAATGTAAAGAAAATGGTTTCATCTATGTATCAAATGACCCAAACATGGTTGAAATAGAGGCAACCTATTAATTCCTCAAAGTATCATGAAGGATCTATTGATCAATCATTAATAGGTTTGAAACATTGAAGGTTTTATCCATTCTAAACAACCATAGCCATGATATAATAGATCTCATCAACCAAATAGATGTGAAAACAAGTCAACAATAAATAGCAAATGAAACAAAACACTAAGTTTGATTAAAGATAGTGGATAAGAGTAGCAAGAGCAAGAAATCCCAAAAAAAAGATGTAAACCAAAGTTAATCATTTTTTACAAGCTTGAGTCTAAAACCTCTCAAAAAATTAAACAAGAATAAACAACCATTTTCAACACAAAAACAGAACCAAAAAGTTAACAAAGTTTAAGCTAAAATCATTACCCAAAAATGTTGAAAAAGGGTAGGTTGAAGTGGTGTTGAGCTTGGATATAAAGCAAGGGGTTTGGGATGAAAGTGTTTATGGTGGAAATATAGTAAAGGAGATGAGTTATGAGTGTTAGAGAGTAAGAAGTTTTGAAAAAAATATCAATGTGGACAAACAAGTTGGTAGGGTGACTTTTCTAAGAGAGAAAGATTTTTTGTTTTGGCTTAGGTTTAGAGAGGTGAATAAATGGTACTTGGACATAACTTTTGGGGGCTATGAAGCATGAAAAATGAGGGGAAATAGTACCTCTATTTATAGGGACAGTTGGTGGAAAAAGGGGGTGATCCAAAAAGTACATTGTGTAAAAAACAGACCTACTATAGCTGCCTGCGCAGGTGTAATCAATTATCCTAATTAGGGTAATCGGTTACACAGTCTAAAATGGCCAAAAATTCAATTTTGGGTCTGTGTAACCGGTTACGCTGATTAGGGTAACCGGTTACCCAATTTTTTTTTTGAAATATTGAATGTATGCATGTGCAGTATGGTCATGGATCAGATGAAAGTTGTATCAGGGTAGGGATAAAATTGGGGTATGACAGTTGCCCCTATTTAATTACCTCGAACCAGAAAGTATGAATGACAACAGTCTTCGTACATTCGCGGTGGAAGATAATTAAATACTTAAAAGACCCAAATTTTGTCCTTTAAAATGTAAGGAAGAAATGCGGAAACCAAAGGCATTGAGAAATATAGTAAGAAAAGGTTATCGGAAGGTAAAACAATCAAGACTCTCTGGGATTTATCAGAACAACATCTTGGATGCCATGATCGAGATATTCTGACAATAGAACGATACTTCAATGGTATCTAAGACCTTTTTGAAAATTAGCAGAACATTGTTTTGACCAGAAACAAAATATTCTCTGGGGGTCACGGAGTAGTTCCTTACATGATATAATCGAGATATTCCAACAAGGGAATGATACCTCAATCGTATCTAAGATTCTCCGAGGATACTAGAGCAGTATCCTGAAAACAAATGAGTTTCTTCAAATGAATGAAATAGTGTTTCAAACAAACAAATGAGATTCTTCAGATAAATGAAACAGTATCTTAAACAGGAAATGAGATTCTTCGGATAAATGAAGCAGTATCTCAAAGAGAATCTGAAATGAGACTCTTCATATTGATGAAGCAGCATCTCAAACAGTAAAAATGAGATTCTCTGTATTGAGTCGAAGCAGCATCTTATATGATAGAATTAAGATATTCCAACAAGGGAAAGATACCTTAATTGAATCTAAGACTCTCCGAGGATATTAGAGCAGTATCTCTAAAAGAATCTGAAATGAGACTCTTCATATTGATGAAGCAGTATCTCAAACAGTAAAAACGAGATTCTCTGTATCGAGTCGAAGCAGCATCTTATATGATAGAATTAAGATATTCCGAACAAGGGAATGATACCTTAATTGAATCTAAGACTCTCCGAGGATACTTAGAGCAGTATCTCTAAAAAATATGAAATGAGACTCTTCATATTGATGAAGCAGTATCTCAAACAGTAAAAATGAGATTCTCTGTATCAAGTTGAAGCAGCATCTTATATGATAGAATTAAGATATTCCAAACAAGGGAATGATACCTTAATTGAATCTAAGACTCTTAGAGGATACTTAGAGCAGTATCTCTAAAAAATCTAAAATGAGACTCTTCAAATTGATGAAACAGTATATCAAACAGAGAAATGAGATTCTTCAGATAAATGAAGCAGTATCTCGAATATTCGTCTGTTGGGGGAATTTTAAGAAAAGACTCCTTTTGAGGGAGATTTACTGGAAATGCTCTGCAGGGGAAAAAGCTCATAAGAGACTTTTTAGGGTAACCTCTGCTTGGGGAGCGATGATTGTAAAGAAAATTGCTGGGAATATCATTTTTAATCGTAAAGTCGAAAAAATGATTTACTGAGATATAATCCCACGAGCATATGCCGGGTAACTTCATTTGGATTGAGGAATGTCCAAGATATACATGAAGGACCTTGGATCCTGACATTTTATATTTGATTTTTGTATGATGTCCCACTTTAGGTGGGATTTTCATGCATGGGATGATGCATGGGATGTATGCAAATATGCAATTTGTTGGGGATATTTGGTTGTGCATGTAGGAATGCGAATGACCTTTTTTATTATGTTGAAGGTTATGCATGAGTATGCTGATGATTGATATGACTATTTCTTTTAATTTTCTGTTTGGTAGGAAAACCACTTATGAATGATTTATATGATGCATGTTAGAATGCAAATGGGTAATCGGATATGCCCCGGTTATGACGTTTTTGCTCTGGGGTATGATGCCAATAGTATGGACTTTTGTTATTGGGGTGATTAATGGAGATCAAGTTTTAATGCCCCCTACTAGGTGGTTTTGGGAATATATTTGGGTTTCTCCAAGTTACTGAAAGATTCAGACTTTTCAACACGCGATACTCCATCCATGATTTATCAATGTTTCTGTCGGAAATGTGATGGAGCCTTGCCCCGTTCTGGCTATACCATGAGTACATTTATGAGAGGTATGAATTAGTAGTTGAAAGGAGCACGACTATCTGCAATCAGTCATACACCTTTATGAGAAATAAGAATGAATCTTGGAGACTGAAGTATTTGTCCACTTATTGTTTCAAAAGCAATTTTACCACTTTATTCAAACATGTGTTTTATTTTCTCCAATAATTTTTAAAAGTGATGTTTATCCAAAATAAAAAGGTGCTTTGCAAACAAAAACAGATAAAATATAAAAATGATTTGGGTACAACTTTTGTTGAGAAGATTTTCTCTTTTATTGATTTGCCCCTTGAATGGGTGATTGTACATAAAGATGCAATTCCTTAATGAGGTAATTGCGGTGCATAGAAACAAAATGGCAATGAAAATTGAGTTCTTATTGAGTTTCCACACTGTTATGATCCTTATGTCTTTGATAGCCTGAGCATTTTGCTTTTGAAAAGTGAGGTAAGTTGATTCTTTGTCTTCGAGGGTACGTCAGATGTCTGTAAGTACAACTTTTTGCCTTGGAATTAATCCCTAACTTTTTCCTGGACCGCCCTTTCGGGTTTTCGATCCACCGGGATACCCATTTTTGCCTGAGTCGCCCTTTCGGGTTTTCAACTCAGCGGGTCAAATTATTTTATTTTCATCCCTAATTTTTGCCTGGATCGCCCTTTCGGGTTTTCGATCCACCAGGATAGCCATTTTTGCCTAAATCGCCCTTTCAGGTTTTCGATTTAGCAGCTTTTATTATTCCACTTTTTTAGGCGAAGTACTTTTTAACAGCATCAGTGTTGGTGGGAAGCGGCAACTCATCACCATCCATAGTTGCCAGAATCAGAGCACCCCCGGAAAAGGCTCTAACCACCACAAATGGACCTTCATAATTTGGTGTCCATTTCCCTCTGGAGTCTTTGTGAATAGGCAAGATTTTCTTCAGCGCTAAATCTCCCTCTTGAAACACCCTGGGACGAACTTTCTTGTCGAATGCCTTCTTAAGACGCCTTTGGTATAGCTGTCCGTGACCTAACGCTTTCAAGCGTTTCTCCTTAATAAGGTTGAGCTCGTCATACCTCGATTGAACCCATTCTGCCTCGTCTAGCTTAGCCTCCATCAAGACTCTCATCGAGGGGATCTCTACTTCTATAGGGAGAACTGCTTCCATACCGTATACCAAGGAATAAGGGGTTGCCCCTGTTGATGTTTGTACCGACGTGCGATAACCATGTAATGCAAAAGGTAACATCTTGTGCCAATCCTTGTACGTGACAACCATCTTCTGGATGATTTTCTTGATATTTTTATTTGCAGCTTCAACAACCCCATTCATCTTAGGTCGATAGGATGATGAGTTGTGGTGCTCGATCTTGAATGTTGTGCATAACTCCTCCATGATCTTGTTGTTGAGATTGGACCCATTATCAGTGATGATTTTATTGGGAATCCCATATCGACATATGATGTTATTTTTCAAGAAACGGGCGACTACATGTTTTGTGACATTCGCATAAGACGCGGCTTCCACCCATTTGGTAAAGTAATCTATGGCCACCAAGATAAATCTGTGTCAATTTGACGCTTTGGGTTCTATCATTCCAATCATGTCGATGCCCCACATAGAGAAAGGCCAAGGTGATGCTATGACATTCAGCGGGGTAGGCGGTACATGTATTTTGTCAGCATAGATTTGGCACTTGTGGCATGTTCTGGTGTAATGATAACAGTCGGTTTCCATTGTCAACCAGTAGTAACCTGCCCTTAGAATTTTCTTTGCCATGGCATGCCCATTGGCGTGCGTACCGAAAGACCCTTCGTGTATGTCCCTCATAAGCTGATTTGTTCCATTTTTGTCCACACACCTCAACAAAACCATGTCATAGTTTTGCTTGTACAATACCTCTCCATTGAAGAGGAATTTTGATGCCAACCTCCGGAGGGTCCTTTTGTCAAGGCTGGAAGCCTCTGCCGGATATTCCCTCTTCTCTAGATACTATTTGATATCAAAGAACCAAGGTTTACCATCTGGCTTTTCTGTTGTCGTCAGGCAGTGAGCAGGTTCATCAAAACGCCTAATTTCAATATGAGGCTGATGGTTGGGCCATATCAATTTGTACATAGAGGCTAGAGTTGCTAAGGCATCTGCCATCTGATTCTCTTCTCGAGGAATATGAAAGAAAGTGATTTTGTCGAACTTCGGGAGTAGCTTCAGCATATAATCCCGGTATGGAATTAGGTTAGCATGTCTTGTTTCCCAATCGCCTCTGATTTGATGTATGACTAGAGCGGAGTCCCCGAGTACTTCTAGTATCTTGATCTTCAACTCAATAGCTTCTTCCAACCCTAGTATGCAAGCTTCATACTCGACCATGTTGTTTGTGCAGGTAAAATAGAGCTTTGTAGTGAATGGTAGATGGAAATTCTTGGGAGACATCAGCATTGCCCCAATTCCATGGCCTATTGCATTTGAGGCACCATCAAACATGAGCGTCCAACCTGCTCTTGGCTTCAGACTTTCCTCTAGTTTGGAGTCTTCAACATCTTTAACAGCCATGATGTTCTCATCTGGGAAGTCGAACTTCAAAGATTGGTAATCCTCCAGTGCTTGGTGAGTAAGATGGTCTGCTAATATGCTTCCTTTAATCGCCTTTTGTGCAACATATTGGATATCGTATTCTGACAACAACATCTGCCATCGGGCAATTCTACCAGTGAGAGTTGGTTTCTCGAATATGTACTTGATGGGATCCATTTTAGATACCAACCAAGTCGTGTGAGTTAGCATGTATTGCCTGAGACGCTTAGCAGCCCATGCGAGTGCACAACAAATCTTCTCGAGTAATGAATATCTGGTCTCACAATCATTAAACTTCTTGCTCAGATAATAGATGGCATGCTCTTTTCTACCAGTCTCATCTTGTTGTCCCAATACACAACCCATGGACTCATCGAGGACGGTTAGATACATGATGAGAGGTATCCTTTCAGCAGGGGGCATTAGAATCGGTGGCTCTTGCAAGTATTATTTGATTTTATCGAAGGCTATTTGACAATCCTCATTCTACTCCACGCCTTGATTCTTCCTCAGAAGCTTGAATATTGGTTTGCATGTTGCAGTAAGGTGAGAGATAAACCTGGCGATGTAATTTAGTCTCCCCAAGGAACCACGAACCTCCTTCTCAGTCTTTGGTGCAGGCATGTTCTGAATGACACGAACCTTGTCAAGATCTACTTCAATTCCCTTTTGGCTTACAATAAATCCTAAAAGCTTCCCAGATCGAACCCCAAATGTGCATTTATTAGGATTAAGTCTCAACCTAAACTTCCTCAAACGAGCGAATAGTTTCTCCAGGATGGTGTGTGCTCTTCTTCTGTCTGGGATTTGGCAATTATGTCATCGACATATACCTCAATCTCTTCATGAATCATGTCACATTGATATGTTGCCCCAACGTTCTTTAACCCAAACGGCATTACTTTGTAATAAAAGGTTCCCCAAGGGGTAATGAACGTGGTCTTCTCCATGTCCTCGGGATCCATTTTAATTTGGTTATATCCAGAGAAACCATCCATAAAGGAAAACACGGAGAACTGAGCTATGTTATCCACTAATACATCAATGTGAGGTAATGGGAAATCGTCTTTGGGATTGGCTTTGTTTAAGTCTTGGTAGTCTACGCACATGCGGACTTTTCCATCTTTCTTTGATACTGGTACAATGTTAGCAACCCATTATGGGTACTTTGAGACTTCCAGGAAACCAGCGTCAAATTGCTTTCTCACCTCTTCTCTGATCTTGAGAGCCATATCAGGTCGCGTCCTTCTTAGCTTTTGTTTGACAGTAGGGCATTCTTCTTTAAGGGGAAGCTTGTGGGTCACGATGTCAGTGTCTAATCCGGGCATGTCTTGGTATGACCAGGCAAACACGTCGTCATATTTGTGGAGGAGCTTTATCAGTCTTGTCTTCACTATATCTTGAAGCGCTGCGCCTACCCTTACTTCTCTCTTATCTTCTGCTGTTCCCAGATTGATAACTTCAACGTCTTCCTGGTGTGGTTAAATGACCTTTTCTTCTTGTCTGAGTAATCTGGCCAACTCTTCAGGGAGTTCGCAATCTTCCCCCACTTCGTCTTCAGCTTGGTAGATTGGAAAATCAAAGTCATATTGGACCATAGCAGTGTCGTTATCAACGGTCTCGGTGGTGTTTCTGCATGTTATGATTTATGCAATTTATTTAGAAAGTGCGTGCATAAAAATTGATTGCCATTTTCATAAATAGATCAAAACGAAAGAAAAGGAACAAAAATTTGAATGCAAAACGTCATTTCATTAATGATAAAACTCTTGAAAAAGATAAATGAGGCCCTACAACATGCCATTGTGCCTTGGGCAGAGCACAGGGTTTTGTCTAAAAATGATAAAATTACTTTTGAAGTATTTGGGGAACTTCCACAGCCTTACAGTTTGTTAGTTCTTCATTAGGTGTGGCTTGACGCATCCAGCTGGACACTCCCTCTTCGCGATCTTCTTCGCTGATCATTGCCACCTGCTTGCCAAAGATGTGGCCAGCGCTGGTGAACGTTTTCTCCACAGATGGAATCTTCTCTTTGTCAGGTTGGTTACCGACTTTGTCTGATGATGGGTCATACCCCAGGCCAAACTTGTCTCGTTCCTCTTTCACTTCCACCACTTTGCCCCAGTCTTGAGCATCTTCACTTTCCATAACAGCTTTAGCTCCTTGCCACGAGGCCATGGATGGTCCTGATTTCGGGACTTCCAAGGTCTGTTAGATGGCTATCATGTTTACCACTTCCAAGGATTGGAATGGTGTCTCAATGATTTCGCCATCTACCTCGATATATCGGAAAGATGTCAAGTGACTAACCAAGATATCTTCTTATCCTCCAACCACAATCATCTTGTCATTTGTAATGAATTTTAGTTTTTGATGCAGAGTGGAGGTGACAACACCTGCGGAGTGAATCCAGGGTCTCCCAAGTAGGCAACTGTAACCAGGATGTATATCCATGACCTGGAACGTGATATTGAAAATAGTTGGACCTATCTTGGTTGGTAAGTCAACCTCTCCTATCACTGCTCGCCTTGAGCCATCGCATGCTTTTACGATTAGGGTGCTGGGCTTTATACTTATCACTTCCACTGGCAGCTTTATCAAAGTCGTCTTTGGCACGACGTTCAATGAGGAACTTGTGTCTACCAACACCCTTGACAGTATAGTATCTATGCATTTCAAAGAGATATGGAGAGCCTTGTTATAGTTCTTTCCCTCAATCGGTAGTTCGTCATCATTAAAACCCAAGAAATTCCTAATAGTCACACAAGCTATCACGTCATCAAACTGTTCTATTGTTATGTCCTTGGTGATATGAGCGGCGCTCAATACCTTCAATAGAGAATTCATGTGTGCTTCTGAGTTGAGCAGTAGAGATAACATGGAAATTTTAGAAGGTGTTTGGTTTAGCTGGTCCACCACCTTATAATCGCTCTTCTTGATTATTCTCAAAAATTCCTCAGCCTCTTCACGAGTGACCGCAGCTTTAGAGGACAAGTGCACGTCTTGCATTTCTTGATTAGGGATGGGGATCTGGACATCAGCTTCCTTTCCTTTTGTCTTTGCAGAAATATCAGCAGTTCGTGGTGCGAATACTCGGCCACTACGCGTCATTCCTGCTGGCCCCACAATTAAAGTGACAATTAGTTCGTTGATCATCAAAGGTTGATCTTCCTGCCCCTGCTTAAAAGCTCTGGGATGATATATCCATGGGACTGCCTTCTCATCTTTATATTCGAATGGTGCTGGAAACTCTATCGCCAACGAGCTTATAGGTTTTTCTACTTTAACTTCATTATATGGGATGTCCACCACAGCTATCTCTTCCTGACGCTTGCCCTTAACACTGTAATTTATCTGTAACTCGCCTCGATCCAGCATTTGTTGTATAAAACTCTTCAACTCTTCATTGTTCTCTTCCTCAACCAGCTCTTCCGGGATCAGACCACTCTTCAGCAATTGTGCTCCTATCATGGTGATAGGGGTTCGAATCTCTTCGACTTTACGAATCAATTTTCCTTGATCACTCTCCTCAATGGCACTGACGGAAGCATCCTTATGCATCGGCATAGGGTTGGTGTTCACATTCGGGCGTCTTGGAGTGAAAGAAACGACCTTGGCTTCGATCAAGTCTTGTACCCGATTCTGAAATGCGAAACAGTTTTCCAAGGTATGACTAGGTGCTCCCATGTGAAACTCGCAATGGGCATTAGCGTCGTATCCAAGTGGATATGGAAAAATAGTTGGTTTTAACTCCCTCAATGTTAGAAGGCCCTTCTTTTGCAGATATGGGAATATCTGACTATAAGGTACTGATAGGGGATCAAGTTGCCTTCTTGGAGGTCTTGGCTTGAATTGTCTTGGTGGTGCGGTATTTTGCTGATGATAATGTTGTTGATGTTGTGGTTGATACATTTGTTGTTGTTGCATTGGCTGTTGATAGGGTATAGGTACCACGGTGGCGACTTGACCATATGAAGCTTGTTGCTTCCCTTTATAGTTCCTGGATATGGCGTTTGTTTCACCTTCTCTTTTCTTTGGGAAGCCTCCAGAATACCTCTTCGGTGCGCTAGGTGTTGTCACTACTCCTGGAATCTTTCCATCCCTTAACCCCTTCTCTATGCGGTCTCCAATTGTGACTAGATGTGCAAAGTCAGATGTTGCACTGCTCACTAATCGATCAAAGAATGGGTCCTTCAAGGTGTCCACAAATATCCCGGTCATTTCCTTCTCATACAATGATGGCTCTACCTGAGCAGCCAACTCTCTCCACCGTTGGGCGTATTCTTTGAATGATTCACTCGCCTTCATAGCCATCCCTTACAACTGCGTTCGGTCGGGTGCCATATCTAAGTTAGATTTGTACTGACGGAGAAATGCGTCAGCCAAATCCTCCCAACATTGAATCCTCTCCTGTTCTAAGCTCATGTACCATCTCAGAGATGCTCCACTCATACTGTCTTGGAAACAATGTACAAGTAGTTTGTCGTTTTCGGTATGAGCAACCATTTTCCTAAAGTACATTACTAGATGGCTTCTTGGACAAGTCTGTCCTTTGTATTTCTCGAAATCAGGAGTTTTAAATTTAGCCGGGATGACTAAATTCAATACCAAACGCATGTTCATGGCAGAAGCACCGAAGATATTGTCTCCTTCTATGGCTTTGATCTTCTTTTCCAGGGCACGGAGCCTATCTGCAGCAGGATCGGGAAGTATCTTAGGTTTTGGTTGATCAGGCATATAGAATGCATCATACTGGTCATCTCCAATTTCGGATCCATGATGAGTAGACGTATCAGAAGGTTCTGCACGGTCTCCATCTCGTTTGCCTCCTACCGGTATCTGAACCAATCTCTTCTTAGTGGGGACGTAACCCACATCTTGGGGGTTCAGACCTGGCGTGCTATCATTCCTTTTTGCCCTAGCTTTTTCCTCCTCAATCCTCTCTCTCTGAGCGATCGCGAGCATTGTCTCCAACAACTAATCCATCTTCTCCTGGATCATATTGATGTTTGTCCTCATGGTAACCTGGTTGGCCTCAACTTGCTCTAATGTCATCTTGTATTTGCTTCGCATCTCGTATCGGTGTTGATTAGTCAGTGTGGCTGGATAAAGGGTAAAAAGGTCGGGTAAGTTTTTTTGAATTTTTATGAAGCGTGATGCATAATGAGGATGCGAATGTTATGCATATTTTATTTTCAAGGAATCATTCGAGTTTCATTAGTTATTAGTAATTCGAAGAAACAAGAAATACTTGGAATAGCAATAATGGAGTAATTTTTAAACGTCATTCATTCAAGTACATAACATAGAGGTCCAAAAAGGTCATAGTTCAAAAGTACATTTGTTAAAGGAACAAAATACAAGACATAAGAAAATTAAACAGCTGGCTTTCTGGCCTGAAACTCTTCTACTTCCTCATTGAATCTCTTCAACAACCCTTTATAGAGCAGAATGAAACTGATTATGGCTGGAGGAGTGCTATCTTCTTTCAACTCTTCGACTGCATCTTTCAACTTCCATGGCAATTCTTTAGCCGCCCAATTACATAACCCTACTAGCCCATCGAGTTTCGCACAAAACTTATCCCTATCTCCTTGTAAGGAGTCTATGGTCTTCTTAAAGGATTCGTAATCTTCAATCACATAGTCTCGCTCTTTCAACCATATGGAGCTGTCTTGGCGTAATGACTCTAGTTGGTTCTTCCAATAGCTGATAGATTCCCTTGCATCTCTTATTTCTCGACACTTCTCCTCCCATATGATGGGTGACACCCTAGAAGCTTCAGTGGCTACATTCTTGAGTCGGCGCTCCTGATCTACTTCAGGTTTTGCATGACGAACAAAATTGGTGAGTTCTTTTATCTGATCCCCAAGTGTATCCCTTATCGTCTTGTTTTCCTTTGTGGCTAGATGCCACCAACGCTCATTATCTTGACATTCTTTCTGAGCTTGTCGTAGTTGACCTTTAAGGGTATCTAAACAATGGTCAGCTTGTTCTAATCCCACTTTGATCTTTTTCCTCTTATGCTCTTCCTTGTTGAACTTTTCCACATGTGCTTGAAGTTGTGCCTCTTTTCTCTCAAGGTCCCACTTCATATTGTTTTTCTCATTGATGGCTTGTTGGAGTTTTATCTGTAGCTCTTCATTCTCTTTTTCTAGCTTTGCCATGGTAGTCTTGAGTTCCTCCATTTCTTCAATAGGGACATGGGTGAGCTTAGGTTCAGGAAGAGGTATAGGTGTCCGAATGACAAATGGCATTTTAATCATCTGCACCCTTTCCTTTACCCACTGAAAATATGGTTCTAAATCGAATTTCCCTTTTCGATTGACATTCTTCCAAGCCTCTTTGATTCACTGGAATAAGCTAGGATTCTCAGCCCCAAAGCCAAGTAACAAGAAAGCTTCCAAAGAATTTGCCTCTGGAGGGCCTTCTATTGGGTAGCCGAGTTGTCTGAGTGAGAGAACTGGATTAGCATTCACACATCCTTGAGTTCCAATAAGCGGTAGATTTGGGAAATCTCCACATCTGAATATGATATCCATGTTGATGTATTCTTTGGAGTACCAAGAGAGATCTTCAAATCGGAGTGATCCCAATCTCTGAGGCCAACTAACATCTGTCTGTTCAACCCAAGCACCTGTCTTCGGAAGATGTTCTAGAAACCACTGATACAATAAAGGAGCACAACAAGCAATCAATCCCTTCTTCTTAGTATACCTATGACTTATGTGATAATAGACATCGACTAACAAAATGGGTACTGGGTTCCTAGTAAGGAAGACACAAATGGAGGTCATGTCTACGAAACCATCCATATTCGGGAATAGGACGACGCCATAGATGGCCAATGCAATAGCAGAGTAACAAGCATCCTAACTTTCCGCCTTCAATAAGGTATGAGCTATTTCCAAAAGAAAACTTTGTGAAAATCCTTTGGGATTCCCTTTGGTCTCTAAGTTAGTCTCTACTTCCTTTTCATCCATGTGAAGCGCACTAGCATTGACCTCAAGGGGCAAAGATTCATCTGTCCCTTCAAATAGTGGCTTGTTCTTCATAGGAATCCTAACAAGACGGTCGAATTCTTCCAACGTTGGTGCTAGCTGGAAGTCTTGGAATGTGAAGCATCTTAAAGGTAGGTCATAGAATTGGGCTAAAGTGATTAAGGCTGTATGGTCCACTTGTTGATTGAGGATGCTGAGCAGATTGCCATAATTCTTTACAAAGTTGATTCTGTATACTGGGTGCATCTGAGAGACCAAGTCACGTAAGTTCCTTAGATCGGGATCTTTGAACTTGAATGAGTAAATACTTCTTCTGCTTGATTCCATGTTTCTTGAATTCCTGCAACTCATGATACTCAGATTCCTTGGAAATAAAATAATATGAATGTTATGAATGATATTATGCGTGCCACATGTAGGTTAATATACAGGTCGTGAAAGAGGGTACTCTTGGTTACTAAACAAAACCCTTTTGGGAGGATGCTAAAGTTAAAAGGTTCCCAAAGTCATCAATCAGTATTTAGGAAAGTTATTGTCATGATGAAAACTCATCTGCAAATAACATCCCCAAACAAAGTCTCGTTTAGGTGAGGCCTTCGTATGGTCCCAAAGAGCAAGACTCCTAGTGGGTCCATACTACACAACTCTTGAGTCCAAGGTTCTAATAAGGTTCTCAGAGTCATAGATCGGGGTGGGGAATACCACTGTAAGGTAATAAAACGCCCAAGGGATGTCATCTGATTGGGGCTTTTGTATTAACCTAATAAGTCTAAGACTTTTCAGGTAAATACTACATAACCACCGGATATAATGGGTTAAAAGGTCCCTAGAGTCAATGATCCAACTTGAGAATACTATCGTCGTGACGAAGACTCGTCGGGCAATAATATCTCAAGAGAATCTCCTCTAGGCGGGGTCTTCGTTTCTTCCCAACAAGGAAGACTCCTTGTGGGCGCCCACTACGCAACCACCAACTTAATCTTATGGTTTTTCTCAGACTCGGGTAGAGAGTCTATCTCACAAAGTACCTGTAAGACCCCAATTTTGGCCCTAAGATCCCTCATGGCCCATATCATCTCATATCATAGCCTCAAGGATCATTGCATGCCTTTGCTTCCCTCCTAGTGGGTAGGTTGCCTTGTGTGTGTGGTTCTTGATCACCAAGCATGTTTTGCATTTGTATATTATTGCTTTTCATATGTTTATCATCCAAAAAGTACAAAAATATTGTCAGTCTAACCTTGTTGCTTGCAGTTGAAGCAATTATCAGTAATTAGGTCAAAGACAGTCAACAGTCAGTCAAAGCAATGGATGATGGCCATTCTTGCAGAATTTGGGCACCATGACCAATAATCAAGAGTTCACACAACTTGGGACATCATTGGAAATCAAGGTCTCAAGGGATTAGGGTTTGAAATTCATCAGAAGTGGTTCAATCATGCAAAACCCTAGAAAAGTCAACAGAAAGTCAAACTTGGTCAACTGGCCATTTAATCAGTGATTTGATGGATGGAATTGATTTGAAGGAGTTCATTCATGTCTATACAAGCCTCATATGTCATGTCCAACCTCATCATGGAAGAATTTGAAGTCAAACAGAAAATTTCCAGAAATGGAAACTGGACCTGTAACTGAAACCTGCCATAAATGGAAAGTCTTGATCCTCAAACTTACATCATGATACAAGCTTCAAATGAATTTTTGCCCAACATGAAAGTTGAAGATCTTGTTCTCCCATTTCCAAAAAGTCCAAGAACTCTCAATTCCCATGTGTGGTTGGCAAGTTATGATCGAATCGATTTCAGAAAATCTTGAACTTCAAAGGGCCATATCTCCCAAACCGTTTGGCCAATTTTGGTGGGGTTTTTTCCTACAAGTCACATTTGATCCCCTCTTTCCAAAAATATAAATTTCATGAGCCAAAACTTCACCAATCAAAATGGCATATTTTGACTTTTCTCATTTAAATGCAAGTTTGACCAAGAGTTGACTTTTTGAAGTAAACCTTTTTCTAACATTTGGCCAATTGGAACAGCTCAAGAATATCATTTTAAGTGTGTTTGCAAGCTCAAATTATGCAGGACATAAGGCCATTGCTTGGTTGCTTGAATTGTAAGAAAGGTACAATTTCACCATACTTGTCCATGCTTCCACAACCATGCCTTGTACCTCAAAAGAGCAGCAGCATTATGCATCATTTTTTCTGTCATTTGTGAACCTAATTAGCAGCCTAACCAACAGCAAAACAAGGGGCCATACTAACTTGCCTAAAATTTGGAAAGTGAAGGTACTTTGCAACCATCCATCCATGCTTCCACACCTTACCTTGTACTGTCCAGCAAGTGCAGCAGATTTTCTGTCACTTTTGAACTCCAATAGCAGGCACACAAGCCAGAGGGGATAGAAAAATCAAGAGAACTTCTGATGCATGAACACACACCTTTGGCCATTCTTCAGAAAAAAACTGTTACAACATCCTGCAGCAGGCAAAAAAAACCTTGGCAAGTGCATTTCAAAACAACATAGCAATATCTTAATCCCATTTTTCTGTCATGAAAGACCATTAGCAGACAAAAGAAACTCACTCATTCCAAACTGCATTCACTTTTGCTGTTGGCATTCAGAAATTTGCTGTCAAAAAGCATCAAGGTTACAACCCTGCCACAAGCCAGTCCAAACCCTGCATCATCCAGCAGCAGAAAGTCATTCACATTGCTTTGGCCAAACTCCAAAAACCTGTTCAAAACATCAAAGTTACCTGAGCCCTGCAATATGTTTTCATGATCCATACACAACACTTCCTGTCATGAAATTAGCAGCAGCCACAGACCAAAAACACTCTGATTCTCTCACTCTTGCATTTTGCATTTTTGGAATTTCGGTCAAATCCTCCAAACCCTCGAGCTTTCTTTTGTTCTCTTCATCATCCATCATCATTGCAAGCTCATTCCAAGTGTGAAATCTTAGCTGGAACTTCATTGTCAAACCCTGTTTTCTCCAAGCATCTACAATGGCAACTTGAGTTATGGAAGCTTCCAAACACCATTGAGCTCATTTTCTTCAAACATCCTTCACTACCAAGCATTTCCTGCATCTGTTTGCACTTATAACCATCAAAGCAGCCCTGTTTCACATTTTGCTTCAAAACCAAGTAAGTCTTGCTGTTGACTTTTGTATGCCTCTCTTGCCATGCTTTGCATTCCTTGGTGTATGAAATGACAATGGTGCATGATTTGATTATGAATCCAATTGAGATTGCTTCTTAAATGTTTGAACATGAATTGGGTTGACTTTTCTTTGCTGTTTGACTTTTTTCTTTCACCTTTGACCCTAGGCTAGTCCTAGTGGTCTTTTGAGCTTACATTTGAGCTATTGTTTCAGGTTAAGCACCAATGCCTCAAAGACCATTCATATTTGATTGAGTTGGATCATATATCACGTGCTAACCCTTGTTTTGTAGGTTGACTCATGTAACTTGAGTCTTTGTGCCTTGCACAACTGGTCCCTCTGTGGTTGACTGTTGTTTCATTTTCCTTTGATTTGAACTGTTAACTTGTCTACTAATAAGTTTGACTTTTTCAGGTACTTTAGTTGCTTAAGTTCTTTGAACTTGCTTGCTTTGCTATTTAGCATTTGCTTTGAGGTATAAACCTTTCTTCTTCATGTAGTCTGGAGACCCGGTCTGTTATTTGACCGGGCAAACTGTCTGAAGTCCTCCTTAAGAGGCAATGCCTGTGTGTGTTTAAAATTGTCCCAAGCAGGAAAAGTCCTTCAAGTAAGGCAATTGGTGGAAGGTAGGGATAAGCAATCTATCCCCCACTATTCAGTGTGTCCTCTCTTTGCTCCCATTATATGGTTGAAGCATTGAGATAAAAACCCAAGATCTAATCGAGTCAATAAAGGGGAAAGAGTTCCATCTTTCTGAACTCCCCCACTTTCTATTATTTGATGCTCTCTCTGACCTGAGATAGAAGCAATGAGGCACACCCCTCATCTCCTATTCATCTGCTTCACCTTAGCCTCTCAATGGCAAGGTTAAGAGCGACCTTCACCTATTACAGTGGACTTTCAAAGTCAAACCCTCTTGTGTGAGCTCCCCATTGTTTGGCTATAGAGTGTGCTGTTTGCTATTCATTGATTGATTGATTGCTTCATATGCACTTGTTTGCCTGTATGCTATGCATTTATCATCATCAATTGCCATTAATGCATGATCATCTCATTTGCTTTTGTGATGCTATCATTGTTGTTTGCCCATTGAGGACAATTGTAAGTCCATCTCTTTTGGCCATTTGCTCCTATGATATGGAAGGATAGAGCGTAAGACCTCATTGGTCACTCATAGCTTCTGTTTTGTTTGTTCGATTGTGAGGAAGCAATTGTAAGTCCCTGCAAGTTGGCATTTGCTCTCCTGTGATCATGTTGCATTGTTTGATTGTATGTGAGGATACAACTGTAAGTCCCTGCAAGTTGGCATTTGTTTTCCTAGGATCATACTGTGTGTGTTAGAGTAAGCCCAGACAGATTGGCATCTGACATCCATTATTTTGTATTTGTTGTTGTGTGTGAGGATGCAATTGTAAGTCCCTGCAAGTTGGCATTTGCTTTCCTATGATCACATGTTGCGTTGTTTGTTGTATGAGGGGATGCAATTGTAAGTCCCTGCAAGTTGGCATTTGCTTTCCTATGATCATATGTTGGATATTGGTATAAGTCCAGACAGATTGGCATCCGGTATCCAAGTTTCATTTTGTTTTAGGAGATTAGTATAAGTCCATTGAGTGGCCTCTGATATCCAGTTTTGTTTTAGGATCGCGGTATAAATCCATTGAGTGGTATCCGGTGTCCGCTTTTTGCTTTTTGTTTGTGAGATTGGAGTAAGACCATTGAGTGGCATCCGGTATCATTTGTTTGCTTACATTATTATTATTCATTGCCTATTCCAAAGGACACACTTGAATCATCTTCTATATGATTTCAAGAGGTGAACCTTCTAAGAAGTTTTACAATCCATATCCATCCATTCATCCTCATTATGTCCTAAACCTTTTCACACTTCAATTTTCAAACTTGACATAGATATTGTGCAAACTTCTTCATGTTTTCCAAACTAAAAACCTGGACCCAAGTCCTTGACTTTTTCAAACTCCATTTTCATAATACTTCTTTCAAATCAATCTTAATCATACTTTGACTTCACTTTCATAATCACAATCAATTAACTTCACTCATTCACTTGTTTTGGCTTTGTCCATTGTTAATCTTTTCATGCATTAGCCATAGGTTTCAATTATCATTGCGGTTGATGTAAATCTTGCCTATCCTTAGTGAGTCGACAGTAAGACTTCCGTACTAAAAACAGGGTTAACCCCTCCAGTACGTCGAAGCTATCCTCGCATGGTGGATGTTGGTTTTGGTCGAGTTTTCTCCCATTGATAATGAAAAGCCTCAGTGCTATTGTTTAAAATTGAATCCATCAACCTTTTTGAAATCTTTTAGCCGAACTACGGCGTTTTGATCCTTACCTTTGATGGAAGGTACGTAGGCAGCGGGTTCATCCGTTCAAACCCAATAATAAAATTGTATATTCTTTTCTCATCATCCCAATCATGTTTGCACAATGCTTATGTCATAACAAATAACAAATTTAGTACAACAAGTGTGAAAAGGGCTCCCTAGGAGTACCTAGGACGTAGTGGGTGCCTAACACCTTCCCATTGCGTAATTTACCCCTTACCCAGACTCTCTGATCTTTTTATTAGTTTTCTACGTGTAAAACTTCTTAGGCTTTTGTTCGCTTTTTAGCCAGTCCTTTGGATAAATAAAAGTGCGGTGGCGACTCGAAAATCATTGTATGCTTTGCTTATGGTTTAATCGATAAATCATATAGCGACGAATACACCGCTACAGAAAAGTGGCGACTCCACTGGGGACACTGCTCACCAGAATCCTTGGTGGTATTGCCTACTTTTCACCCTTTGTTGTGATATATTGTTATTCTTTATTTGACATATTTTTGTACAATTTGGGATCACTGTATTGATTGTAATGTGTGAATTGCTTGATATACATTGCTGTTTGCTTTGGTGATCTGTGAGATGAGTTCTATACCCGAACTCGAGTGCACTCTAGGATAGGAGAATGGCATAGTCTTGTCGATTGGTGTGGAGTATTCCTTAGCCAGTTGACTTGCGAGTCCATTCACTTGGTGGAGGTCATGTTGAACTAATAATGTCACACAAGTTATTTGTGGTTAGGCATTATTCTTTCAATCATGTGCCGCAGAAGCCAAGGACCTTAGTTTACCAAACCCATCTTGGCCTATTTTTAGGACCGTAGTGCGGAGATCGTTCAGATGTCAGTTCTGATACGATTGTTACGCGATACTACACTCATAAGAGTTTCTCTTGAGAATATTCTTGGAATACGAGTATTCGTTCCTCCGACAATATTCGAAAGATGGAACGATGATTATGGGAACCTCTGATAGAACATGTCTGGCAGGTTTAAACCCTAGTACACTCCCTTTGGGTGGTTCTTAACCGAGACTCCATGATCGTGACTCTCAACAAACCCGTGATTCGTGGTTGAGTCGTTCAAACATTGTTAATATCAATGGATCCCGGATCAGGTGTAAAACCTAAAATCCACCAAAGCGGCTGGTTGATATTAAGGATGTTCGAGCCGGTTCATGTACCGTTAATATCAATGGAACTTGGGTGTCGATAAGGTGAAAACCTAAATCCACCAAAATGGATGATTGATATTAGGGATACATAGAGCTTTCCCACGACCTTTGTTTGGTGTGCTTTGCTTGATCCTTGAGTGTGTTTGTTGCATTCATGCATTCACGCATTCATCCGCATTCGTGTCATCACAAAAAGAAGATTTTCAAGGAACTTAAAAAAGGGTTTATTTGCAAAATTTTCAGACATGGAAAGACCAAAGAGGCATACAAAGAAGTACAGCTTTAGACAGCCCGATGTAAAAGAGTTAAGGAATCTGACATCGTATGTACTAGATCCCTTGGGTTTCAAAGCTCGCTATGGGAAGCTTCTACCACTGCTCACCACTCAGGTTGACGAAGGGTTGATGAGTACTCTGGCTCAGTTCTACGATCCGTTGCATCACTGCTTCTTATTTCCGGACTTCCAGCTATTGCCAACCTTGGAGGAGTATTCTCGTCTCATTGGGATTCCAATTCTGGATCAAGTGCCGTTCAGTGGCTTAGAGGATATTCCATCTGCTCGAGAGATTGCTAGCTTGTTGCATATAGATGAAGATCTGATTAGAGCTAACCTGACTACCAAAGGCGGAATTCAGGGTTTTCCTTCCGAGTTCCTCATTGCCCAAGCTACCTTTTATGGGAAGGCCATGAGTGAGGATGCCTTTGAGGCTCTATTCGCGTTACTCATCTATGGATTGATGCTATTTCCCAATTTCGACAAGTTCGTGGACATGAACGCCATTAGGATCTTCTCGGTTCTTAATCCAGTTCCGACTTTGTTGGGTGATACATATGTCTCCTTGCACCTGAGGAATATGAAGAATGGAGGAGTCATTGTCTGCTGTTTACCCCTGCTGTACAAGTGGTTTATTTCGCACTTGCCGCAGACAGTTGCTTTCAAGGAGAACAAGGGATGTCTACGGTGGTCTCAGAGACTCATGTCTCTCACCAATGATGATATCACTTGGTATGATCGCGTGTATGATACCGTCCAGATCATCGACTATTGTGGTGAATTCCCTAATGTGCCCCTTCTTGGTACATGTGGTGGGATTACCTACAGTCCTATTCTTGCACGACGGCAGCTTGGGTTCCCCCTAAAGGATAAACCTAATAGCATTCTGTTAGAAGGTGTATTCTTTCAGGAGGGTAAAGATCCCCAAGGCCTGAAAGCCAGATTTGTCCGTGCTTGGCGCAGTATTCACAAGAAGAGTAGGAACGAGTTGGGTCCAAAGAACTGCATTGCTTTGGAGCCATACACCTCTTGGGTCAGACAGAGGGCTGCTACCTACTTGATGCCGTATGATTATCCAAGACCTACACCGTTGGATGTGGCTGGGCCTTCAACCCTCCCTACCCAACGTGTAGAGGAGTTGAGAGAAGAAGACCTTTCGCGTGCTTGGATCCGTGAGAGAGAGGAATTGCTGCAGCAGCTCAAGGAGAAGGACGCTATGATTGAATTCCTCGAGCACCGAGTGATCGATGATCCGAACGACGCTTGGACTTCCCTGCTTCCTCAGTCTTCCAAATTCTGGAAGAGGAGGTATGATCGACTTGCAAAGGAGAAAGCTGACATGGAAGCGGCCTATGAGAGAGAGATCAAGAAGTTGTGCACTTCTCGTCTTCCAGCATCCCGAGCTTTTAGGGATCCATAGGATGTCATTTACCTTTTCTCTTTGTAATTTAAAATGCTGTACTTTTTGTCTTGATGTATTGAATGAAATATTTTCCATGAGGAATCAAAAATGCTTAAATTAATCAAAATATTGCAAAAAATACCCTAAGGGTTCCTTGAAAACAAAGCATTTGCACAAGCATTTCATGCATCATTCTTGCATAAACAGGTACCCTTTGTTTCTGGTCTTCTTGTCCTAACCTCTGTTCTTCATTTATTTTGAAGACAAGCTGATTCACCGGTATTATACACGAGTCAACTCTGCAAGAATCATGGAGCAGTTGGAACAAGAGAACAGAGAATTGAAGGAAGAGGTCGCCAGACTTGGCGCTTTGATGGAGCAACTCCTTGCCGCTCAGAATCAACCTGCTCCGACGCCTGCAACTCCTGCTCAGAGGACAGTCATCTCAGAGGTAGCTACTTCTACAGTGCCAGTCAGCACCCACGCGCCCAATGCCATGCCGCCCGGGTTTCCTTGGGGCATGCCCCCAGGTTTTATGCCAGATATTCCTGCGCCAACCTTCGCTCAAATGCCGGCGTCTAGCTCGGTCCCTATCGCCGCTCCTCCTGTCGTGCATACCATGCCAAGGGTAGACGACATCATCTATCACTCCGAGCCATCTGAGGGCGCAGACGTTCATGAAAAGATGGATGCCATGAACGATCAATTCCTTGAGCTGAGAAAGGAATTGAGGACTCTTCGAGGCAAAGACCTATTCGGCAAGTCTGCAGCCGAACTCTGCCTAGTTCCCGGTGTCAAGATACCGATCAAATTCAAGGTCCCGGACTTTGAAAAATACAAAGGGAACACCTGTCCGCTTGCTCACCTGGTCATGTACGCCAGGAAGATGTCAACACAGACTGATAATGATCAACTCCTGATTCATTATTTCCAAGACAGTCTATCTGGTGCCGCGCTCAGATGGTACATGAGCTTGGACAGCGCCAACATCAGATCTTTCAATGACCTTGGCGAAGCTTTCGTCAAGCAATATAAGTACAACGTCGATATGGCGCCTGACCGAGATCAACTCAGGTCCATGTCCCAGAAGGACAAGGAATCGTTCAAGGAGTACGCCCAGAGATGGCGAGAGCTGGCAGCTCAAATCACTCCACCGCTGGAAGAGAAGGAAATGACCAAGATCTTTCTGAAGACTCTTGGCTCATTTTATTATGAGCGGATGGTAGCAAGCGCTCCCTCTGATTTCACCGAGATGGTGAACATGGGGATGCGTCTCGAAGAAGGTGTCCGTGAAGGACGGTTGGCTAAGGATGATAGCTCTTCCTCTAAACGATATGGGGCGTTTAAGAGGAAAGAAGGTGAAGCACATGCCGTTCAATCTCAGCCCAAACACAGAAGACCCTCTGTTCAGAGGAATCCTGCACGACATGTCAGTCATCAGCACCAAGTGGCTCACGTAGCACCTGTTTTCAAGGACAATACTCCTCAACATCAGCAATATCAACATCAACAGTATCAGCATCAGCAACAATACCAACAACCGCAGTACCAACAACAACAATCTCGTCCACAGCAACAGGCTTATCAGCCTCGTGGGAGTACGAGTAATCAGGCAAACATGGGTTACGAAAGGAAGAAGATCAGTTTTGATCCGATTCCTATGTCATATGCGGAGTTATATCCCTCTCTAATAGAGCGGAAGTTGGTTTCTCCGAGAGATCCTCCGGCTATACCGGTCAACCCTCAGTGGTGGTATAAGCCTAACCTACACTGTGTCTATCATTCTGGTGCTCCGGGCCATGATATTGAGAATTGCTTCCAGCTGAAGACTAAGGTGCAAGACCTTATGAGAAGTGGAATCCTGAGTTTTGAGGACTCAAGCCCGAACGTCACCAAGAACCCATTGCCTGCGCATGGGAAATCTGTCAATATGATTCAAGAATGCCTTGGGAAGTACAAGGTCAAGTATGTCAGCCACATCAGGCAGTCGTTGGTTGATTTACATAAGATGCTGTGTCAGTACAGTTATTTGGAGCATAACCACGACAGGTGCCGCGTTTGTTCGGTTAATCGTCTGGGTTGCGATCAAGTACGCAGAGAACTTCAGAAGTTGTTGAATGAAGGTACCATTGAGATTCTGCAGAATCGCAATGTTGATGAAGTTGAACCTGAAGTGAACGTCATTTCACCAGTGTTCAAGCTGCCTGAACCAGTTGTTATTTGCTATAATAGCAACAAGCCAAAGGTTTCCCCTTCCTTGGTCATTAAACCAGCTGGCCCTGTGCCCTATTCATCTGACAAAGCTGTACCCTTCAGATACAATCCTGTTGCTGTCCAGGATGGGGTCGAAGTGCCTTTGCCTTCAACTTCCGTAACCAACATTGCTGACGTCAGTAGGTTGACCCGAAGCGGTCGTGTGTTTTCTGCGCCTGCTAAGGCTACTGTTTCTGATACCGTTGAGCGCCCTGTGGGAACCGCTGTGAATGTTCAGAATCCGGCACTTGATGTTGCCCAACCATCCTCCTCCGTACAAAAGACTCCTGTTTCTTCAGTTGGCCCAAGTGGCATTGTTGATGAAGAATCTGATGAGATGCTGAGGCTCATCAGAAAGAGTGAGTACAACATTGTAGACCAGCTTCTACACACGCCCTCCAAGATCTCTATTCTTTCTCTGTTGCTGAATTCAGAACCTCATAGGGAGTCTCTGCAGAAAGTCTTGGATCTGGCGTATGTTGATCACGACGTCACCCTGGAACAATTTGATAGTATTGTTGCAAACATTACCGCTTGCAACACCTTGAGCTTTTGTGACGCTGATCTCCCTGAGGAGGGAAGAGACCACAACATGGCTTTACACATATCCATGAATTGCAAATCAGATGCAATGTCCAATGTGCTGGTGGACACTGGATCTTCTCTTAATGTGTTGCCAAAATCCACACTCTCTCGATTATCATATCAAGGTCCTCCTATGAGGCAGAGTGGGGTTGTTGTGAAAGCATTTGATGGGTCGCGCAAGACCGTGACTGGGGAAGTTGATCTCCCTATCAAGATAGGACCAAGTGATTTCCAGGTTACTTTCCAAGTAATGGATATCCACCCATCTTACAGCTGTCTCTTAGGCAGACCATGGATTCACGAGGCTGGCGCCGTGACATCCACCCTACACCAGAAGCTGAAATTTGTGAAGAACAAGAAATTGGTTGTAGTAGGGGGAGAAAAGGCTCTCCTGGTTAGCCATCTGTCTTCTTTCTCGTACATTGACGCAGAGGATGAAGTTGGAACTCAGTTCCAAGCTTTATCTATTGATGAACCAATCGAGAAGAAGTCTCCTTCATTCACTTCCTACCGTGATGCTAAGCTGGCCATTGAATGTGGTGCAGTTGCTGGTTTGGGGAAGGTGATTGAACTTGAAGACAACAAATCCCGGGCTGGCATTGGCTATGGTTCTGGGGCATGCAATGAGCAAGGTCTGTTCAAGAGTGGAGGGTTCATTCACGCCAATCAACATGAAGAAGAGGAAGCTGCTGCCATCATTGAAGAGGAAGCAGAGGACATGAACAATTTTGTTATTCCTGGTGGTGTCTGCCACAATTGGGTCGCTGTAGATGTTCCTACAGTCATCCATAGATCAGAGTAAATTGTTCATTTTGTTTAAAACCTTCTCCCATGCCAAAAGGAGAAGTGATGACATTGTTGGCAAAGCATATATGCAATGATGTTTTCATTCAATTAATGCATTGTTTAACATTTGTTTTTCCTTTGTTTTCACTTTTTGCTTTTCTGCATGAAATCAGTGATCACAAAAAACCATAAAAACAAAAAAAAAAGAGCAAACATTTTTTCATCTGCATAATGGTTTGCTTGTTTAAATGCTGAAGTTTTTTCCTTAACCAAAATCATTATGCAGATTGATCCTAAAACCCATTGAACATAATGATCCAACGCTATCTCCCAATTTTGAATTCCCTGTATTTGAGGCAGAAGAAGATGACGTTGAGGGGGTTCCTGATGAGATTACCCGTCTCCTTGAGCACGAAGAGAAGATCATTCAGCCGCATCTCGAAGACTTGGAAACAGTCAACTTGGGGTCTGAGGATTGTGTTCGTCTGGTGAAGATCGGGGCACTTCTCGAAGGGTCTGTCAAGGAAGATTTGGTCAGTTTGCTACGAGAATATTCAGATATCTTTGCTTGGTCCTATGAAGACATGCCGGGTTTAAATACAGATATTGTGCAACATTTCCTGCCTTTGAAGCCTGAGTGCGTGCCTGTGAAGCAGAAGCTCAGAAGAACTCATCCAGATATGGCAGTAAAGATCAAAGAAGAAGTTCAGAAGCAAATTGATGCGGGGTTTCTGGTGACTTCTACATATCCTCAATGGGTGGCCAATATTGTGCCTGTTCCTAAGAAGGACGGAAAGGTCCGTATGTGCGTTGACTATAGAGATTTGAATAAAGCTAACCCAAAAGATGATTTTCCTCTACCACACATTGACATGTTGGTAGACAATACAGCTAAATTCAAAGTCTTTTCCTTTATGGACGGATTTTCTGGATATAATCAAATCAAGATGGCACCAGAGGATATGGAGAAGACAACATTCATCACACCTTGGGGAACATTCTGTTATCGAGTGATGCCCTTCGGTTTGAAGAACGCCGGAGCCACGTATCAACGAGCTATGACTACCTTGTTTCATGACATGATGCACAAGGAGATAGAAGTCTATGTTGATGATATGATCGCTAAGTCCCGAACGGAAGTTGAGCATGTTGAGCATTTGTTGAAGCTTTTTCAGCGTTTGAGAAAGTTCAAACTTCGCCTGAATCCGAACAAATGTACATTTGGAGTCCGTTCCGGCAAGTTGTTGGGTTTTGTGGTAAGCGAAAGAGGTATTGAGGTTGATCCTGCAAAGGTCAAAGCAATACAAGAGATGCCTGCACCCAAAACTGAGAAGCAAGTCCGAGGTTTTCTTGGCCGTTTGAATTACGTTTCCAGATTTATATCCCACATGACTGCCACATGTGCGCCGATATTCAAGCTCCTCCGGAAAGATCAGTCGCATGATTGGACCGAGGATTGCCAGAAAGCTTTCGACAGTATCAAAGATTATCTGTCTGAACCTCCGATTTTGTCTCCGCCTGTGGAAGGAAGACCTCTGATCATGTATTTAACAGTTCTTGAAGACTCGATGGGTTGTGTACTCGGTCAACAAGACGAATCAGGGAAGAAGGAGTTTGCTATATACTACCTCAGTAAGAAGTTTACTGATTGTGAGTCTCGATACTCTACACTTGAGAAGACGTGTTGTGCTTTAGCTTGGGCTGCTAAGCGTTTGCGCCAGTACATGATAAATCATACAACTTGGTTGATATCCAGAATGGATCCGATTAAGTATATCTTCGAGAAGCCTGCTTTAACTGGGAGGATTGCCCGTTGGCAGATGTTGTTGTCTGAGTATGATATTGAGTATCGAGCTCAAAAAGCTATCAAAGGTAGTATCTTGGCTGACCATCTAGCGCACCAGCCGATTGAAGATCATCAGTCTGTTCAGTATGACTTCCCTGACGAGGAAATTCTGTATTTGAAGATGAAAGATTGCGATGAGCCTACACTTGATGAAGGTCCAGAACCTGGTTCCAGATGGACGATGGTGTTTGATGGCGCTGTTAATCAATATGGAAATGGAATTGGGGCAGTGATTATCACTCCTCAAGGTTCACACATTCCGTTTACAGCAAGGCTAACTTTCAAATGCACGAACAACATGGCGGAGTATGAAGCCTGTATAATGGGACTTGAAGAATGCATTGATTTGAGAATCAAGTATCTTGATGTCTATGGTGATTCGGCCCTAGTTATCAATCAGATCAAGGGTGAATGGGAGACGAACCAGCCAAGTCTCATTCCATACAGAGATTACGCAAGGAGAATTTCAACATTCTTTACAGAAGTTGAATTTTATCACATTCCTCGAGAGGATAATCGGATGGCGGATGCTCTTGCAACGCTTGCTTCCATGATAGTGGTCAGACGGTGGAATGATGTCCCCAATATTACTGTGATGCGCTTGGACAGACCAGCTCACATATTTGCAATCGAAGAAGTGAAAGATGACAAGCCTTGGTATTTTGATATCAAAAATTTCCTCCAGAACCAGGTCTACCCGCCTGGGGCATCTGTGAGAGATAGGAAAACTTTGAGAAGGTTGTCAGGCAGTTTCTACCTCAGTGGTGAAGTGCTGTATAAGAGGAATTTCGATATGGTTTTGCTCAGATGCGTGGATAGACACGAAGCAAACCTATTGATGACTGAGGTCCATGAGGGTTCATTTGGTACTCATTCCAATGGACATGCCATGGCTAAGAAAATGTTGAGAGCGGGCTATTATTGGCTGACAATGGAGTCTGACTGTTGCAAGTATGTGAAGAAATGTCACAAGTGTCAAATTTATGCGGATAAGATTCATATTCCTCCGACACTCCTGAATGTGATTTCATCACCATGGCCTTTCTCTATGTGGGGAATCGACATGATCGGCATGATTGAGCCGAAAGCATCCAACGGGCATCGGTTTATTCTCGTAGCGATTGATTACTTCACCAAATGGGTTGAAGCCGCTTCGTACGCGAATGTAACCAGACAGGTGGTTGTGAAGTTTATCAAGAACCAGCTGATTTGCCGTTATGGTGTGCCAGAGAGGATCATTACTGATAATGGATCCAATCTGAACAATAAGATGATGGATGAGTTGTGCGCTGAATTCAAGATTGCACACCATAACTCCTCTCCTTACAGACCTAAGATGAATGGGGCTGTTGAAGCTGCTAACAAGAATATCAAGAGGATCATCCAGAAGATGACTGTCACGTACAAAGATTGGCATGAGATGCTGCCATTTGCTTTGCATGGATACCGTACGTCTGTACGCACTTCAACAGGGGCAACCCCTTTTTCTCTTGTTTATGGCATGGAAGCCGTTCTCCCAGTAGAGGTGGAGATCCCATCAATGCGAGTCTTGATGGAAGCCAAGTTGACTGATGCTGAATGGATTCAGAGTCGTTATGACCAGTTGAATTTGATCGAAGAGAAGCGATTAACTGCCATGTGTCATGGTCAGTTATATCAGCAGAGAATGAAGAAAGCATTCGATAAGAAGGTCAAGCCTCGTGTGTTCCGAGAAGGTGACCTCGTGCTCAAGAAAGTTTTGTCTTTCGCGTCCGATTCCAGGGGCAAGTGGACTCCAAACTACGAGGGTCCATATGTTGTTAAGAGAGCCTTTTCAGGCGGTGCTTTGATGCTTACAACAATGGATGGGGAGGATTTCACTCGTCCTGTGAATTCGGATGCAGTCAAGAGATACTTTGCCTAAAAAAAAAAAAAAAAAAAAAAAAAAAAAAAAAAAAAAAAAAAAGTATATGCAAATGAAAAAAAAACAGAATAGCTCGCTAAGTTGAAAACCCGAAAGGGCGGCTTAGGCAAAAATAAGCGTCTCGGTGGAGAACCCGCAAGGGTAATCCAGGCAAAAATTAGAGACATGAAAAAAGAGAGAATATTTGCATCCCGCTAGATTGAGTACCTCACCCTGGGGCAATCTAGGCAAAAATTAGGGACTTGGCAAGTAACTGCATCCTGACAAGACTTTCTGGTTCATCAGTCGTCATTTCGTCAGAAGATTCTCGATTCGCCGTCAACCGAAGCTTCGAATACATCGAGATTCAAATTGGTAGAGAAAGGATCATTATGTTCAATGTAGCCCTCTTCCAATATATATCACTGATTTCAAATTTGTACAGATCTATGGAGTCTTGCCATTTGCAGGCTACCATTCCATCAAATCAATTTGAGCTTTTATCCAATTATTTGCACTCTTATTTGTTTCAATTCAACAAATGTTTTGCGTGTTTTAAATTGATAAAATATCATTGTTTTAAACAAATCAAAATTTTTCAAAAAAAATTGTTTTAAACAAAGTGAACATTCACAAGATTGAAAGGATACTCAAGAATATCTCAGTGCTCTCCCGAGGGTGGCATGATTTCCAACAGGTAGGACATTGGTTCATATTCCTGGTTTGGTGGTATCTTCTTTCTTCAGATCTTTGTTGGGGTTGTTCCTCAAACAGAGTTGTTGTTGGGGTTGTTCCCCCAGTATAGTCGCAAGCAGAGTGTGGTTGAAGACTTCGTTTTCTCCAGCAGCAGTTTTCCCAGCATGGGTGTTTCCTTGTGAGTTTCGGCGGTTGATGGTTTGTCATCTTGGTGCCCCGTCACTTTCTCCAGTGGGTCGTATGCCCCAGACTTTATTTGTCTCCTCGGCAGTCATGAGTAGAGCTGTTATTGATATCCCCATCGGATTCGCGAGCAGAGTTGTTATCACTCTTCCCAATGCAGTTGCCAGCGGAGTTGTCTCCTCAGCACGATCGCTTTCTTTTGAAGACTCGGTAAGCCGGCGGTTTGATACCCGGTACTTTACCTTTTCCCCGGCGAAGTCGTCTGCGGAATTGTTGCTATCTCTCCATCAGAGTTTGTTCTCTTCAGCAGAGTAGGATTTATTTTCCTATTCAGCGGTTGATTGGGTCGACATCCCAGTGTTTTCAACCATCTTTTTCCTCAGCATAGTCTGCAGAGTATTTGTTATGGCAATTTCGCCTGTTGAGTACTCCTTCAATCCCCGGTATGGTCGGATGATGGCTCTACCATCCAGAGAACGGATTGATTTCCTGACTGTTTGTGATCCCCAGTAGAGTGGCTTATATTGCAGAATCTACTTGTTTGATCTGTCCTTCCTCAGTGGGTTGTTCCCCAAGAGAGTAGCCGACAGTTTTCCCCAGTAGAGTTGCTTATGCAGTTAGATTCTATTTGGATGATATCACTCTCCCTCAGTGGGTTGTTCCCCAGCGGAGTTATGTGGATTTGCTTCTACAACAGTTCGTGCTTGTGCAATGCATCCTTTTGTTTCTCAGTTGACACTGAGATCCCCTGCAGATACTTTGGGACTTCTCTTGTTCCCCTACAGATTCGTCTTGGTGACTGCTTTGCCCATTGTGACTTTCTGTACCCTGATTGGGTTGTTTCCTGATATCTCTGATCCTCTGCTTCTTCAGCAGTACCCGCAGATCTTTGCTTTACAGCATGAAGATCTCCGCAGATTGGTTCTCCAGCTGGTTGTTCCCCTGGAAGTATAATACCGGACGTTTTGATTCCTGAACCTGTTTGTGTTAGAATTGTCTGTTTTGTCAGCATTCATCAAACATAAATCACGCATATTCATGCATACTCAAAAACATTCAGATATTCATGTTGCATTTCTTGCCATATATCTTTTGTTTGTCGTGTCTCCTGCAATGGGCAATACAGATCTCTTTATAGATCTCCCCAAGCAGATGTCGGGTGTCAAAATCTCTCCATATAGAGTCAACCCCATAAGCAAAAATGTTGCCTTTCCTTCTGCAGTTCCCCACTGAGATATATCCTCGTGGATGACGGTTTCTTCTGTTTCCTCCCAACACATATATTGGGATGGATGTTCCTATTTGAGTTACATCCTCATTAGGACGTGTCTTGATTCAGTCTGTCTTTTCGGATTATTCCCGAATTGGCTATTTGTCAAATGTCTTGTGCTTCCCAGTGGGTTGTTCCCCAGCGGAGTAATTTTGGGCCGCTACCCTCATACCTGTGGTTATAAGTCCTACTTTTCCTGGCTTTCTTGACAGAATTTGTGGTTATACACCTTTTATTCTCCAGCCAGAGTTTTGGTTTTCTACCTAACAGTCGGTAGTTGTAAATCCTTTTTTCCTGCTCTCCAGCAGTTTGTGGTTTGTTATAAACCCTATTTTGGTTTCCCGTGCGGATTTGTGATTCGTTCTATCCCCACGTGGAGTTGTTGGTCTTCTATCCCGTATTCGGTAGATGTAAACCCTAATTTTGTGGTCACCTCCACCCTTTTTGGCCCTCTGCCTACAAACCAGCAGTCGTAAGTCCTATCTTTGCGGTTTTTCTACTTACAAACCGGTAGTCATAAACCCTGTTTTCTCCACTTGCAGAGTTAACTTTGTTGTTCATCTCAACCGATGACAATTTCCCTTGTAGTTATCTTCATCTAGTTCTTGATGTTGATTTTTCCTTTGCTTGGATAAGTTGCTCAGATCAGCACTTATATCCCTCGCAAGTCTTTTGTGGATAATTGCCGTACGCTAGCAATTTTATCCCCAGTGGGTCCTTTCACCTTGTGTCAGTGATTGTGTTCCCTGGATCATTGGTTTTCACCAGTGAATCCTCAGCAGATCGCCTTTCATTTACCCTTTTGTCGGTAATGTCTGTTGCTCCTTTTGATTGGTCATCATTATATACCTATTCTGGTATCCTGATGCCTTTCTTTTCGGATTTTTATCCTATAAACAACCTACAACCCGGTTAAGGATAATCTTCCATGCGAGGTTATTATTCACGTTTTGACGGCTATGAATAATATGTCTCATGCGCTCTTTGGTCGGAATCCTTTGTTGATCTTCCCCAGTCGAGTAAGATTCGTTTTCCCGTTGTGGAATCGAATGTCCATCCTATAAACAAGTCTGCTGTTCTAGCTTTCTTCAGGGTGATGAGTGTCTTGGAACACAAAACCAATTCACGATTTCGGATTTTATCCTATAAACAACCTACGACCCGGTTCAGGATAATCTCCCTTTGTGAGTATTCTATCCACGTTCTGACGGTAATGGATATTATATCTCGTTCACTCTCGAGTCAATCTTTTGATTGTTTTCTCCACAGAGTCAGATTCGTTTTCCCGTTGTGGATTCGAATGTCCATCCTATAAACAAGTCTGCTGTTCTAGCTTTCTTCAGGGTGATGAGTGTTTTGGAACACAAACCAATTCACGATTTCGGACTTTATCCTACAAACAACCTACAACCCGGTTCAGGATAACTTTCCATGCGAGTACATTATCTACGTTTTGACGGCTATAGATAATATATCTCATGCACTCTCTTGTCGAACACTTTGTTTGTTTCCCCAATTGAGTAAGATTTGCATTCTTTACAGAATCAAATATCCATCCTATAAACAAGTTTGCTTTCGCTCTCTTCAGGATGATGAGTGTTTTGGAACACACACCAATTCACGTCTCTGGTCGGTCACCTGTTACATACCTACAACCCGGTATCCTTGGTGTTCCTTCCTGATTTTTTGTTACCCTCATACCGGTAACACCTCATTCTTTGGTGCTTCCTCAGTGAAGTTTTCCCGTTGCTTCTCCTCAGGAGTCAGCTTGTGTCTCTCCAATGGATTTATTTTCCTTTGGATTTCTTTTCCCAGTGTGAGTCCTTCACTCCCCAGTGAGGCCTACAGTCTGTTTTCTGTTATCTTCTAATCAGAGTCGTGTCTTGTTCACGCTGTGTCAGTGTTGTTTATCCCCAACTAAAGTCTTGTCAGAGTCTCTGTTCCTGGTGAGTGTATTACTCCGATAGGATCGTCTTTTCTTCTGTGTTAACTATATTCCCCACAGAATTTGTGTCTTTTGCATACATACATTTGCATCATGAGGTCTCTTAGGGATCAAAATTTGTCTCATTACTGTTATTTAAGCCCATTCTACCGCGTCGAGATGAAGATTTCTAAACTTCACTTCTCCGGCTAGCATGACCTTAAATAGGGGCATCTGTAAGACCCCAATTTTGGCCCTAAGATCCCTCATGGCCCATATCATCTCATATCATAGCCTCAAGGATCATTGCATGCCTTTGCTTCCCTCCTAGTGGGTAGGTTGCCTTGTGTGTGTGGTTCTTGATCACCAAGCATGTTTTGCATTTGTATATTATTGCTTTTCATATGTTTATCATCCAAAAAGTACAAAAATATTGTCAGTCTAACCTTGTTGCTTGCAGTTGAAGCAATTATCAGTAATTAGGTCAAAGACAGTCAACAGTCAGTCAAAGCAATGGATGATGGCCATTCTTGCAGAATTTGGGCACCATGACCAATAATCTAGAGTTCACACAACTTGGGACATCATTGGAAATCAAGGTCTCAAGGGATTAGGGTTTGAAATTCATCAGAAGTGGTTCAATCATGCAAAACCCTAGAAAAGTCAACAGAAAGTCAAACTTGGTCAACTGGCCATTTAATCAGTGATTTGATGGATGGAATTGATTTGAAGGAGTTCATTCATGTCTATACAAGCCTCATATGTCATGTCCAACCTCATCATGGAAGAATTTGAAGTCAAACAGAAAATTTCCAGAAATGGAAACTGGACCTGTAACTGAAACCTGCCATAAATGGAAAGTCTTGATCCTCAAACTTACATCATGATACAAGCTTCAAATTAATTTTTGCCCAACATGAAAGTTGAAGATCTTGTTCTCCCATTTCCAAAAAGTCCAAGAACTCTCAATTCCCATGTGTGGTTGGCAAGTTATGATCGAATCGATTTCAGAAAATCTTGAACTTCAAAGGGCCATATCTCCCAAACCGTTTGGCCAATTTTGGTGGGGTTTTTTCCTACAAGTCACATTTGATCCCCTCTTTCCAAAAATATAAATTTCATGAGCCAAAACTTCACCAATCAAAATGGCATATTTTGACTTTTCTCATTTAAATGCAAGTTTGACCAAGAGTTGACTTTTTGAAGTAAACCTTTTTCTAACATTTGGCCAATTGGAACAGCTCAAGAATATCATTTTAAGTGTGTTTGCAAGCTCAAATTATGCAGGACATAAGGCCATTGCTTGGTTGCTTGAATTGTAAGAAAGGTACAATTTCACCATACTTGTCCATGCTTCCACAACCATGCCTTGTACCTCAAAAGAGCAGCAGCATTATGCATCATTTTTCTGTCATTTGTGAACCTAATTAGCAGCCTAACCAACAGCAAAACAAGGGGCCATACTAACTTGCCTAAAATTTGGAAAGTGAAGGTACTTTGCAACCATCCATCCATGCTTCCACACCTTACCTTGTACTGTCCAGCAAGTGCAGCAGATTTTCTGTCACTTTTGAACTCCAATAGCAGGCACACAAGCCAGAGGGGATAGAAAAATCAAGAGAACTTCTGATGCATGAACACACACCTTTGGCCATTCTTCAGAAAAAAACTGTTACAACATCCTGCAGCAGGCAAAAAAAACCTTGGCAAGTGCATTTCAAAACAACATAGCAATATCTTAATCCCATTTTTCTGTCATGAAAGACCATTAGCAGACAAAAGAAACTCACTCATTCCAAACTGCATTCACTTTTGCTGTTGGCATTCAGAAATTTGCTGTCAAAAAGCATCAAGGTTACAACCCTGCCACAAGCCAGTCCAAACCCTGCATCATCCAGCAGCAGAAAGTCATTCACATTGCTTTGGCCAAACTCCAAAAACCTGTTCAAAACATCAAAGTTACCTGAGCCCTGCAATATGTTTTCATGATCCATACACAACACTTCCTGTCATGAAATTAGCAGCAGCCACAGACCAAAAACACTCTGATTCTCTCACTCTTGCATTTTGCATTTTTGGAATTTCGGTCAAATCCTCCAAACCCTCGAGCTTTCTTTTGTTCTCTTCATCATCCATCATCATTGCAAGCTCATTCCAAGTGTGAAATCTTAGCTGGAACTTCATTTTCAAACCCTGTTTTCTCCAAGCATCTACAATGGCAACTTGAGTTATGGAAGCTTCCAAACACCATTGAGCTCATTTTCTTCAAACATCCTTCACTACCAAGCATTTCCTGCATCTGTTTGCACTTATAACCATCAAAGCAGCCCTGTTTCACATTTTGCTTCAAAACCAAGTAAGTATTCGAACTCAATCCTTTGCCATGCCATGATATATTTATGAAAGATCTTCTTGAGCTGATTCTAATAAACTATAGATTGCTTGAAATGGTTGTGTCATGGCCAAGAAATCTGGATTTCATTTTGTGTGTCCAAACCTATTTCTGCTCGATTTACCTTGCTAGCATTGATTTAATGAAATGTGATGCCACATTCTTGTTATTTGATGTATGATGATGCTTTTAGGATGCTTGATTTCACTTTCTGGACACTTTGATTTTTCATGTGTGAATGAAGTTATGCTGTTCATATTGAAACACTAGGGCATTTTCCAGAAATTTCTCATGAATGTTTTGGTTTATTGCTGTTATGATGAAGATGATGAATGTATCAATATCTTGCTGTTGTATGCTTGGTCGAGTTTTGTTCATGATGTTGATTGCATTTGAGAGCCATGCTGCTAAAACCTTGCTGCTGTTTCTAAAACCTTAAGCTGCCCAGAAAATTTCTCATTTGTTTGTTTTGGTTTGTTGTTTGTGGTTGCATGAACCATTTCCTACTGCCATGCTATTTGGATGTCGCATGTTGATGATGAATTATGAAGTTGAACATTGCCCTGCTGTTGTGATAAACCCTCATACTCTGCCCAGAAATCCACATTGATTCATGTTCTGTCTGTTTGTGTTAGGATGCCACTTGAGTGTTAATGCCATGCTGTTGTTTGTTTTGTTTGGTTTCATGATGATGAAGTTGAATGATGAAATGCCATGCTGCTGTTTTGAAACCCCATGAACATTGCCCAGAAAATCCATGAGAACTATGTTGTATGCTGTTGACTGCTTGCTGTGTGAACATTGCCAAATGCTATGCTGTTGTGTGTTTGTTGTTTGAATTTGTTTGGATGTTGATTGAACTTGTATGAAGTTTCAAAACCATGCTGTTAAACCCTAGGGTTTATGTTGAAAACCCAGAATTTGAGTTGGTTGGCCCGTGCACTGTTCCATTGGCTGAGAGCCAATGAGAACATTTCCTCACACTCACCCAAAACGCACAGTTTAAGTAAGTGAGCTCAATATTACACAATTGCCACTGCGCTGACCTTGTTGACCATTACTTCATGTTATCTTGTTCATGTTCATTCCATTATTTCATCAAACTTCAACAATTTATTTTTAATTCATTTCAACTCCAAAAATTCTGATTTTTTTGCATCATGATCACAAAGATGTCTAGTATTTTATTGTGATTTTTAATTAATTTTCCATCGGCTGGATTTTAATTGATAATTATTTTCTTGACATGTATGCATAATTGATACCTTGTGCCATTTCAATTGTGAAATACTCATGTTGAATCCAATGAGCTTGAAATTTTTTATGGTGAAACTAGACTCATTCACCTTTGTTTCCATGTAGAGTTTATACATTTCTCATATGTGGTTTGTGAGTTACAAATTTTTGAAGTGATGTGTTACATTTGGTGCTACATGAATGATATGCAAATGTATGATTTTTGTTCACATGTCTCCTGGCCTCCAAACAACTTGAAATTTTGCATGAATCATCTATCACATGTCTAGTTTGTGTGTGAATTTTCTTGGAATTAATCATGCTGTTTTCCATTTGATTGTGAATTTTCTTCCATGCTTAGTCATTTGTTGACTTTTTGTGCTACACATTGCCATTTCATTTGTGAAATTCTCACATCTTATTGTATGACCATGAAATTTCATATGTGATAACTAGACATCTTGACCTTTGCATTGGTGTTAATCTCATTCATTTCTCATCTGTTTTCAATTTGATATGATTTTTTTTGAAGTTGACCCATGCTTGTTGACCTTCATTGTGCTTACTTGAAATTATGTTGACTTCATGATTTTAATTGACTGCCTTCCTCTCATCCAAATGCCATAAAATTTGACATGCTTGCCATGCTAGATGTTAGGATTGAATGTGATTTATTTGATAATTTTTGAGATTGTTTGGGTTGACTTTTGAATGAAGTCTTGCTGTTGACCTTTTGTATGCCTCTCTTGCCATGCTTTGCATTCCTTGGTGTATGAAATGACAATGGTGCATGATTTGATTATGAATCCAATTGAGATTGCTTCTTAAATGTTTGAACATGAATTGGGTTGACTTTTCTTTGCTGTTTGACTTTTTTCTTTCACCTTTGACCCTAGGCTAGTCCTAGTGGTCTTTTGAGCTTACATTTGAGCTATTGTTTCAGGTTAAGCACCAATGCCTCAAAGACCATTCATATTTGATTGAGTTGGATCATATATCACGTGCTAACCCTTGTTTTGTAGGTTGACTCATGTAACTTGAGTCTTTGTGCCTTGCACAACTGGTCCCTCTGTGGTTGACTGTTGTTTCATTTTCCTTTGATTTGAACTGTTAACTTGTCTACTAATAAGTTTGACTTTTTCAGGTACTTTAGTTGCTTAAGTTCTTTGAACTTGCTTGCTTTGCTATTTAGCATTTGCTTTGAGGTATAAACCTTTCTTCTTCATGTAGTCTGGAGACCCGGTCTGTTATTTGACCGGGCAAACTGTCTGAAGTCCTCCTTAAGAGGCAATGCCTGTGTGTGTTTAAAATTGTCCCAAGCAGGAAAAGTCCTTCAAGTAAGGCAATTGGTGGAAGGTAGGGATAAGCAATCTATCCCCCACTATTCAGTGTGTCCTCTCTTTGCTCCCATTATATGGTTGAAGCATTGAGATAAAAACCCAAGATCTAATCGAGTCAATAAAGGGGAAAGAGTTCCATCTTTCTGAACTCCCCCACTTTCTATTATTTGATGCTCTCTCTGACCTGAGATAGAAGCAATGAGGCACACCCCTCATCTCCTATTCATCTGCTTCACCTTAGCCTCTCAATGGCAAGGTTAAGAGCGACCTTCACCTATTACAGTGGACTTTCAAAGTCAAACCCTCTTGTGTGAGCTCCCCATTGTTTGGCTATAGAGTGTGCTGTTTGCTATTCATTGATTGATTGATTGCTTCATATGCACTTGTTTGCCTGTATGCTATGCATTTATCATCATCAATTGCCATTAATGCATGATCATCTCATTTGCTTTTGTGATGCTATCATTGTTGTTTGCCCATTGAGGACAATTGTAAGTCCATCTCTTTTGGCCATTTGCTCCTATGATATGGAAGGATAGAGCGTAAGACCTCATTGGTCACTCATAGCTTCTGTTTTGTTTGTTCGATTGTGAGGAAGCAATTGTAAGTCCCTGCAAGTTGGCATTTGCTCTCCTGTGATCATGTTGCATTGTTTGATTGTATGTGAGGATACAACTGTAAGTCCCTGCAAGTTGGCATTTGTTTTCCTAGGATCATACTGTGTGTGTTAGAGTAAGCCCAGACAGATTGGCATCTGACATCCATTATTTTGTATTTGTTGTTGTGTGTGAGGATGCAATTGTAAGTCCCTGCAAGTTGGCATTTGCTTTCCTATGATCACATGTTGCGTTGTTTGTTGTATGAGGGGATGCAATTGTAAGTCCCTGCAAGTTGGCATTTGCTTTCCTATGATCATATGTTGGATATTGGTATAAGTCCAGACAGATTGGCATCCGGTATCCAAGTTTCATTTTGTTTTAGGAGATTAGTATAAGTCCATTGAGTGGCCTCTGATATCCAATTTTGTTTTAGGATCGCGGTATAAATCCATTGAGTGGTATCCGGTGTCCGCTTTTTGCTTTTTGTTTGTGAGATTGGAGTAAGACCATTGAGTGGCATCCGATATCATTTGTTTGCTTACATTATTATTATTCATTGCCTATTCCAAAGGACACACTTGAATCATCTTCTATATGATTTCAAGAGGTGAACCTTCTAAGAAGTTTTACAATCCATATCCATCCATTCATCCTCATTATGTCCTAAACCTTTTCACACTTCAATTTTCAAACTTGACATAGATATTGTGCAAACTTCTTCATGTTTTCCAAACTAAAAACCTGGACCCAAGTCCTTGACTTTTTCAAACTCCATTTTCATAATACTTCTTTCAAATCAATCTTAATCATACTTTGACTTCACTTTCATAATCACAATCAATTAACTTCACTCATTCACTTGTTTTGGCTTTGTCCATTGTTAATCTTTTCATGCATTAGCCATAGGTTTCAATTATCATTGCGGTTGATGTAAATCTTGCCTATCCTTAGTGAGTCGACAGTAAGACTTCCGTACTAAAAACAGGGTTAACCCCTCCAGTACGTCGAAGCTATCCTCGCATGGTGGATGTTGGTTTTGGTCGAGTTTTCTCCCATTGATAATGAAAAGCCTCAGTGCTATTGTTTAAAATTGAATCCATCAACCTTTTTGAAATCTTTTAGCCGAACTACGGCGTTTTGATCCTTACCTTTGATGGAAGGTACGTAGGCAGCGGGTTCATCCGTTCAAACCCAATAATAAAATTGTATATTCTTTTCTCATCATCCCAATCATGTTTGCACAATGCTTATGTCATAACAAATAACAAATTTAGTACAACAAGTGTGAAAAGGGCTCCCTAGGAGTACCTAGGACGTAGTGGGTGCCTAACACCTTCCCATTGCGTAATTTACCCCTTACCCAGACTCTCTGATCTTTTTATTAGTTTTCTACGTGTAAAACTTCTTAGGCTTTTGTTCGCTTTTTAGCCAGTCCTTTGGATAAATAAAAGTGCGGTGGCGACTCGAAAATCATTGTATGCTTTGCTTATGGTTTAATCGATAAATCATATAGCGACGAATACACCGCTACAGTACCACTAACAGAGAGCCCCAAATAAGACACAGTCAATAATCCACAACATAATAATTACAACAGAATAGTAACAGAATAAGAATAACAAACAAAAGAACAAGATTAACACACAAATACAAAAACCGAACTAATTTATGCTTCACTCTCTTTTGCTTGGAGCTAGTCCCCAGCAGAGTCTCCATCTGTGGCATATCGAAAAATGTGATTCCTCGCGATGGTCGCGGAAAAAATTTACGTTCGAACAGAGTCGCCACTAAACTTTATTTATCCCAATGAAGGGATAGGAAAATATCGATAAAACCTTAAGGAAATAGAATAATGTTCGTCGCAACCATATTTGGGTTCGGGAGTGGATTACGTAAGGGAAAGTTATTAGCACCCCTTACGTCCGTTGTTTTCAACTGGAACCTTTTAGTTCTAATGTGCGTTTCGAGTGTTAATTTATGTTTGTTTGTTATCTTTGGGTTATAAAATATAGGAATGGATGAGAACCTCAGAAAGGAGAAATGGGAGGTGTTTTATTAGTGTGCTCGCGAAGATACAACAATCTCCTGCCTACGTATCCTTAAATAAGGAAATCAGAGCATTTGTAGTTCGGGGAACTACGGTTGGTTGGTGTTTTTTAGTGAAAAACTATTTAGATCGTGTTCTAAAGGCTAAACATTGACTTGTCTACTCTCAGCGGAGGCTTAAGCACTAGTTTGTTGTGCGCATTAGAAATGATTAAATGGTGTTCTTTTTTAAAAGAGTTTCAGTCACACGGGGGTGACAAGTTGGATTAATATGTTGGATGTTTTGACTGGTTGAGATGTTTTTGGTTGGATGACGATTACTCGGATATTCGAGTAAGACAACTCGTATCCTAACAGTCGGGAAAGGGAGTAGAAGACTCTAGACCACTTTCTTTTTCATCCTTAATTACAGAAAGGATTTGATAATAATTAAGGTGTTTTAAATGGATGACGAATACTCGGATAATCGAGTAAGACAACTCGTATCCTAATAATCGGGAAAGAGAGTAGAAGACTCTAGACCACTTTCTTTTTCATCTGAGTGATTACGAAAATAAGTTTGCGTATGGTTGATGTATTTTAGCATGAACGACAAATACTCGAATGACTGTGTAAGACAGCTCATATCCAAGCATTTGAGAAGAGGAATTGAAAGCTCAAAACCATCTCCTTTTTCGTATAGTTTGTTAAGAAAATGATTTGATTAAGTTGTATGTTTGGCGGAAAATGACAATTGTTCGACTGACCGAGTAAGAAAACTCGTATTCGTCCAATTGAGGAGTGAAGTTGAAAACTCAAAGTTAACTCCTTTTTAATTCAACTTATTGTAAAAAAAAATGTTTTCATTTAATCGAGGTATTTCAATTGAGTTTGAGAGAAAATACTCGACGTTGGATCGAGGTTTTAGATTTGTGTTTTGGATGAAGTGAATTTATTTAGTGTATTGCTCTTATACTCGATAAAAATCGAATAGGTCTCATTGTAAGAAAGCCCAAGAGTAAGCTATGTGAGGTTGATGGCGATGCTTTAAAAGCGATTGACTTACAAGGGTGTTTTGAATTGATTTGGAAAAGGCGCACTCAATATTTACCGAGATTTGTATTTACATATGCATATGAATTGAATTATGAAAATCGTCTCAAAATGAGATTGCTTATGAATTTTAGCTTATGCAACGCGAATGCAAAATAACCAACAAGAAAATAAAGAGTATCATTGTAAGGTAGCCCAAGAGAAAGCCTTTTGTGTGCTAAAGTGACCTAAGCTAAACAAAGGATAATGGTCTTACAAACATGCATGTAAGTTGTGGGTGAAAATCCAAGTGTTTAAAAAGTATCACAAAGAGTAAAGGAAGGTTTCCAAGCAAAGGTCCTAAGATTAAATCCTCTAAGTCCAAGTTGATTAAGAGTGGAGTGAATATTTTTTGTCTTACCATTTTATCATGTTTTTTTTATTTTTAATGTATGATGACAATAAAATGAATAAGAAGTAAATAAACATGCATGATGAGTTTGTACAATGATGCTGATAATGAGTACTTGAATATAAATTACAAGGTAATGACATAAAAGTAAATCACAAGATAAAGAATGACAATATCACAATAATAATGGTTAGTGAATGTAAATGACACAAAATAAACCACAAGTTAATGGAAACAAAAAATCACAATAACAAAGGTTAATGATAAAAAAAACGTTAATGAAGTAAAATTAGTGGTTAGTAATATGTACAAAATGAACATCTTGAGGACTATTTTTATAGGTCAAAAAGACTTAAAATATGACACATTAAGGGATAGATTATCATTGATACAAAGTATTGAAGATGATTGAAAAATCAACTAACAATAGATTTGTAATAAAGAAAGTTATGCAACCCTAAGTCCATCTATCAATATTTTAAAAGATTATAATTTGTTCTCTTTATTTTTGTTTTTACTCCTCTTTAATTTAGCAAGATAGTAAGAGGGTAAATAGATTAACATAATGGAATTGATATGGTTAGATAACAATAAACATAAACATAAATATAAACATAAACATAAACATAAGGTACTTGAAATGAAGTGAACAATTACCCAAAAATATTGAAAAAGGGTAGGTTGAAGTGGTGTTGAGCTTGGATATAGAGCAAGGGGTTTGGGATGAAAGTGTTTATGGTGGAAGTATAGTAAAGGAGCTGAGTTATGAGTGTTAGAGAGTAAGAAGTTTTAAAAAAAAATACCAAAGTGGACAAACAAGTTGGTAGGGTGACTTTTCTAAGAGAGAAAGATTTTTTGTTTTGGCTTAGGTTTAGAGAAATGGTACTTGGACAGAACTTTTGGGGGCTAGGAAGCATGAAAAATGAGGGGAAATAATACCTTTATTTATAGGGAAAGTTGGTGGAAAAATGGGGTGATCCAAAAAGTACACTGTGTAAAAAACAGACCTACTACAGCTGCCTGCGCAGGTGTAGTCGGTTACCCTAATTAGGGTAACCAGTTACACAGTCCAAAATGGCCAAAAATTCAATTTTGGGTCTGTGTAACCGGTTACGCTGATTAGTGTAACCAGTTACCCATTTTTTTTGAAATAATGAATGTATGCATGTGCAATAGGGTCATGGATCAGATGAAAGTTGTATCGGGGTAGGGACAAAATTGGGGTATGACAATGTGGACCACTAAACATACCAGCCAGAGGATGTTTTCAGTACTTCATCACATTTACTGATGATTTCAGTAGATATGGTTATGTGTATTTAATGAAACACAAATCAGAGTCCTTTGAAAAGTTCAAGGAATTCAAGAATGAAGTACAAAACCAACTAGGTAAGAATATTAAAACTCTTTGATCAGATCGAGGTGGTGAGTATTTAAGCCTAGAGTTTGATGACCATCTGAAAGAGTGTGGGATCCTATCCCAACTTACTCCTCCTGGAACACCCCAATGGAATGGTGTATCTGAGAGAAGAAATCGAACCCTGTTAGACATGGTCCAATCCATGATGATTCACGTTGATCTTCCAAACTCCTTTTGGGGACATGCACTATTGACAGCAACTTACACACTTAACTGTGTTCCATCCAAAATGGTTGAGAAGACACCATATGAGATATGGAGTGGTAAGAAACCACATATGTCTTACATGAAGATTTGGGGTTGCGAAGTTTATGTGAAACTATAAATTTCAACTAAGCTTTAGCCCAAATCTGACAAATGCTTATTTGTGGGGTATCCTAAAGAAACAAGAGGGTATTACTTCTACAATCCTTCTGAGGGCAAAATGTTTGTCACTCGAACTGGAGTTTTCCTAGAAAAGGATTTTATTTTTAAAGGAATCAGTAGGAGGAAAGTAGATCTTGAAGAAATTCAAGAATCACAAAGCATTGATACACCTATGGAGGAATTAGAGCAGGAAACACAAGTAGTTGTGGAAGAGCAACCTGCTCAAGTAGAACAAGACCAGCGTAGGTCAAGCAGGATACGTCACCAACCTGAGAGATATGGATATCTAATAACTGATCAAGGTGATGTATTACTCATGGATCAAGATGAGTCTGTGACCTACCAAGAGGCCATAACTGGTCCCGAGTCTGAGAAGTGGCTAGAAGCCATGAAATCTGAAATGGATTTCATGTACACAAACCAAGTTTGGACCTTGGTAGAGCCTCATGTAGGAGTTAACCCTATAGGATGCAAGTGGGTCTTCAAAAAGAAGAATGACATGGATGGTAAGGTACATACCTATAAGGCAAGACTGGTTGTAAAAGTATATAAACAAATTCATGGGGTTGACTATGATGAAACCTTTTCACCAGTTGCAATGCTTAAATCTGTTAGGATTTTACTTGTTATCGCTGCATATCATGATTATGAAATATGGCAGATGGATGTCAAAACTGCTTTCCTTAATGGGAATCTTCTTGAGGATATGCACATGACACAGCCTGAAGGATTTGACATACCAGAAGAAGCTCAAAAGATATGTAAGTTACAAAGATCAATTGATGGATTGAAGCAAGCTTCCAGAAGTTGGAATCTTTGTTTTGATGAAACAGTAAAACAATATGGATTCATCAAGAACGAAGATGAGCCTTGTGTCTACAAGAAGGTTAGTGGGAGCATGATCATTTTCCTGGTATTATATGTAGATGACTTATTACTCATTGGAAATGATGTCCCTACCCTGCAACAAGTAAATTCTTGGTTGGGGAAATGCTTTTCTATGAAGGACCTAGGTGAAACAGCCTATATATTAGGAATCAGAATCTATAGAGATAGATCACAAAAACTGCTTGGCCTAAGTCAGAGTACGTACATAGACAGAGTGCTGAGACGCTTTAATATGCATGATTCCAAGAAAGGATTCATACTTATGCAACATGGCATGTGTCTATCAAAAACACAATCCCCTTCAACTAAGAAAGAAAGGGATCGCATGAATAAGATTCCATATGCATCTGCAATAGGATCTATGATGTATGCCATGTTATGTACTCGACCAGATGTCTCGTATGCTTTAAGTGCAACGAGTAGGTACCAATCTGATCCTGGTGATGCTCATTGGGTAGCTGTCAAGAATATCCTTAAGTATTTGAGAAGGACTAAGGACTCATTCTTGATATATGGAGGTCAGGAAGAGCTGGTTGTAATTGGATAACCGATGCTAGCTTCCAAACAGATACAGATGACTTTAGATCACAATTTGGTTATGTCTTTTGCTTAAACGGTGGCACTGTGAGTTGGAAAAGTTCAAAGCAAGATACATTTGTTGATTCTACAAACGAGGCCGAGTATATTGTTGCCTCAAGTGCAGCAAAGGAAGTTGTTTGAATCAAAAAGTTCATTAGTGAACTTGGCATAGTTCATAGCATTGTGGATCCCATTTGTCTCTATTATGATAACAATGGTGCTATCGCACAAGCTAAGGAACCTAGATCTCACCAACGATCCAAACACATACTTAGGCGTTATCACCTCATTCGAGAGATAATAGATAGAGGAGATGTGAAAATATGCAGAGTACCTACACTTGACAATATTGTTGACCCACTGACAAAGTCTCTTGCGCAGCAGAAGCATGATGGCCATACTAGATCTATGGGCATTAGGGGTATGCCTGATTGGCTCTAGTGCTAGTGGGAGGTTGTTGGTGTAAGCCCTAGAGGCCAATACTTTTGGTACTTGTATTGAATTATTTATTAATAATAAAAGGATTTTTCTTTATTATGTTTGTCTAATAAAGTCCCTAGAATAGATAGCCCGTTTAATGTATCAAGTGTGACTTAATCATGAGATCACATTAAACATAAGGACACTATTCTTGAAGTATCCATAGTCGAGCTTTATTGGGAAGTGGGATAACATTAAAGCATTAAGACTATTATGTATATAGACTGATGATCACATCTCATGGATCATGGATAAGTAGTTATCAAGTCTTAAACATAGGTATGAATATTAAGAGTAATATTTATACTGGATTGACCCGCTATGAGAATACTATATAAAATGTTATGCAAAGTGTCATAAGTTATTCTCATGGTGATAATGGTGTATACCACCCTTCGACCTGAAACCACTATGGACCCTAGATGTAGAGTCGAGTGCCTTATTACTGATCAAACATTGTCCGTAACTGGATGACCATAAAGGCAGTTGATGGGTACTTCACGAAGCATGCTAAGGGACATGAGTGACCTAGATGGAATTTGCCCATCCTGCATAACAGGATAAATGTCTATGGGCCTAATATTGAACTGAACAAGGATGACACGGTCTATGTCTTGTGTTCAATATAGACATAAGGGTAAAAGGGTAATTTTACACATAAGTATTATCACAAAAGGATTTGTCAGATCACATTACATTTTCGTGTCTTGGGTAGCAGTGATGTGTTGCTAGATACCGCTCACTGTTTATTATGTTAAATACGTGATTTAATATAATTGTCAATGCCGCGAAAACCTACAGGGTCACACGCAAAAGGATGGATTGATGAGAGGTAGAGTAACTAAGGAATACCGTAATGTACGGTGCACTTAAGTGAACTGTAGAACATCGTAAGGTACGGTGTACTTAAGTAGAACATGAAATATGGTAAGGTACCACGCGCTTAAGTGATTTTGGCATATTATAAGATATGGGCCACATACACTTGAGTGGGCTTTTTAGCTTGCAGCGCACATAAGTGGTTCTATAAATAGAACCCTTTTGTAGAAGCATTTGTGCAGTTGCAATTTTGTTTCTCTCTCTCTCACTCAAATCCTTCATTCGTAGCAGCTAGCACTGAGATTGAAGGAATCCATTCGTGTGGACTGAGTAGAGGCGTTGTCATCGTTCAACGTTCGTGATCGCCCCTTAGATCTGCAGCAAAGGTTACAATCGCCACAAGAGGTAATGATTTTATCACTGATCATGCCTATTCGTAAGGATCCCACTAACTCTAAGATGAGAACTTTCAACACTTTGTTGTGAAGGTTGTGAGGATGTTTGGTTAGGTAATTGAGATGATACATTATCTCTAAGATGAGAACTTTCAGCACTTTCTTGTGAAGGTTGTGAGGATGTTTGGTTTGGGAATTAAGATGATACATTATATCTAAGATGAGAACTTTCATCCCTTTGTTGTGAAGGTTACAAGGATGTTTGGTTAGGTAATTGAGATGATACATTAGCTCTAAGATGAGAACTGTCAACACTTTGTTGTGAAGGTTGTGAGGATGCTTGATTAGCTAATTTAAGAAAATTTGTAATTCTCCTTGGCTTTGGCATTACTGCATATAAAATAAAATAGTCAATTAAAAGGAACATAAATAAGCATATTACCAAAACATCATGAAGTCATAGAAAGACAGCAAGAAACAAGTTGGTGTTTTAAATGTTTCCTTTGTAGTTGTGGAAAGACAGTAAGAAACAAGTTGAAGTCATTAGTGTAAATAAAACATATTTGGTAGTAAATGAGGTTCGGGAGATGATTGAAAATGAGTGCACTATGTGAGTTTTTAGTGCAATAGACATTTTATAAGATTTTATTATAACAGTAACTTTTCCCCCGTCAAATGTATTTTTCATTTGACTTCAAGGTTCCCTAAAATATTTTAAAAATAGAAAATTGAATGCATCTAAAGCCATTTTACTTCAAGCCTATAGTATTTCTTTCCACAGCTACAATATGAAAAATGTTCGTGAGAGCATTTCATAATTTCTTTGAGATTTGAGAAATGTTGTGTATGCTCATTACAGTATGAAAAAAATGACATGTCAATTAATATATTGTAATATACATTACATACTTAGAAATCTAACCCACCGTATATATATTTGACACATTATATATGTTGTTCATCTAAATGTAAAAAGGTTAAGTTCTAAAGACAATGCCTTAAAAAGTAAATAGAAGTAAGGAGTTGTACAACATAATGGATTCACGCACACATATTAAAAATTAGAGATAGCATACTATCATAAAATAATAGACTAAAAAAAAAAAATTAGCAACCATTAAATTTTATCTAGAATAAAATGAAATAAACAGAACTAAAACTAAAACTTAACATTCTTGGTTAAGACATGTAAACAAAACTAATACTTTTAGAAAAATTAACTTGGTCTTTGCCTTATTCTTGTGAGTTATATTTAATGTACATGACAATTAGTTCATCACCTACATATACTCATTGCTCTTATTCTGACATAAGTTCATCTCCATCAATGTCATCATTAACATGCCCCTCACTTATTAGTTCATCATCTACATCCTCCCTTATTAAAGACAAATTATCAGAGTCTCCAAAAAATTAATCTAGGTTTTTCTCAGGACAAACTTCAATATCTATTTGATCTCCCATATCATATAAGTCTCTTGGCTTCAAATGGACAACAGCACTCCATTCTTTATCTATATCATCATTCACGTAATATACCATTTGGGCTTGTGAGGCCTCAATGTACGTATCATGTTCTTCACGATCACCCATGTGAATACTTCTTGTAAAATTAGCGGAAGTAAAACCCCACGAATCTTTTTTGTACCCTCTATCCTTAGTGGTGTCAGCCCATTTACATTTGAATAAAGTAACTTTAAATCGACCATAGTAGTTAAGCTCAATGATATCTTCTAATTTCCCATAGTATAACAAATTTACTTCTCTAAAGTTTGTATCGACACTACTAGCAACACATGATGTTGAGGATGTTAAATAAACACCACTATTTTGGGTTTTCAAACCATGCTCTCGTGCTATGGTTCAAAATTTGAATCCATTAATGTTAAATGCAGAATATCTTCTAGCTTGAGTTGATGGGCCTTTTGCAAGATACTTGAGATCATCTGACATTATATTTGATATGTCGGGGTTTATAATCTAAATTGAAAGAGAAAATATGATTTAGTAATTTACATAAGTATATAAACATCCATAAAAATAAGTAAAGGTTATGGAAAACTTAACCAACCCTTTGAGGAAACCAAACAACGAAATATTTACTAATCATTTTCTCTATCTCTGTTGTTGACTGCCTTCGCCTTTTAGACAGTATCCGTAAGTACTCCTTAAATTCACTACATAAACAATTGATATTAATTTAGGATGATTAATATCATATATCTTACTGAACTAGACATAATTTGAAAATCTTTGAGGTACTCACTCAATATAAGGTTTGACTTAGGGACAATTTAACAACACATATCGATGTGCTTGAGTTTTCTCCATGGTTGATAGATCAAAGGTTGAGAATGCTCCTACTGCCCTACTGTCGCATTACGCGAAAAACCGGCGGGAAAACAAGAACAACAGAGCCGCCACCGTGCATTATTTATCCCAAAAGAGGGAAAGGAAACGCTCGAAGTAAACCTGGAAAAAGCATGGTCTCGCGACCAAAGAGAATGGGATCGGGAGTCGGTTATGCGAAGGGAAGGTATTAGCACCCTTACGCATCCGTCGTACTCGACGGGATCCACGCACAATAGGAAGGAAAATGGTTGCTAAAACACTGCTCAAATAACATCTACACAGGCTGAAAGAGACACAAGGAAACAAACAAGACTGAAACTGAACTCGGCAGGATGTCGCATCCTGGGCCTACTTAGTCTATCAGGCATAGACATCAGAGTCGAAGTAGTTCGGACTGGGGAGACGACACATGCTCGCTAGGATGTCGCATCCTATGCATACGTATCTTCTCGGACGAGAGAAGAATCAGAGCATTCGTAGCTCGGCTGACACGCACACAAACAAACACAAACAACACACAGGCAAACGTGGAGCCTGAATGCCAATCGTTGGACTTACATCAGCATCCGAACCAGAAAACGCACACAGGAAACCAACTGCCAATCGCTGGACTTATGTCGGACTCCAACTAGAACACACACAAGGGTGGTTAAGACACAAAGGGTGAAAAAAGAAAAAGGGCGCCCGGAGAGATCAGCTCAATCTCCTGCCTACATACTTCATCTGGTATGAAGATCAGGGCGATGTAGTTCCCCTACGCAGGGAAAAAAGAAGGACTAGCCTAACCAGATAACAGAGGGAGACACAACACTAGGGAGACTACGACTCGAGCCTAGATGTTGTCATGCAAAATCAACCCTAAGTTACGGTTTCTAGCTAAATGGCACAAGGGCCAACCTATCCTAGACAAGGCTTGCACAGGAAGCAAGGGTCTCGATTGCAACTAGGGCAAGAGAAAGGGGAGGTCTCGATCGCAACGAGGGCGAGAGAAAAGAATTAGTGTTAGTTGTTAGTCAAACTCGACAAGACATCGCATCTCGTGCCTACGTATCTCATCTGGACATGAGAATCAGAGTTGCCGTAGTTCGGCTGGAGGGACAAAGGTCTCGATTGCAACTAGGGCAAGAGAAAGGGAAAGTCTCGATCGCAACGAGGGCGAGAGAAAGGAAAAGGCTCGATCGCAACGAGGGCGAGAGAAAGGAAAAGGCTCGATCGCAACGAGGGCGAGAGCAAACAAGGATTACTCTAAACTAAACCTAACTTGCACAGGAAGCAAGTCAAACAAACATACAAGCACAGGTAGCACACACTATATACACACAAGAGGCTCACACAAGGGTTAGGTTTTAGTTGAGGGGTCATATCAACCTCAACAAACAAACCTCTGGAATGGGGTGAAGTGTGCTCTTGACCTTGACATTGAGAGCCAAGGTGAAGCAGATGAAAGGAGATGAGGGGTGTGCCTCATTGCTTCTATCCCTGGCCTGGGAGAGCATTTGACAAGAATGTGTGGGTTCAGAAAGTGGGAACCCTTCTACACATTTGATACTGACTCAACTGTGCAATTGCACAAGATCTTGGGTTTTTATCTGAAATGCATCAACACAATGGTGTGAGCAAAACAGAAGACACACTGAATAGCAGGGGATAGGTTGCTTATCCCTTGGGTTCTGCCAATTGCCTCTTCACTTAGGAGGTCTTTGACTCTGTACAAGGACAAATTAAACATACACAAGCATTGCCTCTTAAGGAGGACTTCAGACAGTTGCCTGGCCAAGTAACAGGCCAGGTCTTCCAGACTACATGAAGAAAAAGAGATTATACCTCAAGCAAGTTGCTAAATAGCAAAGCAAAGCAAATAAAGCAACTAAGAGTACCTGAAAAAGTCAAACTAATCAGTAAACAGTTCAACAGTTTAAATCAAAAGGAAATGAATCAAACAGTTAAATCAGAGGGACCAATGTGCAAAGCACAGGACTCAAGTCAAATGAGTCACACCTACAAAACAAAGGTTAGCCCATGATATATAATCAAGCTCAATCAAATTGGCAATGGTTTCTGTGGCATTGTTGCTTAACCTGAAACATAAACTCAATCATAAGTCCAAAAGACCACTAGGACAAGCCTAGGGTCAAAAACAAAAGAGAAAGTCAAAACAGCAAACGATAGTCAACCAAAGTCAAGTTCAAGCATTTAAGAAGCAAGCACAATTGGTTTCAAACTCATATCATGCATCATCATCAATTCACAAACCAAAGAAGGCAAGGCATAGCAAATGAAAGCACAAGGAAGTCAACAGAATGACTTGCATCAAAAGTCAACTCAAACAACTTCAAAAATCATTAAATAAATCATACTCAATCCTAACATCTAGCATGGTAAGCATGTCAAATTTCATTGCATTTGGACAAGTGGAAGGCAGTCAATTAAAATCAAGAAGTCAACACAATTTCAAGTAAGCACAAAGGAGTCAAACAAACATGGGTCAACTTCAAAAAATCATAACTAAATGAAAACAGATGAGAAATGAATGGTATCAACACCAATGCAAAGCTCAAGATGTCTAGTATGCACATGTAAAATTTCATGATCATCCAATAATATATGAGAATTTCACAAAGGATTTGGCAAGATGTGTCACACAAAGTCAACAATTGACTAGGCAGAGAAGAAAAATCTCAAACAAATAGGAAATGGCATAATTAATTCCAGGAAAATTCACACATAAACTAGACATATGAGAGATGGTTCATGCAAAATTTCACATTAATTGGAAGTCAGGAAGCATGTTAACAAAAATCATGAAATTGCATAACATTGGTGTGACACAAATTGTCACACCCTACTTCAAAAATTCATATCTCAACAACCACATATGATAAATTCAAAAACTCTACATCAAAACAAGCATGAATGAGTGTAGAATAACCACAAAAAATTTCAGAATCATTGGATACATCATCATTATTTCACAAAAGAAATGGCAAAAGGTACAAAATGTGCATACATGTCAAGAAACCTAGAGCCATTAAAAATCCAGCCAACCAAAAATTCAGAAAAAATCATGATAAAATAGTAGACATTCATGTGATCATGATGGAAAAAATTTCATGAAATTTGGATGTGAAATGCACGAGTTATGAATTTTGTAAGTTGAGGAATGAATTTGGAATAAAATGAACAAGATAACATGTTGATTGGTCAAAGTGGTTGACCGAGTGGCACAATGGTAATTCCTGCAGTCACTTATCAAAACACAGCGTTTCAGACCACGAAATAAAATGTTGTGATTGGCTAGTGGCTTAATGAAACAGTGATTAGGGCATGCAAAACACACTTACATACAGCAAAACATGTTTCTGGGAAATTTCTAGGGTTTTAGCACACAGTATTCATCATCATCAACCAACCAAAATCGTGAATTTCAAACATGCCCAGAAACATCCATCAAGCATACCATTCGAACAAGTGAAACAAGCACACGCATAATCCAACATTCATCATCATTAATTCGAGCTCACAAAAGAGTAATCAACAAAAACAAGTTTGAACATAGAACTTCAAAGTCAGATTTCTCTTAACACAGTTAATCATTTTCCATGGTTCAAGGTTCATTGGAATCAGCATCAAAGGATCTATCCTAAATATAGCATAACTTGGTAAATGGTGAGACTCGGACACTTACTTGATTTTGAAGAAAAGAGTGGAGCAGTTGTTATTTGTATGTTTCAAGCTCCAACAGATCCTCCTTAGGCTTTGGTATGATGGATACTTGAGGTAGATTAGCTCAGCAAGGCCTGGAAATGTTCAACTCAAGAATTGCCATTGTTGTGCTTGGAAGAAAACAGAACGATATGCTGCAGCACAGTTGAGGTTTGGTGCTCGAAAACACTTCCAAATGATGTCCAAATGAAGAAACAATGAAGATGGCTCGTGGTGTTTTGGGAGTTTTGTGCAGAAAAATGTAAATCGTGAAATTGCAAGTTGAGAGAAAATGAAGGTTTTCTGTTTTGTAAAGGCTGCTGCTAGGTTTTGTTTTGACAGAAAATTCCCTTATATATGTCTGTTTAGCATTGTTAATGAAGTGCTTAAACATAATTAACACAAATGAAGCCAAATGCCAAAATTGCTAAGTTTGACACAAGTTGCACATGGAGGTGTGGTCCTGCACGATTCTGGGCCTTGGCAAGTTGCAAATACCATATAAAACAGATCCCAAATGGCCAAAGTGAGTAAAAGTGTTAAATTCAAAAAGTCAACTTTGGTCCACACTTGAAATTAATAAAGTCAAGTCCAAAAATGGCATTTTGCATGGTGAGGTTTTGGTAAAAGATGAATGCATTTTTGGAAAGAGGGGAACAAATGGAGCTTGTAGGAAAAAACCCCACTAAAATTGGCCTTGTGGTTCATGAGATATGGCTCTTTGAAGTTCACAAATTTTGAAATTGAATTGATCATATCTTGCAAACCATACATGGGAATTGAGAGTTCTTGGACTTTTTGAAAATGGGAGAACAAGATCTTCAACTTTCATGTTGGACAAAAATCCATTTGAAGCTTGTATCATGATGTAAGTTTGGGATCAAGAAGTTTCCATTTTTGGCAGTTAAAATTACAGGTCCAGTTTCTATTTTTGGAAATTTTCTGTTTGGCTTCAAATTCTTCAATGATGTTAATTGCCATGATATATGAGGCCTATTGAGACATGAATAAGCTCTCTCAAACCAAATCCATCCATCAAAATCATAAAATCAACCACAGTTGACCAACTTTGACTTTCTAGGGTTTCTGACTGATTGTGCATGGACTGATGACCTCTGAACCTCCAAACCTTGACTTAAACATTTCAAATGGACCTCCAAATCATGTGAACTTGTGGGACAAACCCTAGGGCCTTTGCTCCTTGAGAAACACCCTTGCTTGCTTCTTGACTGATCTCCTGATCAGTTTGACCTAATTTCTTGCTTGCTTGCTCTTGAGGCAACTGGGGACAATGCAATGCTATGCCATGGATCATGATATGCTATGACTTAATATGAAAATGTATGTACAGTGATAGGTGCAAATTTGAGGTGCTACACCTACCTATAGGTGGAAAAATTGTAGGTCTGTGGGATGAATCTCTTTCATCAGGATAATCATCAATACGTGCAGGTCTATTGATTCGAGACTCAACTCATCTATATATTGAGAGCAAAATGTGAGAACCTCTTCTGCAAGGTATCCTTCAGCAATAGAACCTTCGGGTTGTGCCTTATTCCTAACATAGGATTTCAAGTGTCCTAAGTACCTAGAAAAGGGGTTGAAAATTAGAAAATGTGAATAACTTAAAGGGGAGATACAAGAATAACCTCAAAATGAAGTAAGTTAATCACCTTTCAATAGGATACATCCAGCGATAGTGTACTGGACCTCCAAGTTTTGCTTCACCAATAAGATGACAAGTCAAATGAACCATGATTGTAAAAAAATGAAGGAGGAAATAACATTTCTAAGTGACAAAGAGTGAGAATGATTTGAGACTGGAGTCTATCGAGATCCAAGTGACTTAAACTCTTGGCACATAATTGACAAAAGAATGAACAAACTATACTAACACTACAGTCACATTGTCTGGTAGGACATTTCGTATAGCAATAGGTAGTATTTGCTCCATAAGAACATGAAAATCGTGGCTTTTCATCCCAAAAAGTTTTTGATTGTTTATGTCAACGCGCCTAGAAATGTTACTTGAGTATCCATCAGGAAAAATAGTATTCCTCAAAGTTCGTAGGAATACATCTTTCTTTGAATTTGACATTGTAAACAAAGATGGGCAAAATCTTTTATTACTATCTAGCCAAAGATCCTTCCTTATACCCATTAATTTAAGATCCTCATGGGCTTTAAAATTATCTTTTGATTTCCCAGTTTCATTGAGCAAAGTGTATACAACATTATCACAGACATTTTTTTCAATATGCATAACATCTAAATTATGGCGCAACAAATTGGACTCCCAATAAGGAAGATCAAAAAATATACTTTTCTTCCTCCATTGTCTCGGTCCTTCAACAATTTTTTTCTTGCGTTTTATTTTTCCTCCATCTTTTTCTTTAGATTTTAACACTTTCCCAAAAGTAACACTTGCTCCCTTTAGTTGGTTCAAGATATCTTGTCCTAACAAAGTAGCAGGGGCATCTCTTTGCTCAACTTTTCCATTAAAACGAGACCGACTCAATCTAAGTTTATGACCTTTTTCTAAAAAATGGCGGTGACCCATAAAACACCATTTTCCACCATTCTTTAATCTAAAACTATCAGTTTCATTGTTACTAGGGGGCAAGCAAGCTTAGTCTGTGTATTCCATCTTGATAAAGTGCCAAGTCCTGGAAAGTCACTAATAGTCCACATCAAAACTGCCTTCATCATAAACATTTCATTTTTTGATGAATCTAATGTTTTCACTCCATCATACCATATTTCTTTCAACTCTTTGATGAGAGATTGTAGATACATATCTACATTATTTCGCGGCGCTTGTTTTCCAGGAATGATCATGGAAAGGATTGTTGATGTTTGCTTCATGCATTCCCAAGGAGGGCGATTATATGGGATAAGAACCACTGGCCAAATGTTGTAGTTTGTACTCATCACACCAAAAGGGTTAAAGCCATCGGTGGCTAGGCCAAGTCGTACATTTCGAGAATCCGTAGCAAATTCTGGATGACGTAAGTCAAATGTTTTCCATGCCTCGGAATCTCTAGGATGTCTCATCATACCATTTTTATTAGCCTCCAATGCATGCCATTTCATTGACTCTGCGGTTTTAGAACACATAAAAAGTCTTTACAATCTTGGCTTTAGTGGAAAGTAGCGTAGTATCTTTGCAGATTGCTTCTTCTTGTCATCCGTCCACCTAGATGTCTTGCATCGCTTACATTCTTCTAAGTCTTTATTTTCTTCACCCCTAATATAACATACAATCATTTGGGCAAGCATCTATCTTGGTATAATCAAGACGAAGTTTGTTGATGATTTTCTTAGCCTCATAGAATGAAACAGGAATCTTGGCATCAACAAACACATCTTTTAATAACTCTATAATCATAGTCGTTGCTTTGTCACTTATTCCACACAAGCATTTTATATGATACAATTTGATTAGAAATGACAACTTTGAGTAGTTTTTACACCCTTCATATAATGGTTGATTAACATCTTTTAACAAATCAAAAAACTCGGCCTTGTCTTCAGCCCACGTTGAATTACGCCCTTCGTCGTTGTTCTCAGAAGATGGACCAAGATTATTCAGACTACTTTGGGTAAATCCAAATGCATCATGGACCATGTTTTCCATTGCATTATGTGGTTGGAAGGTATCTTCTGCGACATGTGTTCTTTCAAATACTTGAGACTCATTTATACTTGACCCTTCATCATGCCAGTTTCAAACTTTGTAATTTTTTGGAAAAGGTCTATTTTTGAGGTGTACATAAACCTCATCCCATGTTCCCCCCTTCTTGAAACCACATTTTGAACATGGGCACTTTATCTTAAGACTGTCAATAGATTTATGGTGAAATGAAAAATTCAAAAAATTAATCAATATCCATTTTCATATTCAAGCGTGTCTTGTGGTTTGTCAAAAGAAACCAAACCATTACATCTTAAAATTTATGACTATTAAATTATGAGCAATTCTAAATGTAGTATAATAGTCAATAACAATAATAATGAGTACTAAATTTTAAATAGCCATTTATGAAAATATAAAATAAGAACTATATAGTAATTTAGTATATATACATTCAAAATGTCATGCAGTGGGTAGAGAGTTGTTGTACAGGAAAAGAATGAGGACAAATTCGTTGAACATGTGGTAACTATTCAGGTATGGTCAATGGAAATTGTCCAGCCACATTCAATGTTTGTATTGATAGTTTAAATTCGATTGTCAACTTGTCATCATAACTGGAAATCAATTAAATTTATTATATCAATAACTGCTTTTATTCGTATGGTTTAACGTCCTCAAGATACTTGTTGGTCGTCGGTAATGACAATCAAATGTGTGAGCTCCACCCAGATGGTAATAGGTAATGACAAAATATTTCTATAACAAAACACATTGCACTTAATTGGCCTTTTGAAATTAAGACACACATAGCTATTACAAACAATGACATTGTCTCATCTCATCTAGCTACATTTATAAATGAGTTGAATATTTCAAACTATATTATTGCATGACCTGATTATGATATCAAACAAAAAATTCAAGAGCTTTTGTATTCCATTTTTGAATTTTCGTCAAATTTATCAAGCTCTTTCCTTGTTTGGTCATGCAACATATAGTATAATTATGCAGTAGCAACCAAAGTAAATTATTATTATATTATCTTATTAGGACCAAGCTCATGACTGCTTTAATTAATCATTTGTAAGGAGTTTGATTCATTATTCAGTATAATCCATTGATCCTTTTGTAGATGAGCTTGTAATATGAATATGCATATTATGTTAGGCATGAGCAATAGAGCTCCACAGGTTTGACCGCCACTCCGGAATCAAGAGTCTCAATCCCGTAATTGGTTGTGCATCGCATGGGCATACATCTAGTCATATATAAAACTTATAACAATATAAGATATGCTAGGCATGAGCAACAAAGCTACACAGTTTTGACTGCCACTCCAAAATCGAAAGTCTCAATCTCATAATTGATCGCGCATCGTGCGGGCATACATCTAGTTATATTAAAACTCATAACAACATAAAATATGCTATAGGCATGAGCAACAGAGCTACAAATTTTTTACTACCACTCCAAAATTAAAAGTCTCAATCCCATATTGTGTCGTGCATCGCACGGGCACACATCTAGTTATATATAAAACTCACAACAACATAAGATACATATAGTTATATATAAAACTCATAAGAGCTACACAGTTTTAACTTCCACTCCAAAATCGAAAGTCTAACCAATTTTCTTATCATAATTCAAAATCAAAATTAAGCATCTTTCCCAAATTGGAATACCTCAGTCCATACACAGGAAACAGACCTATACTAATACCAACTAGTGAACATCCAGAAACTTAAGAATACATACATTAGACATTGTAAGTATCTAATGCAATCCAAACACTAAGAGAAAGAAAAACGAAAATACTCGAAACATCCCCATCCTACCAACAAAGAAGCCTCGTTTTCTAATTATTGTAAGTAAACCATGTTATATATTTATGCATCAAACAACTACAAGGATAAGGAAAAACTCACCAGCTAACAAATAGAGTTATGAATCCAACAATTTAGTTGGAGAAACCACTGTGTATCTGTCAATAAATAACCATAACATCAAATATTAGGATAAGATTCATACAAGTAAGTCAAAAGGAAATGACACAGTGAAATACAACAACAAGCAAAAAAAACTAACAAAGTAAGATTCATCCACAATATTGTTCAGAATTTAGATATAGTTGTTAAAAGCCATTGAATATAATCGAATTCGGTGGCCGAAATTATAAGATAAACCAGAGGACTAAGAAAATATTATCATTCAAAATCCCCTAAAGGCACTCTTACACAAGAATATATCAAGAACTTATCAAATCATGCTAATCTTGTGAAAAGGGAAAGAAAATTATCACATGAGTCCCATAAACCATAACAATGTCAATATCATAAATCATGTTATGAAAAATGAAAGCATATTATTACCTTAAAATTGGTGGTTTGTGGAATTTTGGATCGTTGAGTAGAAAACCTGAGCAATAGAACGACCAATTGCAGAACTGTAGATTGCGGAGCAGCAGAACAGAGCAGTAAAAACCTGATTGTGGAACAGCAGAAAACCTGATTGTTAGGGTTCCATATTGATAATGATATTGAATATGTAAGATTCTAATTTCAAATAATTGTTATGTTTTGAATTTGAATGAAAGGAATAAATTGAGATCAAAAGGGTTTACCGGAAACTGGACGGAAGGAAAGGAATGTGAGAAATTTGAAACCGAAGTGGAAATTTAAAGAAGAAAAATGAAAATCGGAGAAGAAAGATGAAAATATCGAAGAGAGTTGAGATGAATTAGGGTTATTTTGTGCGTTTGAAGAAGAAGGGCATCTGAATAATTGTTTTCTTTTTTATTTATCGAATAACATTATTATTTTTATTATTATTATTATTATTATTATTATTATTTATTATTTTTTTTAAAGGGAATGAAGAGTGAGAAAAACGTGTTTCACAGCAGTGCGAGAATTTAAAAACAATTAAGTAAATAGTGGCCGTTAAAACCATCATTTTGTTTCTAATATTACGTCGTTTAGAAAATCCGTCGTAATCAATCGCAGATTACGGCGTTTTTAACTAAACCGCCATAATTTACACAGATTTTTGTAGTGCTTTGAAGTCTTCGATCTCATTTTGCAACTACCTGTTGTCAACAAGTCATCGACATATAGACATAGTATAAGCAATTCGCTCTTGCTTCTTCTTATATTTACTCCATGTTCAGTTGTACACTTCACAAATTCCTTTTCCCTTAGAAAGCCATCTATCTTCTTGTTCCAATCTCTTGGAGCTTGTTTAAGTTCGTACAAAGCTTTATGCAGCCCATATACCTTTCTTTCTTTGCCTTGTTTCACAAACCCAGCTGGTTGTGCAACATAAACTTCTTCTTTTAAGGGGCCATTCACATTCATCTGACATATATGTCAGTTGTTCATGTTTTCTATACCAACAACCAACCTGATTGTTTCGATCCTAGAAACAGGTGCAAAAACTTCGTCGAAGTCGATTCCTTCTTTCTAAAGAAATCCTTTCGCCAGAAGTCTCGCCTTGTGTCGAGTCACTTCTCCTTTGGGATTCAACTTTACCTCGTATACCCACTTCACATCAATTGCATTCTTATTTGGGGCAATTCGATAAGTGACCAAGTATTGTTGACTTCGATTGACTTCAGTTCCTTGTTCATTACTTTCACCCACTTCAAATCTTTCAATGCCTCAGGTGCATTGACTGGTTCGATATCTACGTAGAAAGCATAATGTACCATATCACCTTCTTTATTGACCATATCATCTGATGTAATCGCATATTCTTGCAACCTTGTAGGCATGTGTTTTGTTCTTTGAGGTCTGCTTGGGCCTAATTCACCTCTGACTTCTTGTCGAACTTCTCATTCGACTTAACTAGTTGGTTCATCCCATAGGATTATCACTGAGTCCTTCTTGAAATTCTAAGTTCAATCTCATTCCTTAAGCTCATCTATGATCACATCCTTGTTGATCACCACTTGCTTGTTCGTTGGGTCAAACAACTTGTATCCTTTAGTCAAATGATTTCCTATCAGGATCATCTGACTCGATTTTTCATCAAGTTTTCTTTTCAACTGATATGGCACATGTCTATGTGTTATAGATCTAAACATCTGTATATGAATCAAGCTAGGCTTGACACCAGACTAACATTATTCTGGCATGATTCCTTCTATCTTCTTCGTTGGACATCTGTTCAGGATATATGTTGCAGTCAAGACAGCTTCTCCTCATAATTATTTGGGTAGATGCTTGTCTTTCAACATACTTCTCACCATATTCATGATGGTTCTATTCTTCCTTTCTGCGACTTCATTCTGCCGTGGAGTGTAGGGTGGCACCACCTCATGCACAATCCCTTCTTTCACATATAATACGTTGAAGTCTTTCGACACATGTTCTCCACCACCATCAGTCCTCAGAATCTTGAGCTTTCGACCGCTTTATCTTTCGACCATAAATTTAAACTTGGAAAATACCTTGATCACTTTACTTTTCTTCTTGACCAAGTAAGCCCACAGTTTTCGACTAAAATCGTCTATGAATGCAACAAAGTATCTTTTACCTCCAATCGAATCAACCTTGATAGGACCACATACATCATAGTATATGACTTCAAGAATTACCTTCAACCTGCTTCTTGCATCCTTACTGAAGTTATTCTTGTGTTACTTCGCCTGCACACATTCTTCACACACTTCGTTTGGAATGTCGATTTCTGGTAATCCTGAAACCATATTCCTTCTCTTCAAATCTATGATGTCTTTAAAATTTAGATGACCAAGTCTATAATACCATATTCCTTCATCTATGTTGGTTGCTGTTCCAAGGCACTTATGCTCCATCATATTAAGCTCAATCTTGAAGGTTCTATTCTGAGACATTAGAGCCTTCTAGATAAACCTTCCATTTAAGTCGAGAACTCTCATCATCTTGTCTTTGATCGACACCTTGTAGTTATTTTTGACTAATTGCCCTATGTGAGCAAATTACTCTTCATGCCTGGTATGTACAACACATTTGAAATTACTGAAGTCTTTCCATCTTTCCTCATAATCAGAACATCACCAATATCTTCATCTACTAGAGTATTGTCATTTACAAATTTCACCATGTTCTTCATTTAAGGATTTATGTTAACAAACCAATCTTTCCTTACATACATGTGTGTTGAGCTTCCTGAGTCTAAGTACCACTAGTCCTTGAATCTCTCTTCATCTCTCGTTGTAACCATCAGCAACATCTCTTCTTCTTCTTCATGTTTCACTAGCTTTGCATCAGTTTCTTGATTCTTCTGCTTGTATGGCTTTCGACCACCACCTCTTCCTCTACATGTAACACCACCTCTTTGGTTACGTTGGTTCCAGTGTTTTCTCTTATTCGACCAGTTTCCTTCTTGCTGATTTCGACCATTCGAATTATTGTAGCATACTCTTCCTTTGTTGCCATTCCAGCTTCCTTTGCCTTTCCTTTCTTTTGTTGATTTCTCCTGCAAAGCCACATCACTCTTTGACTTTCCGGCAGATCTTTCGTCCATTCTTTGTTCATGAGATTCAAGCGTCCCTTGAAGCTCTTCCTTTATCAGTTTTGACAAATCTTTCGACTCTTCTATGGCTACTACCACATGGTCTAACTTTGGAGCCAACGACCTCAAGATCTTTCCAACAACTGATATTGATGTCAACACTTCTCCATATACCTTGATTTGATTCACTAGTTTCGTAACCTTAGTGAAGAAATCAGTTATGTCTTCATTGTCTTCCATCTAAAGCAATTTATACATCCTTTTGTGGGTTTGTAACCTCACCTCTTTCACCTTCTTCGCGCATCCAAATGAATTCTCCAGAATTTCCCATACTTCTTTTGCTGACTCTACATCACTAACCTTTTCAAAGTTATTTGAATCAACATATTGATGGATTATAAAGAGAGCTTTATAAACTTTCTTTTTCAATTCTTTATGTGGAGCCCTTTCTTGATCCATCGTGTTTTCTGCAAGCGTTGTTACTCCTTCCTTCACAAGATCCCAAAGATCAAGATAACATAACACAACCTTCATCTGCTTGCACTAATTCTCATAATTATTGTCCCCAAGAATCAAAAGGTTCACAATAAAATGATTGTTTAAATGATTCATTACCATCATGATTTTCTCCCCATGAATCGCTCAAATCGAAGCTCTAGATACCAGATGTTGGAAATCCACCACAACCTATGAAGAATTTCTATCAATCTTGATAAACAAGATTGTTATCAACCATGTAATGATAATGAAAAGAAAAGAACAATTAAGAAAGAAAAGAAAAGAACTTTGGAGAAGAAGAATATTTTCTGTAGATTTTTCTCTCTACCCACAACATGTGGAAAACTTCTTTATTCACTTTGCAACTGCAAAATTCTGTGAATACAATATTATGAGTTCTACTTACGAATAGGGGTTACTCCCTCTATTTATATATTTATGTTAGCTTACTCCCTAAGCCAAGGTCCAAAACTATAAAAGCCCAACATAGTTAACACTACTAAGCAAATAGGCCTAAGTCGAAATCATGTGTCAAGCAACATGCTTCAACACTTTGACACACTAATACAACTCGACACACTAGGTTATTTGACACATCCTTGTTTTGTCGAGCAACCTGCTTCGACACAAGGAATTACAATTCAACATAAAATAGGTGATATTTGTCACCCCATATCCAGATTCATTCTTTTTTTCATATAGTGTGTGAGTGCATCAACTCAAATCTATATATTTTTGATGTAGTTTTCATTCTTTGCTAGTGGTTGTTCTAGTGTTTTGGTAATCATGAGAAAACTAAAGGAAGGTGATGGTCATGAAGTGCTCATTTTATTCTTTGTCTAAAATATTCCTAACAACGCATTTTTGGGATCAATTCGTAAATGCTTTGATCAATTTGGGTTGTTGAGGGGGGTCTTTATCTCTTCAAAGCATTTAAAGTTTGGTGAATGTTTTAGCTTTATTCATTTCACATATGTGAAGAACACTTGCAAGCTTCAACAAGGTTTACTAATCTATGGATTAGGTACCTTCAAACTTCGAGTTAATCTTGTAAGATTTTCTAGGGACCATCTACAAATCCATAAAAATTTCGCTGCTCGTTATGGGCTTGTTAGTCGTTCCCAAGCTCCTTCCAATGCTAAGTCTTTTTGCCATGAAGGTGGTGTCGAAGGTATCTCTTGTAAGGATGCAGTTTCCTATGATGTTAATAAAGTGAAAAAGGTCTCAAGAGATCTCTACATGGCCATCCTCTTTTTCAGGAAGACATAATTGGCTTGAGGTAGATTGGGAATGTTGAGAATGTATCAAGTTTGAGTAGTGTGGTTAATAGTCCCACATTGGTTGGAAATGTGAAGACTTGATCATTTATAAGTGATAGAACTCACCCACATATTATCTTAAGGTTTTGGGTGAATATATGGTGTGTCTCTCATAAAGGTGTTGCTCCAAAAAGAAGAAGTTCCATGATGTTCAATGCTCCCTAGTGAAAAACTCCCCTAACAAATGGTATCATGAGCCTTTTGTTTGAGAAAGGGACTGACCTACTTGTATCGAAAGTCAACGATGCTACAAGAGTGGCGAGTAAGAAACATTTTGTTGAAGAGTGTCAACAGCGCTAGGGTGGTGAATAAGAAACGTTCCATACGGTACAATAGTTTGTGGAAGGAAGAAGAACTTCCACTTGAGGGGAAGCATTGTGAACTCACACTTGAGGGGGAGTGTTGAAAATGTATCAAGTGTAAGTAGTGTGGGTAATAGTCCCACATTGGTTGGAAATATGAAGACTTGAGCATTTATAAGTGAGAGAATCCACCCACCTATTATCTTAGGTTTTGGGTGAATATGTGGTGTGTCTCTCACAAAGGTGTTGCGCCAAAAAGAAGAAGTCCCAGAATGTTCAATGCTCCCTAGTAAAAAAAATCCCCCAATAGGGAAGAGGACAATGTGGCTTCCCTCTCCAAATGTCTAGTAGGGGTTTTAACTATGCATGCTAATGTTTCCTCCATAGCAGGCCAACTATCTATCCTTGGTTTTCCTTCCATCAAGCTTTCAACTATGGGAGGGGATTATGTCATCTTAAGCTCTAATGTGGAGGGTTTACTTCAATATTTCCTTGACAATGAGATGGACATGTGTAAAACTTTATTTGTGACCCTTGTTCCTTGGTCCCCTTTCTCAAAGCTCCTAGGAAGGAGGTGTGGTTAGCTTGCAGAGGAATCCCTATTCACATCTGAAATGAGAAGGTTTTACACAAACTTAGTTCACCTATGTTTGGATACGGTAAAACGAACGGAGCGGAAAGGAGAGGAAATGAGTGGAATGGAGTGGAGCAGAGCATAATGGAATAAAGATACCATTCTATTGTTTGGATATTTCATGACGGAAGAGAGAAATTTTATCATTCCGCCCAAATTGGAGGGTATAAAAGTGATGGAAAGTGATGGAATGGGATGGAATGCCTTCCATCCGGTTCTGATCCATTCCATCCATTTTTAATTAATCCAAACAACATGATTTAAGTTTATTCTATTCCATTCCATCCCATTCCATCAATCCAACCGAGTTTGCTTTATGTGGAAATAAGTTTTATGTTGGTAGAATGTTTGTTTCAATGGAGTTGGGAGCTCTGATTGACATAAAAGTAAAAACAATGGTTGGCCCTATTCTATACTCAGTTTGGATTTTGGAGCAAGTATCTCAACGTTGCAATTGTTGGTTCAGATTTGGGGGAAAAGGATTACTCGGTTATGGGAGATATTAATTTGTTTGAAGATGTTGAGATCATTTCAGAATAAATTGATGGGTTGGACTATTTGAAGTCGAAAAAAATTGAAGATTTGTCTGGTTTCAATGGTGGAGATTCACGTTTTTCCTACAAAGAAGATTATTCTTTTTGTGAAGGTTCAAATGGGCCCAACTCTGGTACACATGGCAAGATTTCATTGCACACCTCATGTATGGTAGGTGGGGACCCATCTAAGGTTGGTACAAATGCTTATGACTTGGACCGACGACGTGTCATGTCATTTCCTCAAAGATGGATAAACACGTCTGGGTGAGCGTCATATCATTGTCGCTATCCGCTTATTTCTGAGTCAGGATCCGATATATATATATATATATATATATATATATATATATATATATATATATATATATATATATATATATATATATATATATATATATATATATAAACGTCTGGGTGAGTGTCACATCATTGTCGTTATCAGCTTATCTCTGAGTCTGGATTCATTGTCTTTGGGTTTAATATTTCTCACAGCTTATGTGGCTTCTCCTATAGACGCGTCCAAGGATCCCAAGATTAGTTGGCTAATAAATACATCCTTTCCCTCATGAAGTTGGCTTGAAAGGGTCAGATATCTCTTTGCTACGTTAGGGATCGATAACATAACACGCATCTAGAGATCCAAAATTCCAGAAAGGCAATATGTTCTTCAGCAGAGACTTTGGGGGTATCAGCGAAAAGATAATCCTCAATATATCTTGTAAAGCCACCGCGGTTGCTGTCAAAGTCGATGTTATCTTCATCTCGCTCATTAGGTTCAAAGTTGCCGCCATCAGGGTGAAGGCCAGTAATGGCCTCCACGTTTAAAAGAGTGGGTGTCAACATTCCGCAAGGAAGTTGAAAGGTGTTACTCGTGCTCTCCCAATAGTAAAGGAAGGTGACAAGCATGTTTTGGAAATACAACGGGTCAGTCCTCGGAAGTTGGATCAAGTCGAATATGCCGATTTCTTTCCAGATTCCTCTCATCTTTGCTTCTATCTTATATATCCATGAAATGTAGTCATCATGCTTTTTGGTGGGAGAAGTTGATCGAAAAACTCTCAAAGTGCTAGTATGGTGTTCTAAGTTCATGAGTTTCTTAATACTAACTATAGATTTTATCCTATGCTAAGTAGGAAAAAAGTATTTAAACTTAGTAAGACCCTCTACATAGTCAAGCGTAGGACCCATAAGAGCGTGTATTGTCCAAGAAATAGCATAGGAAATGAGCACCTATGATTTGTAGATTCGTAGTTTTTCCTCAAAGTTGGAAGGTTCTGGAACATACTACCGATTCCCAATCATGGTGGTGTTATGCAGCATGTAGGCTTGAGGAACTGGTTCTTTTGAGGCCTTAACATTTTTGTTTGAAGGTGCCATCGTTGAAAACACAAAACTTTTGTTGAAAAATATTGAGAAAATAGAAGAAATAGGTTTAGAGTAAAGTTAAGAAGAAATGTGGGGAAAATGCTGAAATTGTGCTGACGTGCTATTTATAGTGGAAAGAATTGAGATTCTTCATTTTCCTCAATGTAGCATTTGGGACAAGAAATGTGGCACGTGGTGCTTCCCCAAAAGAAGAGCTAAGGAGATTGACTACACGTAACCACACTACCCTGCGGATTCGGCGCCATGATGAATAAAGGCATGGGAAAGTGGAAACACACGTTTTCGAGGTGACGTTTGAAAGAAACGTCATGATGAGTATAACATCAACCCACCAAGTGATTAATGTATGGAAAGGTAAAAAAAATCCCATATCTCCTAAAATCGTTGAGATGGCCTTTTTGGGGGCAATTTGTTAGCTAGGACTTTTGATAAGAGGAAAAGTCTTAGTAAACAAGGGCAAAGACAAAAATCTTGGTTCGACCAAAATCTGAAGTTAATGAAATTTTTGAATGTTGCATGAGGCATTTTGACTATGTGATAGCATCAACCACGTAGGACTTACGATAGTGGCAACTCGATCGACAAGGTGGTTATTTGGGAGCCCAATGTTACATTCGAATATCAATAACTTCCTGTTGGTTTCCGTCTAAAGAGATATGTGGAGAAAGCACACAGATAAGCTGCATGCAGAGCTTTACATGGTGAAATCTAAAGATAGAAACATTAGGTGTATCTATTTCATACTTGTATATATAGGAGTTCATTACGTTGAATTTGGGTGTTCATTGTATTACAAAATTCTTACTGAAAACTCAAAGTATCAACGTATAGAGAAATGAGCGAATGGTTGAGAGAATGTAAGAACTGATGAATCACCAAACTTTTACTTTCAATTCAAAGTTTCTAGTCCTATTATTTTTACTTTTCTTTAATTCATTTACTTTCATTATTATTCAAGTAATTTCATTCAGCATTTCCAGTCTTTATCTTTTCTCTTATACTCTTTTAAAGTGGTCGAAGTCGATATCTTTTGTTCTTATGGTCGCTTAAGAATTTATTATTTTAACCAAGTCGAAAATAATCATTTAAACACAAGATAATCGAAAACAAAGTGGTTATCTGGAACTATGTCCTAGGATTCACTGGTTTGATCCTGCAAGTAACCCTTAATTTGGAGATCAACGGTTGTTTACCATTTTTCAGCGTAAACAAATTGGCACGCCGAGTGGGACATGTGCTAAGTTTCCTGTCAGTTTATATATTTTCTTGTTTTCTTTCTTCTACAATAGTGTTCTATTTTTAAAAGTCATTTATTGGAATTTTGCATGCTACTATAGAGTGGTAAGGCTTTTTCTAGAATGTCTCATCCTTTTGTAGATAGTGTCAATCCCCATAATAATATCCAAAATGTAGTGTAACAACCAGCCATATTGGCGGTTGAGGAGCCAGTTCTCTCGACACCAGTTAGAACGAATGCTCTAGTGGCATCAACAACACTGGTCATAATGATGTCATCGCAAGGGACCACACCCTCACCGCAGTCGGGGAATTCTCTGAATAATCCTGTGATTGTGAGACCTTTGTTTGGGTTCTCGATGCCACCGCCTAGAAAGAAATTACCTTATAGTATGCCAACGTCCATGATGGCAAACCTTTAACAAAATATGTCGATGTTTAGCGACAATGTGATGGCCACAACGCCATTATACAACCCTCACAATACCTCAGTGTCGACCATTAACAATATGGTACGACCAAGAGGGGTAAACTATATCCCCCAAAATACACCACCTTTAAATACAACTTCTATGATGGCCATGAGGCAGCAAATGGATGAGAGTAATTTAGAGTTAGTGAATACCCTCACCCAACAAATGGGAACTATTTTTAACCTGTTGATTGCTAATATAAATCAAACCTATGAAGTGTTAGCAAATCAAATAGGGTGTATCACTTATTTCTTTACCACGCCCCAGTATAGTTTCAACCTTCCCCATAAATATCGAATGCTAAAATGGTCGAAATCCTTGAGAACGACATAACACATACACTTTAGGCCAAAACCAAGGGTTACAACAACAACCTCCCCTGAACAGGGAAGAGGTAGAACAAATAGAACAAAACAACCCTAGGCCTCTGATGGTTCAGAGGAATAAGAGTGTTGACCAAGTGTTGAGGTATGTCCAGCTGAATAATTTTGCAGGACAGAATAACATAACAAACGTGGTCGAACAAATTTTGACCCATAATGGCCTTATTGTGGGATTCCACCGACCAATCTTTATATTTCCTTTGTCATAATATGTTTGAAATTCGGAGTTACCCAAGGGTTGGAAAGTTTCAAAGTTCACCAAGTTTGTTGGAGACACTCACAAGTTGACAGTGGAACATGTCGCCCGATATCAAATTGAGGCCGACGACATAGCGAACAATGAGAACTTGAAAATGAAGTACTTCCAAAATTATCTAACAAAGAAACCCTTCACTTGGTTCACAAGCCTCCCTCACCACTCGGATCAATCTTGGAGCCAGTTAGAAAGGTTATTTCATGAGCAGTTTTATATGGGGCTGTCGAAAGTCAGTTTGAAAGAGTTGGCAAGTGTGAGGCGAAAAGTCCTTGAGTCGATAGATGACTATTTAAATAGGTTCAGACTTCTAAAGGAAAGGTCATTCACCTAGGTGCCCGAGCATGAGTTGGTCGAAATGGTCGTTGGTGGCTTGGACTATTCAATTAGAAAGAATTTAGATACCTAATACCTTATGGATATGTCACAACTCGCAGATAGGGTTCGTCAGGTCGAATGCCTAAAAGCTGAGAAAGCCATAACAAATAAATATCACAAAAAAAGAGAAATTTACTTACATAGATGCAGACAACTATGTCTTCGACGTGGGTGATGATTATTCTGAGGAAGGCAATGTCAACGTGGCTGAATGAAAACTAGGGCCCCATTACGTTTGTAAAGTATTAAAACCATCGAACGGAAAAAATCATGTCGACACCAATAAAAATGAAAAGTTTGCCACTAGAACTTACATTTTTGACATTACAAAGTGCAATGAAATATTTAATTTGCTAGTCAAAGATGTTCATATTATAGTACCTCCTGGTTTGAAATCTTCTCCTTTAGAACATAGGAAGAAGAGAGGTTTTTGTAAGTACCATAACTTTTTGGGTCATAAAACTTCTCAATGTATGCTTTTCAGGGATCTTGTCTAAAAGGCTCTGAACGATGAAAGATTCCAATTTGGCGAGAAGCCTAAGTCATCGATGAAAGTGAACTCAGACCCCATGGAGATGGAGGAGGCCCAATATACGGAACCTATAGAAATCCTGATGGTGAAAGCTGCTGATGGATCCAACATGGATGTTGACAAGGGAGAACAGATCTCCGTTATTGCTGATTCTGACTTCCTAGAGGTCTATACCCAGTATGAAGAGGTATTAATTGTTTTCCTTGAGCACTACAAGATCAATGAATTTAAGACCATGTTGTTTCCACATTGTAATGTCATGTTTGACGAAAAAGCGGCAAAGAAACTGGAAAGCTTTAAGAGGGTTAACCACGTGCATGACGGGGTAGAGGTCGAACATCTAGATTCGTTCCAAATAATGGGGGAAAACCTCGTCGGAATGAAGAGTATATGAGGCAGTTTCAGCAACCTCGACAGAAAACTTTCAGGTCGCCTACAACCGCACCTTAAGATGAGTGGGTGAGATCCCTCAACAAAAAGGGGGAGACTCATCCTAAGTGGAAGAAGGTCAACCCGAAAGCGGGAATACCAAGCGACGAATCCCAGAAGGAGGTGAAGGGAAAATCACATGTCCCTCTGACCTACAAGGGTAAGAATCCTATGACATGTTGATAACGCAAAAACGTATCGTATTTTTGGCTTCATATGCACTGCTTTTTACTTGATTAACACTTATTATTACGCAATATTTTATGTTATTGCAGGTATTTATCAAATAAAAGGTTTACAAGCAAGCAAAGTGGAAAATAGAAAAAAGGAAATAAAAAAGGAAGAAAATGGAGCAAAAATGAAGAAATATGGGGCGCCCACCATATTTGAGAAAGGTGGCGCCCGCCACATGGCCTTAGGAAGTGGTGGCGCCCACAACAAACAATATGGCACCCACCATAAAGCTTGGACATGTGTGGTTCCCATTCCACAAAAGGTGTCACCCGCCACGAGGACCACACTAGGGTTGTGGCAGTCGCCACCAACCCAGTCTTCCTTCCTTGTTTCTCTCCATAACTTTCTCCACGATCCTCTCCATGTTTGATTCTTACTTTTTCAAGCAACTACTCCCCACTAGGAGAAATGGAATACTACTTTTAAGGAGAGTGGGGAGTATATATGGTAAAGTTAGTTTTTACTAATGGGGGGTCGGTTCTCTTTTCAATTGTACGCTTAATTTTTAGTCAGATTCTTTTTTGTTAGTTTTCTAGGCAATTTTCTTACTTTGTAAAAGTGATAGTTTCTCCACATCGGGGACTATTACAACTTATTATTTACGCATTTAAATTCAATTGTAACGGTTACTCATTGGCAAAGCCTGCTGACATTATTTTATTTGAAGAATCAAGATTCAGTTCCAGTTCTCAATTCGTAATACATGTTTTATTTTGATTGCTAATTTATTTATATATGCCTTATTGTATGTTTGATTTTCCAAATACCATGTCTGTTACTGGATCCATGTCTGGTTAAACCCTTAGGTATCGGTATGTAAAGACCGTCGAAACGACGGGATTCGTAGATAGTCGGTGTTCATTTTTATAAAACTCATTTTTCCGGTTTTGGTTTCTTATTTTATTCAAATTATTTTTTGTACGAGAGTAGAAAACAAACTAAGGTTACGGTCAACAAGAACGAGAGTTTGAAATTTTAACCAGATAGCTGAAACTAGGCATTAATTCTAAACACAGCGAGAGCGCTTTAGGATTATTAGACTTTCTTCATATTCAAAAATTATTTTTAAATTCAAAATGATACCCCGAGAGCTAAGCATTATGGTTTAGGAGTATGGTCAGGGTTGTAATACCCCAAAATTTACCCTTTCATTTTTCCCTAGAAGCATGGGTTTGTTTCACATTGCATTAGCATCATACTAGGTCATACTCATTGCATACTGCATTATTGACATGGAGATCAGGTTTTGATCGATCACTCCTTAACAGAAGGAACCCACACAAAGCAAGATTGAGAATTGGACTTCATTTTCTAAGTATACAAGTCTCAAGGGTCTCATGGGGGTCCAGGTATCTTATTATGGTCCTCAGTTCATCAATGAAGGATTCAATACTATCAGAGTGTTCATCTGGATTTAATCAGAAATTAGGGTTTCATGGCTACCTGGAACAGGAAATGTTTGGTTGGAATTAGAGGAGATCATCCATGTCATGGTTAGAGAGGCATCTTGGCCTAGGAAGATTCACAATTATCTCAAAAAGATCCATTGGCAATCATTGCAATCAGTTCCTGATCATTTTGTCCTAAAACTAGGGTTTGGTTTAAAATCAGTTTATTTCTGATTCTTTGGGTGAAACTCTTTTCCATGGCCCTCCCTATGTCCACAAGGGTCTACATACAAAAAATCAGCTCTTTATTTGAGCTAGAAGTGCTTCAATTGATCAATGGAATCGGGAATTAGACAGTTTGGGAAAAGTCAACTGTGGGGCCAGAAAAGTCAACTCCTGACATTTTGAGAGTGGAATCTCAAAATCCATGCCTAGGGGATCCTACATGGGAAATTTGATCAAGGTTGGATCATAGATTCATCACTTAATCAGGAATTGGAAAAGTTACTTAATTTGGAAATGGTTGACTTTCCATTTAGGGCAAGTTTTCATGATTGTTGCACTCAATTTAAGCCCATTTTGCATCAAGATAAAAGCTCCATTTGAAAATTTCTCAAACATGAAAGATATTCCTCTTGTTCCAAGCTTTCTAGAGATATAAAGTTTTCTCCATTTGGATTAGAATTGAGAAAGTTATGCTTAGTCAAAGTGAGACATTTTTTTAGGACACTTAGAAAAATTTCTAAGTCCAAAATCTTCAAAATTTGTCAAGACTTCTTGGCCAGTTTTATTGCACTTCAAGGTATTATTTTAAAATACTTTCTTCACAACAATTGTACCTTGCCATGTCATCTTTTACATCCTTTTGGAATCATCTCATTTGGATCCATGGTTTGAGAGATATATTCATTTAAAGTGGGCACCATAACTTTATTTTCTAGGCAGATTTTGGGCCTGGCTGGCCCAATCAGATTTTCCAAGCATGCTGCACAAACCAGTCACATTTTTTTACCTCTTTTGGCCATGCATTGGACATCCATTCACTTAAGTTTGGCCTAAAATAACAACATTTTACACCTCACTTCACACTTTTATTCTTGTGGATAAATCACTTATTAAAAAGCCCATGAAAACACCTAATCCACCCTATTTAAGAAGTTGAAACCCTAACCCTAAAGGAGCATTGGAATTTCATGGAAAGGAGGCAAAGCTTCATCACATATCAGATTCCATTCCACTTCTATTTCCCATTAGGTAATCATCTCTTCCATGGCCATGTTTTGATATATCTACGCTTGCTTACCATGTTCATCACCATTAATCCTTCCATTTTCGTATTTCTTTTTCTTATTTAAAATATTTTCTTCGTCCATAAAATTACCCAAAAATATTTTTCATTTTTCTTAACGCTTTATTTAATTTTATATAATTTTTATTTTCGTATTTTTTTTAATATTAATATTTTATTTTAATTATTTATTCTAACTGGTCCATTTTAACACACTTTTTTTTATTGATTTTATTTTTATGACTTAAAATTATTGTTAGCATTTGATTTTTGGGATGAAGGTTGAACACTGTCTCATGGTCAACCTGACCTTTTCTTGGAATTTTATTTCACATTTTCAATTTATTTTTGACCTAGTTTGGTTGGTGGACTTTTAATTTGACTTCTGTTTTATTTTAATTAATTCACGTACCAATTTTCGTTATTTTTAAAATATTTTTGGGGGATGATGATGTTCTGGCCCCGCCTTATTTAGTTTAATTTTTCATAATTTTATTGATTAATTTACTATTTATTCTTGATTTATTTCTAACCTATTCTCATTAATTGACTTTTGGTTTGACCCCAGTGTTATTTTAATTAATTTATGTACCAATTTTAGTTATTTTTAAAATCTTTTTTGGGGATGTTGATGTCCTGACCCTACCTTATTTATTTTAATTTTTCATAATTTTCTTGATTAATTTGATATTTATTTGTTATTTTTTAAGTTGACTTGAATTTTCAGTTGACTTCTTTATGATCGATGTTTGACTTAGGGATTGCTTATGGAAATTGAAGAGATCTTTTGATCCTCCCTTGTTCATCTCATATGCCATGTATTAGAGGCCTTTTAACTTGATTTTATTTGGTCCTTACCTCATTTCCTGATTAAATTATTCAGTGGACCCTTCGTGTGCATATTTTCATCTGTTTGATTCATCTGTTATCTTTTATACTTGTTTCTCTCATTCATGCTTTCTATTGCTTGATTATTTAACATGTTCATACTCCCATGCATTGTTTAAATGCTCCATTATTTGATTCTTTGGTTTGATTATATATTGTTTATTTATCTGATCTGATTGATAATTGTTGCCTACTTGTATGATGTATGAGGCATATATTCTTATTGTTTGTTTGCCATGAACAATCCCCATTCATAACAAATGTACCCCTCTCCCATAAAGTGTATAATATTTATTTCTTTATTTCTTTAGTCACCTGTTAATACAATAATTAAGACGAACATCCGATAACCATTTCAAAATAAGATCAAAAGCTCGATCCAACGTCGAGTAATCATTTTCAAAACTTAACAGAACCAACACGCATTCATCCATCCTCTTGTAAGTCGATTGCCTCAGGCATCGCCATCTACCTGTAAGTCGATTGCCTCCGGCATCGCCATCTACCCTTATCCGTAACTCCTCTCCGCGCTCCATCCGTCGACTCTTGTTCCGTTTAGGTAGCACCCATTAAGTAGAACCATTTGTATGATAACATAGGTAGAATTCCCCTATTATTTGCATGCTAACATTAGGTAGATGTTCCCTTTTGTAAATCCCAAGACATAGGTCCATATTGCATGACAACTCTAGAGCAGAGCTTCCCCACTTTTAGACCTTCTGTGCGTCTCCGATCTTGTGGCATGTCAGTCCGTTCTATTGCAAAGAGGTAACTGCCTAAGACTCGATTCAGCGAGCTGCGACACCTACTGTTAGGACGTTGAACACACTGCCCACCCTCCTTTGACACATCTGGTGTCCTCTTTTGTAAGTCCATGTTCAGATGGCAATCCTTAACCCCTAGTTAGGCGAACTACGACAACTCTGATTCTCATGTTCAGATGAGATACGTAGGCACGAGATGCGATGTCTTGCCGAGTTTGACTGACGACTAACAACTAATCCTTGCTTTCTTTCGCCCTTGCTGCGATTCTTTTCTCTCACCCTCGTTGCAATCGAGATCGTCCCTTTCCCTTACCCTAGTTGCAATCGAGACCCTTATTCCCGTAGTTAGCCGAACTACGTTTTGCTCTGATTCTCATTCCAGATGAGATACGTAGGCATAAGACGCGACTTCTTACCGAGTACACTTATCTTTAACCCATAGGTAGCCGAGCTACGAAGACTCTGATTCTCATACTCAGATGAGATACGTAGGCAGTGGATGCGACATCCTTGCGAGTCATTTTCTTTAAACCTTCCTTTTAGTAAATAGTACTTTAGATATACCTACACCCTTTAGACTAGAACAACACTTATGAAAAGGGCTCCCTAGGAGTACCTAGGATGTTTTGGGTGCTTAAAACCTTCCCATTGCATAACCAACCCCCTTACCCAGATCTCTGACATTTTTACTAGTTTTTGATTCGATAAAACTTTTAGGTTTTTGTTCGTTTTCTAACCATTCCTTTGAATAAATAGAAGTGCGGTGGCGACTCGACTTGTATGGTTTACCTTGGATTTAGTCAATATCTCTAATGGTAACGAATACCCCGCTACAGAAAAATGGCGACTCTGCTGGGGACTATCATTTGCCTAGTGGGTTTTGCCTACTTTTCATATTTGTTGTATTGTATGGTATATTGCTTTGTGACATATTTTTGTGCAATTTGGGATTACTGTATTCTATGTAATGATTGAATTGTTTGAATATTAATTCCTTGTATGCTTGGTGATCTTCGTGAGATGAGTTCTATACCCGAACTCGAGTGCACTTAGGATAGGAGAATGGCATAGTCTTGTTGACTTGTGTGGAGTTATTCCTTAGCAAGTTGACTTGCAAGCCCATTCACTTGGTGGAGGTTATGTTGGGATCAGTAATGTCACACGAGTAGTCGTGGTTAGGCATTACTCCTTCCAATATATGCCTTAGAAACCAAGGACCTTAGTTTACCACGCCCATCTTGGCCTATTTTTAGGACGTAGTGCGAAGATCGTTCAAGTGTAAGATTTGATACGATTGTTATGCGACACTACACTCATAAGAGTCTCTCTTGAGAATATTTTTGGAATACGAGTAGTCGTTTATCTGATAATATCCGAAAGATGGGATGATGACTATGGGAACCTCTTGTAGAACATGATTGTCAGGTTTAACCATAGTACACTTCCTTTGGGTGGTTCTTAACCAAGACTCCATGCTCGCGACTCGCAACAAACCCTTGATTCGTGGTTGATCCGTTCTTGTGTATCCTTAATATCAATGGAACTTGGGTGTTGATAAGGTGTAAACCATAATCCACCAAAATGGATGATTGATATTAAGGATGACTTGATCCATCCCATGACCTTTGTGTGGTGTGATTTGCTTGATCCTTGAGTGTGATTGTTGCATCCATGCATTCATGCATTCATACACATCCATATCATCAACAATGAGAAAATTTTCAAGGAACTTAAGAGGTCTATTTGCAAATTTTCAGACATGGATAAGCAAAGAAGGAATACAAAAAAGTACAGTTTCAGACAACCCGACTTGAAAGAGTTAAGGAGTTTGACATCCTATGTATTAGATCCCTTGGAATTCAAGGCTCGTCATGGGAAGCTTCTGTCTATTCTGGCTACTTAAGTGGATGAAGGTCTAATGAGTGTGTTGGTGCAGTTCTATGATCCCTTGTACCGTTGCTTCACTTTTCCGAATTTCCAGCTTTTGCCCACGCTTGAGGAGTATGCCTATCTTGTGGGCATACCTATCCTAGACCAGTTGACGTTCAGTGGCTTGGAGATAGTTCCTTCTTCTCAAGAGATTGTTGATCTGTTGCGTATAGATGAATCTATTATTGGTGCTCATATGACTACCAAAGGTGGAATTCAAGGTCTCCCGTCTGATTTCCTCATTGATCAAGCTACTATGTTTGGGAAGGCCATGAGTGAGGATGCCTTTGAGGCTATATTTGTACTTCTCATCTATGGGCTAGTGTTATTCCCCAACATCGACAAGTTTGTGGATGTGAAAGCCATTAGGATTTTCTCTACTCGTAATCTCGTTCCTACTCTGTTGGGTGACACTTATTTCTCTTTGCATATGAGGAATGCAATGGGCGGTGGTACCATTGTATGTTGTTTGCCTCAGTTGTACAAGTAGTATATTTCGCACTTGCCTCAGACGCTCGCCTCAAGGAGAACAAAGGATGTCTACGGTGGTCCACGAGACTTATGTATCTCACTAATGATGATATCTTTTGGTACAACCGTGTATATGATGGTGTGCAGATTATCGACTCTTGTGGTGAATTCTCCAATGTACCTCTTCTTGGTACATGCGGTGGAATTAACTACAACCCTATTTTGGCATGTCGTCAGCTTGGGTTCCCCCTAAAGGATAAACCCAATAACATTCTGTTAGAGAGTGTGTTCTTTCAGGAGGGTAAAGATCCCCAAGGCTTGAAGGGCAGGATGGTCCGCGCTTGGCGCAAGATCCATAAGAAAGGAACGAAGGAGCTAGGACCGAAGAACTGTATCGTTTTGGAACCCTATACCTCTTGGGTTAGGAGGAGAGCTTCCGAGTACCTCATGCCTTATGAGTATCCAAGACCCACACCTTTGGTTGTGGCTGGGCCTTCAACCCTCCCTAGCCAAGGAGTAGAGGAGTTGAGAGACGAAGACCGTTCACGTGCTTGGATCCGTGAACGAGAGGAGTTGCTTCAGCAGATCAGAGAGAAGGATGCTTTGATAGAGTTCCTTGAGCACCAGGTTATTGATGATCCTGATGACGCATTGACTTCTCTACTTCCTCAGTCTTCCAAGTTTTGGAAGAGGAAGTATGATCGACTCGCCAAAGAGAAGGAGGATATGGAGGCAGCCTATGAGAGGGAGGTGAAGAGGCTTCGTGCAGCTTATCTTCCGGTCTCGAGGGCTTTGGACGATTGCTTCTAGGGATCCATAGGATGTTCATTTTCCTTCTCTCTTGTATTATATTTGGTTACCAAGACTGCACTTCTTTGGCGTAAAAATATTTCCAAATATTAATTGACGTGATATTTTCGTATGTGATAAACGTTTAATATTTCCAAAATTTGCAAATAAGACTCTAAAGTTCCTCTGATATAAAAATTAAATCATAAGCATTGCATGCATCATGTTTATCTATTCCTAGGGATTTATATCTTCTTCTTGATTCTAGTCGGGGTTTTCTTACACTGTTTATCTAATGTGAGACTGGAATCAAGGGGTAGAATACCCTTTGAAATTGATAAACATGTCATTGCATTTGCATATTCATTAGCATGTCTTGCATAACAGGTACCGCCGCAATGTTCTCATCTTGTTTGGTATTCCATTATTAGGATAGCTGACTCAGGCATTCATCGATACGGTACCCGAAGGAATCAACAGAGAGCAGTGGAAGGTTTACAAGCAGAGCTCGCTGAGATGAGGATTCGCATGAATCAGTTCATGGAAGTGGTCCAAGGAGTGGGTCAGGGACAGCAGGAGATTAGATTGTTGGTACAGGGGAATCCCCCTACTACTCAACCGGAGGTTGTGGCTGATCCTCCCGCTGGAGAGGCTAATGGACCCAATGGACCGGGGCCTATCCCAATCCTACATGGCAACCTTGGTCAACAACCCATCCATGATGATCAGGAGGATCAATTCCTCCTGCTTCAGGAGGACTTTGGCATGGGCCATGGTATGGACCCTATGTTTCGGAGACTGGAAGAGAGGTTGAAAGCTGTGGAAGGGCAGAATGCTCTTGGTGTGGATGTTGCTGACTTGGGCCTGGTCTCAGGCGTGAGAGTTCCGCCAAAATTCAAAGTCCCCGTGTTTGATAAGTACAATGGCAACTCTTGCCCGAAGACTCATGTACAAGCTTACTTCCGCAAGATGATCGCGTATTCTGATGATGAGAAGCTGCTCATGTACTTCTTCCAGGACAACCTAACTGGGGCATCCTTGGAGTGGTATATGAGGCTGGACAGAGCCCATATTCGCTGTTAGAGAGACTTGGCTGAGGCCTTTGTGAAGCAATATCAGTACAATGCGGACATGGCACCTGACAGGACTCAACTCCTGAATCTGTCTCTCAAGAGCAGCGAGTGCTTCAAAGAGTATGCTCAACGCTGGAGAGAGTTGGCTTCCCGTGTTTGGCCTCCGATTTTGGAAAAAGAGATGGCCAACATGTTTATGAATACACTGCCTGGATCTTATTTGGAGCGTCTGGTGGGTTGCAACGCCTCGAATTTTGCTGATGTGGTCTCTACCGGCGAGAGGGTGGAGACCTACTTGAAGACGTGTAAGATCCAAAATGGGGTTAGATCATCTTCTGGGTCAAAGAAGCCGTTCTTAGGAGGACAGAAGAGGAGAGAAGGGGATGCAAATGCCATATCTTCTTATCAGAACAGGGGTAACCGGAGGAATAACTTTCAGAATTACCATCAATAACCTTATGTTGCAGCAGTGACCATTCCGGCTGCAGCACCAGTGTAACAACAACAACCTCAACATCAACAAAATCAATACCTACAACAACAGTGTAACAAACCTGCTTATCAACAGAGATAGAGGATGATGGATACGCATTTCGACACTCTTCTGATTTCGTATGCCCAGTTGCTTCCCAACCTTTAACATTTGCAACTTGTGCAGTTACGCACTTTGGCTCCTCCCGTTGGCAGGCTTCCAGTGGGTTATGACGCCAATGCTAGGTGTAATTTCCATTCTGGGGCACCTGGCCACACTATTGAGAACTGCAAAGCTTTTAAGCACGTAGTTCAGGACCTTATTGATTCAAAGGCCATTAACTTTGCGCCGGCTCCTAATGTTGTCAACAATCCAATGTCGCAGCATGGTAGAGCAAATGCTAACATGGTTGAAGGAGAAGTAAAATTAGTCAATGAGGTGTTGAAGATGAAGACTCCGCTGTTAGAAATCAAAGAATACTTGCTAAAGGCAGATGTTTTCCCCGGCTATGGGCGCGGTTGTTTGGGTTGTGTTGCACAGAGTGGGGGTTGTGTGAAGTTGCAGCAGGGTATCCAGGCCTTTCTTGACGATGGTATCCTCCAAGCTGAAGACTTATCTGCCCAAAGGTCTGTTGAAGGGGTTGTTGAGAATGCATATGTTGATCCTCTCTTTCCTGAAGATGCTGAAGAATTTACAAATGTTGTTCCTGCTGATTTTGTAATTCCCAATGATGTAATTAACTTTTTTGATGTTGTTGCTGATATTCCAAACATGGTGTTTGATTCTGATGTACTTGCTGAACTTGATTCCGATGTTTCGGATGTTTGAACTTCAATAAATAATATTTCTGAGTATGACTGTGACGTTGCCAATATCACAATTTTCTACCCGACCGCTCAGATCAGTGCGCCAGTAGCGCAACCGGTACCACCAGTGCGACCGCATCAATCCACTATGACCATCACGAACCCTAGTCCTTTACCTTTCACCAGCGAAAGGGCCATTCCTTGACATTACGGGGGGAGTGTGTACATGCATGATCATGGAGTGGAGCAGCCACTGAAAGTAGAAGAGGTGCAGGATCAGAAGTCTGAACCTGGAATTGAGATAAAAGATCCTGCAGTGGACAATGTTGGTGGAATCGGGCGATTCACCAGAAGTGGTAGACTGTTCTCATCATCGGTTACCCAACCTGATAGTGATGACGCCGCGGCGAAGGCCAAAGGCAAGTAAGTTGTGAATGAGGGTACCTCTGCACCACAGGCTGGCTCTGAGCCTGCTTTTGCGAAGGATGTGGACGAACTTTTAAGAATTATAAAGAAAAGCGATTACAAGGTAGTTGATCAATTGATTCAGACGCCATCCAAGATATCTATTCTCTCACTCCTGCTGTGTTCGGAGGCACACAGGGAGGCACTCCTGAAGGTCCTTAATGTTGCATATGTGCCTCAGGAGATCTCAGTGAACCAACTAGAAGGGATCGTTGCAAATGTTCATACAAGCAACAGGTTAGGTTTTACTAATTCTGACTTGACGCCAGCTGGACGCGATCATAACAAGGCTTTGCACATCTCGATGGAATACAAAGACACTGTGATATCCCATGTTCTGGTGGATACAGGTTCCTCTCTCAATGTGCTACCCAAGAGAGGCCTGTCAAAGTTAGATGTAGAAGGTTTGATCTCGAAGCTTTCCGATCTTGTGGTGAGAGCCTTCGATGGTTCTAAGAGGTCGGTGTTTGGAGAGGTAGAATTGCCAATTCAGATTGGATCACAAACCTTTAACACCGTATTCTATGTGATGGATATCAGTCTTTCGTATAGTTGCTTGCTGGGTCGTCCTTGGATCCACAATGCTGGGGCAGTCTCCTCGACCTTGCATTAGAAGATCAAGTTCCCGGTCAACGGAAGAATTATCACTGTCTGTGGTGAGGAGGATATTCTGGTCAGTAACCTGTCTACATTCAAGTATGTAGAGGTAGAAGGTGAGATTCATGAGACCCTGTGTCAGGCCTTTGAGGCAATTCAAGTCAAGGATGCAGCTCCAGTGGAAGAGGTTGAAGCAGGTGCCTCTTTGTCGTCCTTCAAGCAGGCACAGGCCTTGGTAAATTCAGGTGTTGCTCCCGGTTGGGGACGTCTGGTGGATTTACCTGTAAAGGAAGACAAGTTTGGGATTGGGTATCAGCCGGCATTGACTTCTACAACTTCAACGCCTCAGACTCGTCAGGGGCCGATTACTTTCTCCAGTGCTGGCATCATTCAGTACGGCCAGGTCTCTGTAATCAACAAAGAAGATGGGGATAGTGATTGCGACATTGACAACTGGATGCGTCCAAGGGTCCCGGGTGAAGTTCTCCGCAACTGGTCTTCTGAAGAGATTATCCAAGTCACTCTTCTTAAAGAGTAATTTTCTTTGTTTATTCATGCATATCCAAGTCTTACATTCCGCCCAGGGCGTGATGACTCATTGTAGGGCTCATCTACGTGGATGCCTGCATTTTTTATCATAAATAAAGGACGTCTTTTTGCATTCAAATATTTTGTTCACTGTCTTTCTATTTTTTGCAGTTTTCAAAAATCAAAAATATAAAAAAATATATATACATTTGGCAATGTTTTGTTTAGTTTCCACTTCTTGTTCACACTCATAAGCACATACCATCACTCATGCAGATGCACGTCACCGGATCCTATTGATAACAGTTCTGCTATGGTTCGCTTCAACTTTGAAAATCCAATCTTTCAAGCTGAAGAAGAGGGTGATGAAGACTGTGAACTCCCTGAAGAACTTGCCAGGTTATTAAAACAGGAGGAAAGGGTCATTCAACCGTATCAAGATTCTGTTGAAGTGATTAATCTCGGCACCGAGGACGTCAAGAGAGAGATCAAGATAGGGGTTGCTTTGGAAGATAATGTGAAGAAGGGGCTGATTGAATTGCTGCAAGAGTATGTTGACATCTTCGCTTGGTCTTATCAGGACATGCCAGGGCTTGACACAGACATTGTGGTACACCGTTTGCCTCTGAAAGAGGATTGTCCTCCGGTCAAGCAGAAGCTCAGAAGAACAAGACGAGAGATGGCTGTCAAGATAAAGGAAGAAGTGCAAAAACAGTTAGATGTCGGGTTTCTAGCAGTTACAAATTATCCACCATGGGTTGCAAATATCGTTCCAGTACCTAAGAAGGATGGAAAGGTACGGATGTGTGTTGACTATCGGGATCTGAACAGAGCTAGTCCTAAAGATGATTTCCCATTACCTCACATCGATGTTTTGGTGGATAACACGGCTCAAATCTCGGTATTCTCCTTCATGGATGGCTTTTCTGGCTATAATCAAATTAAGATGGCACCATAAGACATGGAGAAAACAACTTTCATAACCCCATGGGGCACCTTCTGCTACAAGGTGATGTCGTTTGGTCTAAAAAATGCTGGGGCAACATATCAACGAGCTATGGTAACTCTTTTCCATGATATGATTCATCATGAAATCGAGGTTTATGTTGATGATATGATTGCCAAATCTCAGACGGAAGAAGAACATCTGGTGAATTTGCAGAAACTGTTTGAGCGTTTGAGGAAATTCAAGCTGAGGTTGAATCCGAACAAGTCTACTTTCGGGGTGAGATCTGGAAAACTGCTGGGTTTTATTGTTAGCGAAAAAGGGATTGAGGTGGATCTGGCCAAAGTGAAAGCAATACAAGAAATGCCTGAGCCAAGAACAGAAAAACAAGTTCGTGGTTTCTTAGGAAGGTTGAACTACATTGCAAGGTTCATCTCTCACCTAACAGCCACGTGTGAGCCAATATTCAAATTGTTGAGAAAAGATCAGACTATCGGGTGGAATGATGATTGCCAAAGGGCTTTCGAAAAGATAAAAGAGTATTTGCAGAATTCTCCAATCCTTATGCCTCCAGTCCCAGGGAGACCGCTGATTATGTATTTGACAGTACTTGATAATTCCATGGGTTGTGTTCTCGGTCAACACGATGAGACAGGTAGGAAAGAGCATGCCATCTACTACCTGAGTAAAAAATTCACAGATTGCGAGTCGAGATACTCAATGCTTGAAAAGACATGTTGTGCACTTGCATGGGCTGCTAAGCGATTGAGACAATACATGCTGACTCACACAACCTTACTGATCTCCAAAATGGATCCAGTCAAGTATATATTTGAGAAGCCAACTCTCATCGGAAGGGTTGCTCGTTGGCAAATGGTACTGACAGAGTACGATATCCAGTATACATCCCAGAAAGCCATCAAAGGGAGTATTCTGTCAGACTATCTTTCTCAGTAGCCGATTGATGATTATGAGCCGATGAAGTTTGATTTTCCGGATGAAGATATCATGTTCCTCAATATGAAAGACTGTGAAGAGCCAGTTGTTGAGGAGGGACCTGATCCAGGAGAAAAGTGGACTTTAATGTTTGATGGGGTCGTCAATGCCAAAGGGAGTGGAATTGGTGCTATCATTACAACTTCGAAAGGTGCCCACATGCCTTTCACCGCTCGTCTGACTTTTGAGTGCACCAATAATGAAGTTGAGTATGAAGCCTGTATCTTAGGTATCGAGCAAGCCATTGATTTGAGAATCAAGACTCTGGACATCTTCGGAGATTCAGCTCTAGTGATCAATCAAGTGAATGGTGATTGGAATACTCTCCAACCTAATCTAGTCCCCTACAGAGACTACACGAGAAGACTGTTGACTTTCTTCACAATAGTAAGGTTGTATCATATACCTCGTGATGAGAACCAGATGGCAGATGCTCTTGCTACTCTGTCCTCCATGATCAAGGTGATTCGGTGGAACTATGCTCCCAGGATCAATGTTATGCGCCTTGATAGGGCCGCGTATGTGTTTGTTGCTGAACTAGTAGTTGATGACAAGCCATGGTACCACGACATCAAGTGCTTTCTGAAGAATCAAGAGTACCCTGCAAGGGCATCCAACAATGATAGAAAGACTTTGAGAAGATTGGCAGGAAGTTTCTTCTTGAACAAAGACGGTGTGTTGTATAAGAGGAACTTCGACATGGTTTTGCTCAGATGCGTGGATAGACACGAAACAGACATGTTAATGCAGGAAGTTCATGAAGGCTCCTTCGGTACTCGTGCCGGCGGACATGCAATGGCTAAGAAATTGTTGAGGGCAGGTTATTACTGGATGACCATGGAATCTGATAGTTTCAAATATGCTCGGAAGTGTCATAAATGCCGGATTTATGCTGATAAGGCGCATGTGACGCCAAATCCTCTGAATGTGGTGTCTTCGCCGTGGCCGTTTGCTATGTGGGGCATTGATATGATTGGAAAGATTGAGTCGACTGCTTCCAATGTGCATCGTTTCATCCTTGTTGCCATTGACTATTTCACCAAGTGGGTCGAAGCAGCGTCATTTGCGAAGGTCGCCAGACATGTGGTTACCCGATTCATTAAGAAAGAAATCATTTGTCGTTATGGGATTCCCGAAAGAATCATTACTGATAATGGTTCTAATCTCAATAACAAAATGATGAAAGATTTGTGCAAGAACTTCAACATTCAACATCACAACTCTTCCCCTTATCGTCCTAAGATGAACGGTGTTGTTGAGGCAGCAAATAAGAACATAAAGAAGATTGTGCAGAAGATGGTCGTTACGTACAGAGATTGGCATGAGATGCTACCTTTCGCCTTGCATGGGTACCGTACTTCAGTATGTACATCGACCGGGGCAACCCCTTACTCCCTTGTGTATGGTATGGAAGCAGTCTTACCTGTTGAAGTGGAGATTCCTTCTCTAAGAGTCCTGCTAGATGTCAAGTTAGACGAAGCTAAATGGATTTAGACAAGATTCAATGAGTTGAGTCTTATCGAAGAGAAGCGAATGGCAGCCATTTGTCATAGGCAATTGTATCAGAGTCGGATGAAGAGAGCCTGTGATCAGAAAGTGCGTCCTCGCTGCTTCCAAGTTGGAGATTTGGTGTTGAAAAGGATCCTTCCTCCTCAGACAGATCACAGGGGCATGTGGACTCCTAACTATGATGGACCGTATATTGTCACCAAGGTTTTTGATGGTGGAGCCTTAATGCTTGCAACGATGGATGGTGAAAACTTCACTTCCCCTGTGAACTCAGACGCAGTTAAAAAATACTTGGCATAAAATAGACCCGTTGGACGATAAAAAGAATAGTCCAGGCAAAAAAATGGGCATCCCGACGAACCAAGAAAATGAAAAAGGTTCGGGCAAAAGTTAGGGATTAAAAAATGAAAAGATTGTACATCTGGTAAGTTGAAAACCTGAAAGGGCAACTTAGGCAAAAATGGGTATCCTGGTGGATTGAAAACCCGAAAGGGCGATCTTGGAAAAAGTTAGGGATTAAGCGAATGGTTGTGTTCTGAGTAGTTATGAATATCATCTCGTGTCGATAACCGGAAACTTCCAAAGGATAGGAAACAGTCCAATCACCTTTTCCAAAAAGCTGATCATCTGGAGGATCTTGAAGACGAGCGAATCATAGCAGAATTGGAACCCGATAGAAATCCATTTCACAATGCAATTAGATTAATTTCTATTTTTATCTGTTGTGCAATTACCTCTTTCCAGGGATTGCTTCCTTATGTAAATACCTATTTAGAGGCCACTCAATCAATAAAATCATGTTATTCAGTACATCTCTGTGTTCATTTTCATTTTACTGTTTTGTTTGCAAAAATGACGTCCGAATTTTTGATAAACATTGCATCATGAAACATAAGAGCTTTACAGGTACGTGCTTAATAAACATTGAAAATTGCTGTAAATTTTAAGTGCTTTGGATCGTCTATTCAGAACAGGTACACTCAGAGAATTTCCTTAAGGTCCCCATCAAATGATCGCGGATGTTTTTCCTTAACAGTTGGAATTTGGTATCTTATCCCTGCAGAGCTGGTCCGAGCGTTGGATTCTTCAATCCCCAATAGGCTCTCACTGTTGTACTTCCCCAAGCATTTGTTTCAGATTATACATTCACCAGTAGAGTCGATAGTGTCAGATTGTATATCCCCAGCGGAGTTGACAGTGTCTGACTGTATATCCCCAGCGGAGTTGACAGTGCCAGACTGTATCTTCCCAAAAGAAGCGGCTGCTCCTCAGAGTTCGATGCCAGATCGATGATCTCGACGCTAGACCCATGGTCTCTTTCCTTGAAGCAGAATCTTGGTACCGTATCGGTGTTTGCTTCCCCTGCTGAGTTGTCTCTCTCGCAGATTATGGTTGCCAGAACCACTGTCGTTTTCCTCAGTAGCGAGTTTTCAGTGTCATTCTCTCCCCAGTCAGAGCCTCAGTATTTTGTCATTTGCCAGAACACCGTGTGGCGGGTCATTTCCCCACAGAGTTCTTTGTGCTGTGCATCTCCAACAGCCTTGCCAGGGTCCAAAAGATGGTGATCATTTCCCCAGCAGAATTCCTTGCCTCATCTTGGCATTCTCTTTAATCAAGCATTTCGCATCCCTGCATGTAGAATCATATTGCATTGCATCCTCCCAGATTGCGTAGCATTTCCATTTTCATGGAGCATTACGCCATTGAAAAATTCAAACATACGCATGTAAAGCATAAGGCATTCTCGGTATCCCAAGTGATAAGCCAGAAGTTGTTTCCAGTACTCAGACTGAAGATTGTTCATGACTTATCTTTATTATTCCCAGCAGGGGTCGTTGGCCCACGCGCCGCCTCAATTATCATTTTCCCTATTTCTGCCGATGCTGACAGGCATGAAAGTTTCCGGTATTCAGACAGAAGTGGCATTCAGGCCAGTTTTCCGATGTTCAAATCGAAGAAGTTTCCGACATTCAGGTCGATGCAACTTGTGGCATTCAGGCCAGTTTTCCGGTATTTAGACCGAAGTGACGCTCAGGCCAGTTTCCCGGTATTCAGACCGAAGTGGCATTCAGGCCAGTTTTCCGATGTTCAGATCGAAGAAGTTTCCGACATTCAGGTCGATGCAACTTGTGGCATTCAGGCCAGTTTTCTGGTATTCAGACCGAAATCGCACTCAGGCCAAGTTTCCGGTATTCAAACCGAAGTGGCATTCAGGCCAGTTTTCCGATGTTCGGATCGAAGAAGTTTCTGACATTCAGGTCGATGCAATTTGTGGCATTCAGGCCAAGTTTCCGGTATTCAGACCGAAGTGGCACTCAGGCCAGTTTCCCGGTGTTCAGACCGATGTTTGATAATCTAATATCGTCTGATGCTCAGATCGAAGTCATTTCCAGTATTCAAATTGATGAGCGGCATTCAGGCCATGGTTATTTCTATGTTACCATTTATTTTGGAATTCAGGCTAACATTCCTTATTTCGGTGTTCAGACCGACTCTCACCGTACCAGACGGATTCTTTTTCAAGACCACCTCTTGGCCGATTCTGACAGGCATTATTACTTCATTTTTTCACTTCAGTGTAAATTTTCGGGCTTTTATCGTATTCAATCACTTGATACCTCGAAAGTGCGAAAGCCGTTTCTATCTTCCTTTCGGGTTTCCAGTTGTGCGAAAGCCGTTGCTATCTTCCTTTCGGGTTTCCAGTTGATTGAATAGGGGCAGCTGTAATACCCTAAAATTTACCCTTTCATTTTTCCCTTGAATCATGGGTTTGTTTCACATTGCATTAGCATCATACTAGGTCATACTCATTGCATACTGCATTAGTGACATGGAGATCAGGTTTTGATCGATCACTCCTTAACAGAAGGAGCCCACACAAAGAAAGATTGAGAATTGGACTTCATTTTCTATGTATACAAGTCTCAAGGGTCTCAGGGGGGCCCAGGTATCTTATTATGGTCCTCAGTTCATCAGTGAAGGATTCAAAGCTATCAGAGTGTTCATCTGGATTTAATCAGAAATTAGGGTTTCATGGCTACCTACAACAGGCAATGTTTGGTTGGAAGTAGAGGATCTCATCCATGTCATGATTAGAGAGGCATCTTGGCCTAGGAAGATTAACAATTATCTCAGAAAGATCCATTGGCAATCATTGCAATCAGTTCTTGATCATTTTGCCCTAAAACTAGGGTTTGGTATAAAATCAGTTTATTTCTGATTCTTTGGGTGAAACTCTTTTCCATGGCCCTCCATATGTCCACAAGGGTCTACATACAAAAAATCAGCTCTTTATTAGAGCTAGAAGTGCTTCAATTGATCAATGGAATCGGGAATTAAACAGTTTGGGAAAAGTCAACTGTGGGGCCAGAAAAGTCAACTCCTGACATTTTGAGAGTGGAATCTCAAAATCCATGCCTAGGGGATCCTACATGTGAAATTTGATCAAGGTTGATCATAGATTCATCATTTAATCAGGAATTGGAAAAGTTACTTAATTTGGAAATGGTTGACTTTCCATGTAAGGCAAGTTTTCATGATTGTTGCACTCACTTTAAGCCCATTTTGCATCAAGATAAAAGCTCCATTTGAAAATTTCTCAAACATGAAAGATGTTCCTCTCGCTCCAAGCTTTCTAGAGATATAAAATTTGCTCCATTTGGATTAGAATTGAGAAAGTTATGCTTAGTCAAAGTGAGACATTTTTTTAGGACACTTAGAAACATTTCTAAGTCCAAAATCTTCAAAATTTGTCAAGACTTCTTGGTCAGGTTTCTTGCACTTCAAGGCATTATTTGAAAATACTTTATTCACAACAATTGTACCTTGCCATGTCCTATTTCACATCCTTTTGGAATCATCTCATTTAGGATCCATGGTTTGAGAGATACGTTCATTTAAAGTGGGCACCATGACTTGATTTTCTAGGCAGATTTTGGGTCTGGCTGGCCCAATCAGATTTTCCAAGCATGCTGCACAAACTAGTCACGTTTTTTACCTGTTTTGGCCATGCATTGGACATCCATTCACTTATGTTTGGCCCAAAATAACAATATTTTACACCTCACTTCACACTTTTATTCTTATGGATAAATCACTTATTAAAAAGCCCATGAGAACACCTAATCCACCCTATTTAAGAAGCTGAAACCCTAACCCTAAAGGAGCATTGGAATTTCGTGGCAAGGAGGAAAAGCTTCATCACATATCAGATTCCATTCCATTTCTATTGTCCATTAGGTAATCATCTCTTCCATGACCATGTTTTGATATATCTACGCTTGCTTACCATGTTCATCACCATTAATCCTTCCATTTTCGTATTTCTTTTTCATATTTAAAATATTTTCTTCGTCCATAAAATTACACAAAAATATTTTTCACTTTTATTAACTCTTTATTTAATTTTATATAATTTTTATTTTCGTATTTTTTTAATATTAATATTTTATTTTAATTATTTATTCTAACTGGTCCATTTTAACACACTTTTTTTTATTGATTTTATTTTTATGACTTAAAATTATTGTTAGCATTTGATTTTTGAGATAAAGGTTTACAACTGTCTCATGGTCAACCTGACATTTTCTTGGAATTTTATTTCACATTTTCAATTTAGTTTGGATTTATTTTTGACCTAGTTTGGTTGGTGGACTTTTAATTTGACTTCTGTTTTATTTTAATTAATTTACGTACCAATTTTCATTATTTTTAAAATATTTTTGGGGGATGATGATGTCCTGACCCCACCTTTTTTAGTTTAATTTTTGATGATTTTCTTGATTAATTTACTATTTATTCTTGATTTATTTCTAACCTAGTCTCATTAATTAACTTTTGGTTTGACCCCGGTTTTATTTTAATTAATTTATGTACCAATTTTCGTTATTTTTAAAATCGTTTTTGGGGATGATGATGTCCTGACCCCACCTTACTTATTTTAATTTTTCATAATTTTCTTGATTAATTTTCTATTTATTTGTTATTTTTTAAGTTGATTTAAATTTTCAGTTGACTTCTTTATGATCGATGTTTGACTTAGGGATTGCTTATGGAAATTGAAGAGATCTTTTGATCCTCCCTTGTTCATCTCATATGCCATGTATTAGAGGCCTTTTAACTTGATTTTATTTGGTCCTTACCTCATTTCCTGATTAAATTATTCAGTGGACCCTTCGTGTGCATATTTTCATCTGTTTGATTCATCTGTTATCTTTTATACTTGTTTCTCTCATTCATGCTTTCTATTGCTTGATTATTTAACATGTTCATACTCCCATGCATTGGTTAAATGCTCCATTATTTGATTCTTTGGTTTGATTATATATTGTTTATTTATCCGATCTGATTGATAACTGTTGCCTACTTGTATGATGTATGAGGCATATATTCTTATTGTTTGTTTGCCATGAACAATCCCCATTCATAACAAATGTACCCCTCTCCCATAAAGTGTATACTATTTATTTCTTTATTTCTTTAGTCACCTGTTAATACAAGAATTAAAATGAACATCCGATAACCATTTCAAAATAAGATCAAAAGCTCGATCCAACGTCGAGTAATCATTTTCAAAACTTAACAGAACCAGCACGCATTCATCCATCCTCTTGTAAGTCGATTGCCTCAGGCATCGCCATCTACCTGTAAGTCGATTGCCTCCGGCATCGCCATCTACCCTTATCCGTAACTCCTCTTCGTGCTCCATCCGTCGACTCTTGTTCCGTTTAGGTAGCACCCATTAAGTAGAACCCTTTGAATGATAACATAGGTAGAATTCCCATATTCTTTGCATGCTAACATTAGGTAGATGTTCCCATTTGTAAATCCTGACACATAGGTCCACATTGCATGACAACTCTAGAGCAGAGCTTCCCCACTTTTAGACCTTTCGTGCGTCTCCGATCTTGTGGCATGTCAGTCCGTTCTATTGCAAAGAGGTAACTGCCTAAGACTCGATTCAGCGAGCTGCGACACCTACTGCTAGGACGTTGAACACACTACCCACCCTCCTTTGACACAGCTGGTGTCCTCTTTTGTAAGTCCATGTTCAGATGGCAATCCTTAACCCCTAGTTAGGCGAACTACGACAACTCTGATTCTCATGTTCAGATGACATACGTAGGCACGAGATGCGATGTCTTGCCGAGTTTGACTGACGACTAACAACTAATCCTTGCTTGCTTTAGCCCTTGCTGCGATTCTTTTCTCTCACCCTCGTTGTGATCGAGACCGTCCTTTTCCATTACCCTAGTTGCAATCGAGACCCTTGTTCCCGTAGTTAGCCGAACTACGTTTTGCTCTGATTCTCATTCTAGATGAGATACGTAGGCAGAAGACGCGACGTCTTACCGAGCACACTTATCTTTAACCCATAGGTAGCCGAGCTACGAAGACTCTGATTCTCATACTCATATGAGATACGTAGGCAATGGATGTGACATCCTTGCGAGTCATTTTCTTTTAACCTTCCTTTTAGTAAATAATACTTTAGATATACCTACACCCGTTAGACTAGAACAACACTTATGAAAAGGGCTCCCTAGGAGTACCTAGGATGTTTTGGGTGCTTAAAACTTTCCCATTGCATAACCAACCCCCTTACCCAGATCTCTGACATTTTTACTAGTTTTTGATTCGATAAAACTTTTAGGTTTTTGTTCGCTTTCTAACCATTCTTTTGGATAAATAGAAGTGCGGTGGCGACTCGACTTGTATGGTTTACCTTGGATTTAGTCAATATCTCTAATGGTAACGAATACCCCGTTACAAGGGTTAATAAAAACGAGAGTGTGAGACTAAGTCCTTTCTATAAATAATTTCTACTGAAGAATATTTTGACCAATAAGATTACACCAAATATCTATCGAATCCCCGAAGTTTGATGTGTTACATACCGATATCCCTTTATCATATATATTTATTAATATTCTATTTACGTTATAGTTATTTCTCTTCATCCCTCCAATCTTAGAACGATCACCAGCCTTAGATTTACATAGTAACATTAGATAATGATACGTTCAATTATTAGTCCTTGTGGGTTCGATAATCTTTAAAACTACGCGATAGGACTGTGCACTTGCAGTCACGATTCCCATAGACTTACTAACTCACTATCAAGTTTTTGGCGCCGTTGTCGGGGACTAATTTAGTCGATATCGTAACTCCAGTGTTGCCCAGTATAGACTAAGGCACTATTTTCTCTATTATTATGTATCACCCAAATTTTCTCTATGATTATCACTCCAAATATTTTGAAGAATCGCAAGATTCCTATAAATCCAACCTGGTAATATTAATGGAAGATTTCATTGAGACGCAAACTCACTCTAGGATAGAATCTATGATGGAACACTTTGTGGCTACACAAACTCTTCAGAATGAAGAATTTAGAAAACAAAGTCTATATACCAATGAAACCCTTACGCAACTGAACACTGTGGTCGAGTCCCTCGTCACTCACAACGAGGCATTGGAGACTCAAATCTCCCTGCTTGCGCAGACATATCTAGGACCATTCCCAAAGAAACATGCGGATTTTGTAACAATCACCAGTGAAAAATTTACCGAAAATCCTAAGGAGTGTGATAATAAGGAGGGTTCAAGTGAGAAAAGAGTAGAGATTGAGAAAGAACCACCGACACCACCCGAGAGGGAGGTTGTCAAAGAGGTCGAGAAGGAAGAACTATGTGTTGTTCCTCCTCCCTATCAATCACCAATTCCTTTCCCGCGAAAGTATGTGGAAGTTAAGGTAGACCCCAAATCCGAAAGGTATGAAGAGCTATTGGAAAATATCCACACCAATGCACCTTTATTTGAGATCTTGAATAAGAAGAGAAAATTAGAAGACCGTGAAACTAGGGAACTCATTAGTATTAAAAGGGGAAGTTAGACTTTGAGGTAGTGGACGAAAAAGTTGAACCTAAACCTGAAAAGCTAGCTCTCAGGATAGAGCCAGAACCACCACCACAAGTTCAGAAGGATAAACTACCTCGCCGAGGAAAAAGAAGAAAAGGTGATGGATATGAAAGATGGATTGATAAGTGGCCATGGAAATCGAGGATAATTAAAAGTTTGACCGAGGATTCATCCTCGAAAGAACCACCATGAGTAGTTACACTCCTGAGTCATCGCGCTATCGACGTAAAACCTAGTGAATTTTTCCTATTTTATTAATGCCATTTTTTTCTCTATCCATTTTTTTATTTCTTATTTTTCATAAAGTTAATCGGTATCTTTCTTTATTATTGACCATTACTAACTTAATGTTGTAATCTACTTAAATTTATCTAGCTACTGACCATCACAATGCAACAAGTAGATTATATGAATATAATCTTTAATGGCAGAGCTTAAAGGAGACGTTTTAAGGCTCTAACTCATAGAAAAATGGAACTAACCATATACCCATATGGACGCACTATGACCAAATTAGGTATAAGAGACAGTGTTATGTTCATAATTAACCAACTAGGCTGGGACACCTTCGCCATCAAACGAAAATTTAGTTCCTACAGTAGGTTGACTTTAGAATTCCTAAGCTCCCTAATGTACCTGTCAAACCATGGTATGGGATTTAACAAAGGCCTCATCACCTTTAGGTTGTTCGATAATGACTATCGCTACACCCATAGAGAAATGATTGAACTCATAGGATGCCCTAATGGTCCTGATACCTTTACCATTACCCAGGAAGACAGACTTATAGACCTTGAATTAGATCACTTTTGGGGTAGCATCACAGGAAACGACCATCCCGAGCCGGATCTTATGCATTCCGAGAACATCCATAACCATGTCATTCGTTAATTTCATAAGATCCTAACTCACACCTTATTTGGAAAGGAACAGAACAGAACCTCTATGTCCAAAGACGAACTCTTTATAATGTATTGTGCATCACAGGCCTGACCTATTAACGTCGCTACATTCATGATAGCTAATTTGGACCGTATAACACAGGATAACCATGGACCAATCTTAATGGGAGGCTAAGTGACCCTGATCGCAAACGCCATTGGACTGAAACAACCATTTATCAGGCTTAACCCTTTAGGTGGGATACTACCAATGAATATCCATTTCTACTTCAACACTAGTATCACTAGAAACCTAGGCTCGGATGTGTTTGAATTTTTAATTAACCGCCAAGTAGTACACCTGTTTACCCTAGCAGACCATAGGACGAGTGTACATGATAGGAACAACTGGCTTTATGCTTTGGATGGACCACTAGATGCACCACCTTCTCCTCCATAGACACCCCAAATATATGACCATTATGATACATATCTCTCTGACGCTGAATCACGCGCCCCTACTGTACCTGCTGCACCTCCTACCGATCATGTTGCTGCCATCGAAGCTGTTCAGACAGACATCGCCAACCTGAGATGCGAGTTGAGCACCCTGCGTGTGGAATTCCACGGCTTTATGGATTTAGTGACAGAGAACCTGGATCACATTTACCCGCACTTCTACTCGTTCGCTCCTCCTACCAGCAGTCGCCGTAATGGCTAATTTATTGGAGTATTACCGATTTACTGACTTTTATTTTATTTTCTTGTTTAGAATTTTCTTGTTATTTGTTTTTACACATTTAGAATTTATTTATCTACTTCATTTCTTTTTATTCCGGTAGACGAATTATATCATCCTTTCCTGTCTGCCTCATTCTTTTATTTTTCAATTTTTCATTTTAATGTCATTTTATCATATCTTGTTTCTCATTCCTACCTATATATTATGTTAGTTTTCGTCTACTTAATTATACAACCACTATTTAATGTTGGTCAATCAAAATTCAAATGGAAAAATTATGGTCAACACCATAAAGTGGTTCACACATGGGAGCAGACAACACTACATGTGGCGCCTGCCACACACAGGCTGTGGCGCCCATGTGAAGACTGTGGTGCCCGCCACAAGTTCCTAGTGGCGCCCGCCACATACATAAAAAGTGGCGCCAGCCACTAGGATAACGTTCACATGCATGATGTTGTACTAATGTCACATGATTGTTTTAATTGCCTTGTCCCTTGTATGTTGGACACTCTATTAAAACTCTTCAACCTCTCTCACATCCTTTGACCGCGGCATTGAAGACCATAAATAAAATTTATTTCATTCATCAATTCCCAACCACAACCATCTCTATATAAACCACCAACATAATCTCACAAAACCACACCTCTCATAAGCATAATTCTTCTCTCGCTTGCTATATTCTTACTACATCATACAAGTATTGTGGAATTCATCATGGCACAGATAAGGGAATACAAAATAATGTTCAGAAACGGCGAACCAGGTGAATTGCAGGAAGAGACATACACGTCTCTAAGCGCAAGAAAGATCGAATCAACAATGTACGCCGATGAACCCTGTTTATTAGCCTTAGGAATTTTAGATAGTGTTAACTACATGCTAGACACTTTAAATTTAAATTATTTCCTATCTTTTAAGGACCCTGTCTATGCTAAATTAACACTAGAATTTCTAAGTTCGTTAAGTTTTAGTCCCACACCCAACACAAACTGCTCCAGTGGGACTGTCCAGTTTCGTTTATTCAATGTCGAATATTCCCTTACATTTTCCCAACTAGCGGGCCTGCTACATTTCCCCCATGGGGATGGCGTAGCAAGTGAGGTCCCAGATACTGAGGGTTGGCAACGCGCCTTTCAACCATTTTGGAGGGCAATAACTGGTACAGTAACCCATAGTTTTGAGGGAAACAGAGCCACTTTAATTCACAACCTAGCTATTCGACATTTATCCCAAATATTGGCGTCCATCATTTTTGGCCGAGAAAATTCTAACAAGGTGAACGAAAAAGAACTCTTTTATTTGTTCGCCACATTTTTACCACAAAAGGTGAATACCGTCCTTTTTATGCTATCTCACATGCAAGCCATTGTCAATGCGAAGCAAGGGCTGATTATTTTTGGAGGTTTAATAACCTCCATAGCCAAAGTCCTAGGACTCGAAGAAAAATTCTCCAGGCTAACCCCGCTCCCGCATCATGCCACTGACATAGACATGGCAAGGAACATGAAATTAATAAAACGAAGGCTAGGCGGAAAATTCAATTTAATAATTGCAAATAATGTCTTACAAGATTTCATCCTCCCAAATCCAAATCGCACATATGTGCGTAACCAGGATAATTATTGTTATACAAATGATTATGTGCCTAACCAAGTCCCCGCGAACATTCCTGAGAATGTAGTTGCTGGCGGGGACACCGATGAGGATCACATTCCGGAGCAAACTGCTCCTGCTACTGACCCACACACCACACACATGTCATTTGAAAATGTTGCAGGTACATCCTCCAGTCAAAGACCCAGAAGAAGAAATATGGCACCAGCCACTCTTGATGAGATCTATGTTGAACTGCTGTCGTGTAGCGAATTGACGCTCAGCGCGACCTACAAATCCAAAACATGGAAGCTTAACAAACTGAAATGATGCAAATCCTTCGCCAAATGCAGCATGATCAGCACGACTACGCTTTTAGAACCGAACAGAACATGTCTGACTTGATCGATGAAATGACAGCATTGACAGTGCATGTGGAAGATCTACAAGACTATGCGCCACCTCACCAGCCTGAAAATGGTGAACATGCACGAACATGTGGCAGGAGGCGCCAGTAGTAGGCTACCCAGGTTCTACCTTTCTTTCCTATCTTATGTCATTGCATTGGGGATAATGCAAGGTTTAAGTATGGGGGAGTAAGCTTTACCGCTTTTATTTATCGCTTTCTAGGTAGAGTTAAATTATTGTTATTTTCTTTTGTTATTTTATTTTTATTAAGTGTTAGTCGAGTCAAATATCAATATGTTGTCGAGTCTCTATGTGTGGTGTCGCACCTCGAAAAATGAGAACACGACCTAGCGAAGCGCAATCGCACGCTCGCATGATGGACTAAATAGAGTCGCCACCGAACTTTATTTATTCCTAAAAAGGAAAGGAAAGATATCAAAAAAAACCCAGGAAAGAATGACAATGATTATGGTCGTCGCAACCAAATCAGGGTTCGGGAGTCGATTATGCAAGGGGAAGGTATTAGCACCCCTCATGTCTGTTCTACTCAACGGGAACCATTAGGTTAATTATGCGCGTTAGTGTTAGCTTAGAAATGTTAGACTTCTCGAGTTATTAGGTGGGAAAGAAAGAATAGAAGAGAGAAGAATGTTTTTGGATTTTTCAACGAAGGGGACTAAACCTAAGTTTTTTATTAATGGGCCTGACAAGATTTATAAATCCTGCTCCTACGTATCTCCGGGTGCAATAGAGAACTCAAGGCTTACGTAGTTCTGGGTAGAAAATGTTTGTTTGCTGGTCGATTTTAGCAAAAGCTATCTTGTATTAATCGATGAGAAACATTGTTTTACCCAAAACAGATGAGGAGTGGACGTATACAACACATCGAATGGATTTACAAATCAACATTCAGAAAAAAAAACGTCACTTATCTCAGCTCAACAATTATGGATGAAGCATTACTTTGCATCATCTTAAGACAGGATGTCTTTCGTTTATGAAAATGTTTTTCTGATCAATCGCATGGCGGCGAAAAAAAATAGTTTGATTGGTTGGATGTATTTTTAAGCTTGAAAGACGAGTATCTATGACTTACAAGCTCTTACAACTTGGGTCTAATACTCGGGACTAGTCTGGACCTTTCACCCAGGTAATCTTTTTCTTCCAATTTTATTGAGAAAAGAAGTTTGAATATTTACAAGTATTTTGAAGAGAAAATGAATATTTATGGCTTGCAAGCTCTTACAACTTGGGCCTAGTATTTGGGATTACGACTGGACCTTTCACCCAGGTAATCTTTTTCTTCCGGTTTTATTAAGAAAAATGTTTTGAAGAGATTTAAATTGAAAATAGTTTGAAGTGATGAAAAGTTGGAATTGATTTGAAGTGTTAGTGAAGTTAACGCGAAAAGGGTTATTTACATGTGCGAGGATATGACCATGGATAGAAATAACTCAATTAAATCAACTAATCACATGAAAATCGACTCACAAATAATCAATTAATTTACTTGATAATTAAGAAAGAACTAAACCCCAAAAATATGTTTAACAATTAAAAAGTAAATTAATAAATTAAACTATAACTAATTAAATAATTAAAACTAATTAAATGAAATGCAAATAAATAAAATAAAATAATAAAAGATAAGAAATTACATGAGAATAGTGTATTCATAGACATGAAGGTGCTAAAGAAAACAACTATGGGCCTAAGGCCCAATCTCATAAATGAAAATAAAAACAAAATTAAACAAATCTAATTTTAAAAAATAAAATAAGTAATAAAAAAGGAAAAAGAAAAGAAAAAGAAAGGAGCTGAAATGGGGGAGGGGCGGTACACACTCATCCATAATTTATTTTGAAATTCAAAAAATGAACCTAACATAAAGTGACAAGTGGTGATGAGAAAAAACAAAAGAAATAAAAAACAAGATTCTCTCTTCTCTCAAATAAACAAACAGGATTGTCTCTTCTCTCTCTCTTACATTTTATTGTGGAAGCAAAAGAAGCTATTTAATTATGTTACATTTTCTTTAACAATAATAACCAAGAAATCAAATTTAAACAAGTTTTTCAAAATTAAGAGACAAAATAGAAGTCATAAGAAAACATAGGACACACAAAAGCAAATAAAGGAAGTGAAGAAAACAATTATGGTGAGACAGATACCGCTGTGGGAAGAAATGAAATAAATTTGGAGTGATTTTGTGAGAAAAATGGATATGGATGAGTGAGCATATTTTTTGAGAAGAATAAAAATGGAAGGGTGATTGTTGTTATTTCTATGTGTTGTTCATGGTGTTCATGATTGTGGTGAAGGAAATGTGTGGAGTTTTGTTGAGATATGAAATAGATATGTGTGAGGTAAGTTGGAAATGAAATTTTAGATAAAATGAGTTAGTAGTGGGTAGTTTTAGTGAATAATGTCACCATTTTTTCTACTAATTTTCTCTTATTTCTATTTTTACTCTTTATATTTTCTAATTGACATGGAGAGAGAGGATGAGTGTGTATGAAGATTTATTATGAAAAAAATATGTTAAGGTGGTAGTGAAAAGAAGGATATTTTGGTGTTGTTTGAGATGTGATGCTTCTGTTGCAACAAGAAGAAAAATGTAGGGATCACATAAAGTTTTATGAATAAAGGTAGGTAGAAATGTTACTGAAACGTTTTTTAAGAAAACCTTTTTACGTTTTCTTTTTTCAATTGGAGAGAGAGAATCTCATTTGTGATTGTGGGGCGCCGCTTGGATTTGTGGGGTTGGTCTAGGTTAAAAAAAATTCTTATTTCGTTGTCAAGTGTATGGTTATATAGTGGGAACATTAGGGTTACCAACTTATTTAATACCAACAATGCCCCTTAGAGTGTTGTTAGTATAAAAATAGTTATAAACAAATTAGATAAAAATAATACTAATATAAATAAATTAAATTAAATCAGAACCAAAACATAAAAAATTCTAATTAATTA